>NC_089232.1:26238837-26569438 GCF_963924675.1 Phocoena phocoena | reverse complement strand
GGATATATCGCCTTTGGTGGGTCCGGGGCTGCAAATGGCTTTTCGGCGTCTGGGGCTTTTTTTAGGGCCAGTATTTCCGACCGTGCTGGAGCGCATGCAGACGTGCCTGTTGAGGAAACAAAGGGCCGGACCCACGGAGGCGGGGAGAGAACCAGATCTTCCCAGACCAGGATATATGGTATCTGGTCTGGGTGTCCGTGGGGTCCTGCGTTAAAGACCCTAGACTTGACTAGCCTGACCTTATCTAACAAAAAAGATCCCTCGGGTGGCCACCCTGTCTGAAATGTAGGCCACTCAGAGGTACACAGCGTTTGCCATTTTCCTCTCCTTACTTCTACTGAAAGGTTGTGGGCCCTAGCCCTAACTTCGGTCCAGTGGCTTAGGGTGAGAGAAAGAGGAGTCGTCATAGTTTGTCACATTGTCGTCCGTCGAAAGAAAGATAATAGTACAGAAAAACAATAAACTTTCAGAAGACACACATTGATACTGCCGCCGCAAGCTTAAAACTGAAACCAACTCAAATTCAGATGGCAGCTTGTATAACCTGCCAGAACCAGATGAAGGGGAGACAAGATTTGTTTCTCCTTCCAGATGGACCACCAGGGCGTCCCCCGGGGTCCGTGGACACCAGCTATCGGCACGTCTGCCTAGCCAGGAGTCCAATACAGATTTCACAGCAAACCGATTCACACGGCTTCTTCCTAACGGCGGCTAGCAAAGAACGGGCGACAAACAAACAGACAATTAGGCTCAAGCCTACCTGATACCTCCGACTCCCGATGTTCTTGTGACCCGGGGGCGAGTTGGGGATCCCGGACGAGCCCCCAGATGTTAGACCCAAACGGTCTCCGAGGGATTCCAACTCGCCCAAGAACCGCCAAGAGTCGAGAGCCGTTGCAACACGCAAGAGGTTTATTAGGAGCCGATGCACCGGGGTTCCCTGAACCTCACGCAGGAGGCCGATGGAGAACCCCTAAAAGCGGAATCACATACTTTTTATAGGTTTATGCACTCATTGGGCGGGTATATTTCATAATGATTGGGTAAATAGGGTGACGTTTAAGCTTATTGGCTTATGCATTCTTGCCTCAGCTGTACTTGTTTGTTCATCAGTTTGCGGTTAGGGCATGTCCTGTATTTCAAGCCTATTTCTCGGAACTATTATTTCTTGAGCCCCCTTTTTCTCGGAACTGTTTTTGCCCAAAGGGATATTTCAGTATCTTACTCACCAGCTGGAAAGTCCAGAAAGGTTTGGGTATTGATAGGGAAATAGGGGTGTGGATATAGTTGCGGCCCTTCACACTGTGATATTACCTAAAAAAAAAAAAGAGACTTGGGGTTTCAAAATGGCTGACTAAGGGCATGTTTTAATCTCTTCTTCCTTCAAAAAGCCCATTGAGATTATAGAAATCACAAAATATAGTAAATAAACAGTTAAAGACTTGGAGGTCCTGAAAAACCAAGAGAAGTCCCTAGTAAGAATCAATTATTCAGTTATTTCTGAAGGATACAGAGCCAATAAGATCAGATTGCCTTGAGAGGATAAACCTAATCTGAAACTTCCACAACCCAATATAAGCAAAATTAAGACACTTCAAAATAATGTGATTTCAAACGTCCTTAAATGCATCAGGTCAAGAAATATATGGGAAACTAGAGAAGACTGTCTTGTAGCCAAGTATGAAAGCTGTTAATTCTGCGCCAGTTACCTCTTAACATTTGCTGTATCTAGAGGATTTGTCCCAGAATACCTCTCCAAAGAGATCAAGTATGGCAGGTTCCCAGAGTGTTGAAGCTGGAAGGAGAAGCTGAGAGGTGTGCTGAGGAAAACTTCTGGTCATCACCATAGAAAAGGCTATTTCTTCCTGTTCAACAGAAAAACCAGACCAGACTCAAGTTCATAATTACAACCACAGCTAGAAATCACATAAAGTAAAAGTGCATCTGCTGTTTGGAAAAGAAAAATATTTAGTGTTGTGCTGAGTGAATAAAAAGAAGCCACTTCAACAACTACTATTGATCAATGCTAACTACTGTTATAAATTTACACAGGAAAATCCGTGATGACCAAATATCTGAGGGGAACATAGAAGAGGAACACCGGCTGGAGCTAATGAAAGAACTATCTATTAAGGAAAGAAATTAATGGAAAAATAAACACAAATAACTTAATAAATATGCTTAGTAATGTTTGAGAAGATAGCATTCCTGCAAAATATGAATATGAAACTTTTCTTTAAGGGAGCGTAGGAATTTAAAATAAGTGCATATGCAACCTCTTCTGCCCTTAGATATCAATGATTTCGGTTCTCAGGCCTTCAGACTCAGACTGGGACCTACGCCATTGGCTCCCCTCCACTTAGCCTTTGGGTTTGAAGAGGAACTACGTCACCAGTGTTCTGGGCCTCCAGCAAGCCAACTGCAGATCGCGGAACTTCTCAGCCTCCATAATCACGTCACCTTCATAAAAAAATTCTCTCTGCATATCTTTATATCTGCTGCAGGCTCTGTTTTTCTGGAGAAAACTGACTAAAACATAAATACTTTTTGGCAACACTACTTTGGAATGTAATGCGATTTAAGTACTAAATATTTGTATTGCAAAATAATACAAGTTCAATGCAATCACAGACATGAAACATTTTCTAGCTCCTTCAAGCAATGAGTTTTTTATAGACATTACATCTTTCCTCATGAATTTAAAAAGATACTGAAACCCAGCAGGACCCTATGCGGCTCCTGGGCACAAAAGCCTTTCTGTATCCCCCTCTCTGAGTTCCAAAGGCCAGGTTCAAACAGTTGCTAATCAAGAGAGGGGGTGGGGGACGCAGAGACAAGGGAGGAGCCGTCTAGAAACAATAGTACAGCCTTGAGGGCAGGGTCCTGGTCCCCCCCCAACCCCCCACCCCCGCAAAGGATATTCATAACAATATCTTTGAGCTCTTCTGCAGAACTAAAACCCTCACCAAATGGAAGATGTTAACTACTTGACCAAGCACTCTTCATTCCAGAGAAGGTAACAGTTTGCCCATCACCACCTGACGCCAGATGATATTTGGATTGAAGGAATGCGCAGCCCGATCCTTATCAGCAACCCTGCCTCCTTGACTATAAGACTCTTCACAACCCCCCCTCCCTTTTTGGACACACAGTTTTGAGGACATTATACCGCTGTGTCCCCCTTTGCCTGGCAAAGTAATAAAGCTATTCTTTTCTACTTCACCCAAAACTCTGTCTCTGAGATTCAATTCGGTGTCAGGGTACAGAGGCTGGATTCGGCTTCAATACCACGCACCCATACGAAAACATACATACACACAAACACATATGTAGATGTGTTTGCTGTTTACTTCTATAAAGAATAGAAGCAAACTATGCACAGTACTCTGAAACCCGCATTTCCCACTTAAACATCAATCAAGATATCATGTGAGGACAGACATACAAGTCACATATAAAAACGGTAATATTTCTGTATTTATATGTACTATCATTTATTCAGCATTTTTACCATTTAAGAACGTTCATGTTGTTTGCTGTTTTTGTCTGTATATATAAAAACTTATAAACAAGAAGAGATATTTTAGATGGTAGGACCAACCCTTGGGTTTAGAGGTAGGGAGGGGAGAAGGATCAAGAAATTCCATGCAAAATGTATTGCTATGTTATAGGAGAAGTTATGCATAGTGATATTTTTGTTATTTGTTTGTTTTACTAGGGATATATACATAGATGTTTATGTTGCAGTTAAAGTTGTTTTACATTTAGATACGGTCATTTCAGTTACCTGTGATGTCGAAAGCTCAGCTTCTCTGTACACCAGTGCCGAATCGAACCTCGGAGACAGAGCTTTGGATGAGATAGAAGAGGATAGCTTTATAACTTTGCCAGGCAAAGGGGGACACAGGGGGCTTCTGCCTCAAGAAACTGTGTGTCCCCACCCAGGAGGATTTGATAAGGAGTTTTATAACAATGCTTCCCAAAGGTGGGGTTGCTGACAAGATTAGGGTGTGTGCAGGGTCTCAGTGGCGGGTCTCCTAATCTAGATGAGCTTCTCTGCTCCCTTTAATCTTGCCTCAAGTGGTTTTTTGGCTCCTCCTCCCTTGATTAGCAACTGTTTGAATCTGCCCTTTGGAACTCAGGGAAGGTCAAGGAGGCTGGAGTCTCGCCGACGAGAAATAGGGGACAAAAAAGAGACCTCTGTGCCCGGGAGCCTCAAAAGGGCCCTGCTCGGTTTCACATGTGCCATTTATAAAGAGAGGATAGACATTTTTAAGTATTAGAGAAAAATAAGAACCACAAATATAAAATACAAACTATTTCTAGAAAAGTTTTTAATTGGAATACAAGAAAATGCAGAAACAAGGGAAAAAGCAAAAGAATTTCAATGAAAACCAGATATAAGATGAAGTATATCATGGATCATAATAATTGTGAATTGATATAAAGCTTGCATTAAAAGACAAATTTTCCTAGACTGACTACTTAAAATTCTATCACTATATTATTTATAATAGACAAATCAAAACCAAAATTTAAGACATTTAAAAGTATCTCCATCTATAGACCTGGAAATTTTAAGCAAGATTTTCAATGTAAATCTCAGTCAAAATAGAATTTACAGTAAAAATGCTTTAAAAATCAAGGGGTTTGCTTTGTATCAGTAAAAAGTATGATAAACAAGAACAGAGAAACATCACAAGTGTGTAAAACTTGCACAATATAACACACTTGTGAATGAGGGAAATACTCTAAATAGTGGAATAAGAAATAGAAAATAGAAAATTCTAGCAGTTAAGACATACTTAAGAATTTACAATTTGTTAGAGTCAGATGTGACGCTGTCTTTCGTAGAAAATGACATCTAAGAGGTAACTAATGTTCCAAATAATGCAATAGTGTTACCGAGTCCAAGCTCGCTCTGCTCGCTGCACGACAGGCCAATAAATCGGGACAGGAAGTGGTGAGGCAAGGAAGAGCGATTTCATTCAGAAAGCCGGCAGACCGAGAAGATGTCGGACTAGGGTTCCCAAGAAACCATCTTATCGGGGTCTGGACGCCAGTTTCTTTTACAGAACAGAGAGGGAGAGAAGGTGAAGAAGTAAAGTAAAAAAGGCCATTTATCTTGCAAAATAGGAGGAGATGTGTTAATTTCTTCTTTATCTGCAGCCATTCACAAGTCGGCAGGGTCAGATCGGCTCCCTGTGAGCTGAACAAAGGCAGCTTAGTTTAACATTCAGGCAGAGGGGCAGTGTTCCTTGAGGCAGGCCATTATGTATGATATAATAATAAAAGCAACGAAAAGCAAAGGTTAAATTCAAAGAAACAGATCTAACCTGGAGTCCAATTTAGCTCTTCACTGTTACAATAGTACTGTTACATACAGATAAAACAAGTTCTTAAAACAACACAAAAGTAAACAAAATTGGTAGACACAGCAGGAAGCTGGTAAGAAGAATTTAGTTAGAAGGACAGACATTTGAGGAAGGTTAATTGCAGGCTGGGAATGCCATGTGAAACAACCCTGCACTGAAGAAACTGGGGGAGTCTGCATGCCCTGGAGGACTCTTTCTTCATTAAATCCATTGGTCTCTCACAGTAAAGGTCTGAAAGATCAACTAGAAATGCTTATTAGTGATGCAGACTGGAGAGGGGAACACAGCCATGTGGGTGGGACAAGTATATGCATCCTGAGGCTTCCCCTTTATTTCCACCACAAGACAAAAGTCTTTAGCTAAAAAAACAGTGACAATGTTGGCCTTAGGGCATTTTAAGGCCAGTTTTAAAGACCTTATATGACAGGTGAAACAACATATCACCTATAGGTAGAAACTGGTTAACTAAAGGTCTATTAATTAAAGATATAACAATGTATATTTTAAATTCACAGGAAATCATTACAAATTGTATGACATGTGTAAGTAATGTCAATAGAAAACAGTTTTGTTCAAATATAGCAAAGCAAGCAAAAAACTAAGAGGTAAAAACAAAGAAGGAATTATATCATAGTAAAACTTGGTTTTACTTGATATTAAAAAGTATCTATCCATACCCCTCTATATATTAACCTATAATATATGTGTCTACGATATGAATAACATTCAATCTATTCAAACATCTATAATGTTTTACAGACATAGAATATGGGCACTAAGAAAAATCTCACTAAATTTGCTTAAATGGCAACCGTATGGACTATGGGCTGATGAATATATAATATGATAAAAATAGTTCTCAGAAAGACATTGATGTTTCAAGAATTAACTAAAAACCAAGAAATAAATTAGCTAAGCCCTCAATCAAGAAGATAACGTAAGAATAATTTTTCCAAGTCATAAAAAGTTTCTGTAACAATTCAGCAGATAACTTGGCTTAAAACAAGCAAAATGTGTTCCATTTATTCTCTCACAGTTCTGTCAGTATTACTTAATCTGAGTCATAGTGGCGGCAGGGCCATGGCCCCCCCAGAGGCTCTTAGGAGAATTTTCTCCTTGACTTTCCCAGTTTCTGGTGGCTGCAGGCATCCCGTCAAATGTGGCCCCATCATTCCAGTGTCTTTAAGTATCTCTCTGCTCCATCTTCACATTGTCTTCTCGCCCATCTGTGTAAAATCTGAGTCCCTTTTATAGGGATACATGTGATGGCATTTAGGATAATCCAACATAATTTTCTGTCTTAAGATCTCAATTTAATCACATCTGCAAATACCCCTGTTTTTTTGCAATATAAGGTAACATTCACAGGTTCCAGGGATTAGGTTGTGAACATTTTGGGGGGAGACATTTTTCAGCTTACTACAATGCAATTACAATATTAATAGATACACAGACATATAATACTTTAATTTTAACTGGTATTGAAAATATTTAATATTTACTTTCAAAATATATATATATTTTTTTGCGGTACGCGGGCCTCTCACTGTTGTGGCCTCTCTCGTTGCAGAGCACAGGCTCCGGACGCGCAGGCTCAGCGGCCATGGCTCACGGGCCGAGCCGCTCCGCGGCATGTGGGATCTTCCCGGACCGGGGCACGAACCCATGTCCCCTGCATCGGCAGGTGGACTCTCAACCACTGTGCCACCAGGGAAGCCCCTCAAAATATTTTTAATGACCATAGGAAAGGATTAGAAAAATGTTTCCTTCAACTGAGAATGTGTATTTATAGAAACCATCACCATCATTCTTCACTCAGGCACTGTGATAAGACAGATAATGCAAATGAATGAACTCTAAATCTCTGAACAAGTAATAAATGTTGCTAAAAATCTACTGATTCTACTAGAGAGTCAAGGATGTCAAAATATCATCAGGATAGTATCGGTCATATTTTAAAGTCTACACGTTACCCTGAATCAGGCCTGAGGAACTAGAATTCACTGGTTATGGAGCAGAATTCCATGAGTAGTGGTCATAAATAAGTAAACAAATAAGTTTTTCAAATATCAAACTAAGCGTTCATACTGTTCATTAATCTCACTGAACTAGCACCTGATCCTCAGAGAAATGGTCTCAGTCTCATTAAGTTGAGGCAGCTGCCATTCCAAAGAAAATAAACAGAGAGGAAGAATATATTCTATCTACAGGAGTATTTTAAAAGAATGCCCATCAGAAGCTCTGTGGTTTGAACAAGTACAAAAATACATCTATTACATTTAACTGGAATAGGGCAGAGTGAATCAGTTTCACAGTTCTGAAATGTTAAATAAAATGTTAAATAAAAAAATGTTCATTTTATTTCTTCCTGGCTTCTCTACATTAAAAAAATGATTCCATTCTTGACAGACGGCAGCAGTAGAAGGCCTTGTTACAATGCACGGTCATTCTGGTGAATGACTTTGATTACCCCAGGTCCTGGTGCTGTGAAAATCCGGTAAAACATATAAGAATAGTTTCTTTTTAGTAAAAAAAGGAAAACGCCAGGAAATTCTCTCTTGAAAGAAGAAATATCCCTTCCTATGGAAGTGAGAGAAAAAGCTGAAGCATCCTTATTTTACACAAGGTAAATGCTTTAATGAGAAATGGAAAATTTTGTTTTTGAAATTTCAAAGATATACTTTCTCTCTCTTGTTTTTTTTTTCTTCACTTAAATCAACCTGAAATTTTATACGAGTATATAATTTATCTTTAATTCTTTGAATTGAGTCTGTTTTAGAAACAACAACAAAAGTTCTTTACAAAAGACTTTTTAATATAATTAAGATTTATAAGACTGAGCTCCATGAGTTTAGGACTGATGTCTTCTGGAAACTTATAGAAATTCCATAGCTTGGAGAAGGACCTGCCCCTAAATCAGTGCTCCATAAATATTGTTGAATGAATTAATGATAATTTATATTTAGTTTGGACTAAATGACCCTTAAGTAAATGAAAATTAATAAAATAGGTTGTTTTATTGCTAGCTCAAGTCTGTTTCACAGTGAGCCCAGTGAATATTAGATAATATATATTCTGCAACTATTGTGATGCATTTCTAAGTGGTATCCTATTTCTCAATAAAGGATGTCCTTGTGGTTAAGTGGCTTTCATTGCTTTAAACAACAAAATCCAGTATGTAAAGATGATCGGTGTTGAATTAGTTCATGGTACACCATTATTAGAAACATTTGGGCTTTCGTGGTGGCGCAGTGGTTAAGAATCTTCCTGCCGATGCAGGGGACACGGGTTCATGCCCTGGTCCGGGAAGATCCCACATGCCGTGGAGCAACTAAGCCCATGGCCACAACTACTGAGCCTGCGCTGTAGGGACCACGAGCCACAACTACTGAAGCTCACGTGCCTAGAGCCCGTGCTCCGCAACAAGAGAAGCCACCACAATGAGAAGCCAGCGCACCACAAGGAAGTGTAGTCCCTGCTCCTGAAAACTGGAGAAAGCCCACACACAGTAACGAAGACCCAATGCAGCCAAAAATAAATAAATTAAATAAATAAAATTTAAAAAAAAAAGAAAGGAACATTCAAAAATATGCTGAAGTTCATAGGCTAAAAACCTAACTTGGAAAATAAAAAGTTAGATTGTTTCAGGAAATATACCAGGACTAACATTTATTTGGTGAAGGGAAATTCTTCTTTCAAAACTGCAATACTGGCCGTACTTTGAGCTATCGGCTATTCACTTAAAAGTGAATGCACTCATCATCGGACGAATGGATAAAGAAGATGTGGCACATATACACAATGGAATATTACTCAGCCTTAAAAAGAAATGAAATTGAGTTATTTGTAATGAGATGGATAGACCTAGAGTCTGTCATACAGAGTGAAGTAAGTCAGAAAGAAAAAGACAAATACCGTATGCTAACACATATATATGGAATTTAAGGGAAAAAAATGTCATGAAGAACCTAGGGATAAGACAGGAATAGAGGCGCAGACCTACTGGAGAACGGACTTGAGGATATGGGGAGGGGGAAGGGTGAGTTTTGACAGGGCGAGAGAGAGTCATGGACATATACACACTAACAAACGTAGTAAGGTAGATAGCTAGGGGGAAGCAGCCGCAAGGCACAGGGATTTTAGCTCGGGGCTTTGGTACAGCCTGGAGGGGTGGGATGGGGAGAGTGGGAGGGAGGGAGACACAAGAGGGAAGACACATGGGAGCATACGTATATGTATAGCTGATTCACTTTGTTATAAAGGAGAAACTAACACACCATTGTAAAGCAATTATACCCCAATAAAGATGTTTAAAAAAAAAAAAAAGATAAAAAAAAAAAAGAAATTCAACATAAAGGATTAGAAAAAGGAAAAAAAAAAAAGTGAATGCATGTTATATTTTGTTTATTAACAAAATGCACATAAAATATTTCCCCCCACACCTAATCACTTATTTATAAGATTTTATTATGATCGTATCTAAAATATTAATTTTATTGATTGTGGTTTTTGAATATGTCTGTTACCCAGTGGAATAATTTTCAAGTCACTGCTAATGTGAAAATGGGCCCAGTCTCACGGTTATCCAAAAATAAGCCCCCAAACCCTTAAAGTATAATACCAGTGACCATAATTCTTGCATTCAAACTGAAGTATATAAAAGTCTGAAAAACGAGACCCATATTAGAGAGACACATCACACCATTTTAATTATTTCCAAATAAAAATCTAAAACTTTTTCAAATACACACACATATACATATGGAGGTGGGGATAAGGTGGTACCAGAGAACCTCTTTAAAGGGATAGGTCATGAGATTGAAATCATTTCATTGAAATTTTTCTATAAATAAAGAAGACTCACATTGAACTCGCTGCTGCTTTTACATTTTTACTATATATAATATTGCCAACTTTTTCCATAAAATGAGGCATAGATTATATGTATGTTGAAAATGGTATATAGTAAATATGTAAGATTTTTTGATAGTTGCTCATTTTAAGAATTTCTTTTTCTCTTTCATTTCATGTATACCTATTTCTTACATCTTATAGTTGCAGTTATTTTAACTTTCTCTTGAGATTAACTTAGAAATAACTATATTTCAAATTTTTTAAAATCCTAGAAGATTTTTTAAGATAAAATCATTAAAAAACATTCGTGTATGAGAGTCTCTTCCACTGAATATCAGAATGTATGAAAAACCCACTCTGGCGCAATTATTTAGAAAAACAGAAAGTAACTTCTTAAAAATAAAATAAAGAAAAAAGGCATAAAAGGCAAAAATTTTCAGCCCCAAAGTAACATATTTGTTAGCAAAATTATTGCACAAAACAAAAAAGTATAAGGAGAAATAATCACAGGTAATAGAACTAGAAATAGTCAGTGTTAAGCTTTTGTTTGCCGTCAAATAGATGCATTAGTAAAGTTCTTAAATTGTGTGATAAATAGTAGGAACTATAGGAATGTTTGTCTTTGCTATTGTTTTTGTTATTATGTATTTTATCTAAATTATAAGGTTTTTTAGATTTATCTTGTGTTTAAGGCCCAAAGGTTTAGAATATATTATATAGTTATATAATTAGAGAGGCCTTACTAATTTGTATGACATTTTTATTATTCACTATTATCCATTTTCAGAAGGTTTGTAAATTATTCAAATAGAAAACTAATTGGACGGTATACTTCTTGAAATATATTCTTGTTAACAAACTAAGTTACAGCAACTTAGTCATATTAATGCAATACCCAATGTTTGTAATATTATGGATGAGCACTATGTGAGAGAAATACATTTTAAAATATTGTAAAACCACTAGTAAATACAGAGGAAAAGTACTACCTTTTCTTAAAGTTAAAATTAGAAAACAGAGCAAAGGCAAATGTTTATATAGATACCCACAAATAAAAGCATTTGGAAAATAATTGAATCTTAATTCTAACTATACATTACATAAGGTATTACATATACATATAAAGTATTAAGTTACATTGAATATTCTAAAGTCATTACTTTTATAACTTAAAAATTACCTATGAAATAACAAAGAAAAAGCTCAAGTTATACATGTGATGGAGAATGATTCAACTCAAAGCTCATAGATAAGTTATTTAAGATCTGGATGAGGATGAAAACAAGTCAAAGCAGAATGCAATCTTTGCTACCACCGACGTGATAATTATTATGGGACTTAAGATGGAGAGGTGATCATTTATATCAGGGGATTTAATTGGGCTTTAGGATGAAGGAGGGAATGTCTGAAATGAAATTTGAGAGGACAATATCATCAGGGAGAAATTTCGGTAAAGTAGGTTAAACAACTATAGAATGTAGATCGATCAAGGGGGAAACACATACATACGGAAAGCATGTTGCGGAAGTGAAAATAATTGTGTTGAGAACTTTTTTGTTTTTATTGTGGTTTCTAGTTGTTATAAAATGCCCCTAGGAAATTAAATGTGAAATGAAAATTTTTATCACTGGATAGGAAAATAGACTTAAATATAATCACTAACACACAGTACTTTAATGTAGATAAGGTTACATTCGAAGTGTTTCTCGTGTATTTATTTATTCTTGACAACAGATATGAATATATTATCTCCATTTTACAGATGAGGAACAAAGACCCAGAGACATTAAAGAGCTTGCTCAAGTAAACAGAGCCAATAAAAGGCAGATGTATTTATTTTACCCAAACAGTCTGACCTCAAATCTGTGCTCTTAACAATTACACTAAATACTGTTTCTCAAATTTTTAAGAGTAATGTCCTTGAACAAATATAACAACACTTCAAATTCTCATTGTTCTTCCACTTATGAATTCAAGCTATGCCATTTGGTATAAAAATTTATTTTTCCAAGAGTATCAAACTTACTAGAAATCTTATAAATATGCTTAAATATTTATTCTCAGTACCCTCTCTGTTGTGTTCTTAAACCTGAATAGGTAACATGAGTGGAAAAATGACAAACTCCTTTCTTTGAAGAGTAGGGAACATGCAGATAAATAAGATTATACTTAGAAATTCATCATTCCTTCTCCTATTAAATGGAAAATAATTATTGATAAAGAGCAGAGTGGTTGTTGCAAGAATTCAATGAAATAAAATAAAACAAAATATATGAATAAGAATAAACAATCTGAACTATATATACTATACATGCCAGGTACTAAAGAATATATGGATTTGATTCAAATCATGCTTTATTCTTTCTATTTTTATCTTGGCCTATTTTTGTTCATTTACATTGAAAATAAATAATTTTCCAATTATTTATTGAAAAAGTACATGAGTGTACTCGGCAGACAAATTCAGAAAACTTGACAAAATCTGTAAACATTGATTTAAATAAAAATATCACCCAAGAGTTCTTTGAAGAGAGTCACAACAAATGTTTGGGTTCTGAGTCAGCCTTTGGTGTTTGTTTTCTTTGACCACCCTGAGATCACTGATTTTAACTATCTTCTGAGGTCTGGAGAGTGAATATTTCTCAGCTGCCCAATTTGTTCTGAAAATGTTAGCTCTCAGGAGAAAGCTTCATCTTTCACACCTCTTTTTCACATTACCCTCTAGCTGCCAATGCCACGGTATATATACTCCTAAGAGATGACCCAAAGTTTCTAAGATGTCTTCTAAGTAGCTAGAAGGGAATATCATTGATAGTCTCTCTCTCTCAATCACACACACACACACACACACACACACACACACACACACGCTTCCACAAACACAGAGCTTGTAGTCAGTAAATTGTAGATTGGTGTGGTATTTGCAACACTGCTTATCTGATTTCTTCCTAAAGATTTTAACCTTTACAGAGTATCAATCCTACGCAAAGTTGTGAAATAATCAAACCATGCCTTTAGTGCCTTTGGTCTGACAGAGTATTGTTCCTTTTTGAAAGGCAGCTTATTCTAACTCTTCTGTTACTCCATGTCCTTCATGTGCTTCTCCTCCTACGAATCCCTCCAGCCTGCCGCATTGACACCTACATAAAGATCTGAAAACTCACTCCCGAAAATGTATGTTAATATCTTACCAGCTTCAAAGTAGTTCCTATTTTATGTGTGTTTTGCATTTTCCTATCTTCCATCATCACATGTGCTAGAGCATCATCTTTTGCTCCCTGAACAATCTCAGCATTTTTGGCCATATATATATGAGTTTATATCTAGACTCCCTATTCTGTTCGTTTATCCTTATGCTACTACTACACTATTTTAATTATAGTAGCTTTATAATAAATCTTGAAATTATGTAGGGTATGTTCTCTTCCAAAATGGTTTTAGCTAACTTAGATCTTTTGTATTTATATATAAATTTTAGAATCAGTTTGATTATTTCTTTGTAAAAAGACTACATTAAGTCTATAGAGCAACTTGGAGATAACTTCATAATATTGTTTCTCCATTTATTTTAGTTTTCTCTAGTTTATCTCAGCAATGTTTTATAATTTCTAGTCCTCAGCACTTAGATATATTTTATCAAATGTATCACAAAGTATTCATGTTTGTTGATGCTACTCTAAATGGTATTTTTTAAATGTTCAATTTCCAACTTTTCCTTGCTAGTATATAGAAAAACAATTGACTTTTGTATATTAATATTGTACTCTGTTTCCTTGCTAAACAAATTTGCAAGCTCTAGTAGCTTTTTAAATAGATTCCTTAAGGTATTCAATGTACACAAACAGGTCAGCTGTGAATGAAGAGAGTTGTATTTCTTTCTATCCAATCTACACAGCCTTTATTTCTTTCCCTTGCCTAATTCCACCAACTAGTATTTCTAGTTTATTTTTGAATAGAATTAGTGAGAGTGGAAAAACCTTCCTGTGCCCAAACATAAGAGTAAATTTTATAATTTCACCATGACATAAAATATTAGCAGTAGCTTATCCAGTTTAGAAAGTTACTTGTTATTCCTAGTGTTTACTGTTTAGGTCTATGATCCATTCTGAACTAATTTTCTGTTTGATTAAGGTAAAAGTTGAGGTTATTTACCTATTGTTTCATATGGATATCTACTTGTTCCAAAAGGATTTGTTCTAAAAGCATCCCTTTCTCCACTGGCATTTTTGTTGAAAATTAATTAACCATGTATGAGTGTATCTATTTCTTGATACTCTGTTACATTAATCTATGTTTCTATACTTGCACCACTACCATACCAATGTGATAAAGTATGTTTAAAGTAAATCTCGGAATCAGGTAGTACATGTGTTCCAACTTTTTTTTTCTCTTTGAAAGTCATTTGGGCTTTTCCAGGTCCTCTGCATTTTCATAAAATATTTAAAATCACTTGTCAATTGCTACAAAAATAATAAATATTTTTCTGCAGTATTAATTTAGATTGTGTTAAATCTATAGATTGATTTATTAATGATGACATTTGGAAAAGTCCATTTAATAAAAAATTATCATGCCTTATAATCATTATCATACTTCACATAATGTATATAACAAATAAAACATACACAACAAAACAACCTATAGTCATTGGTATAAAATATTATGATCCATCAAATGACAATGAGGTGTTTCTAGAATTTGGGTCAGATGATGACTCAAGGGTTTGTTTGCTGGCCTTAGAAATTATGTGGATAATTGAGGACACACACACACACACACACACAATTTGGAAATGTAACATAAAATATCGTCTTTTAGAGCAATCTAATAAGGAAAGATACATTCATATCAAATTAAACAAACTAAAAGATTAGGCCAGCAGAAGAAGTCATCACTTTCGTAGGGAAAAAATAAGCATGTATAGATGACAAGGGATAAGTAAGAGGAATATTGCAATTGTAGTTCTCATTATAATATGGGAGCTGTAGGCAAGAAGTATTTCATAGAAACAATGAGCTTCCTGGATTACATACTATGAGTTAACTTTGTCATAGCACAATAGTTTAAAAATCCTAATTCAAACTCATAGTCTTTTGATAGTGTTGAAAATTCATTTGGTGGGAGTATGGATAAATTGACTTTCAATTAATGAAATTACTATAACAATTCCTTTATAAATACTTAAGAGATTTAAGTGTATCTTAGCATTTTTGCTTATTTGGTACTGCTTATAATTTTGTATTTATCCATTATTAATACATGTAACGCATGAGTCAGAAAACACCCATACTCATTAAAGTTAGAGGTAACGTACATAGGCAGGGTCCCAAATTTTATTCTACTGGTAAGTTTGAAACTTTGCTTTTGCCATTTTTCTTTTCTTTTGTAACTGTAATTGGACTTACCTCAGTAGGAAAATGTTTTAAACTTGACTGCAGTTTCCATATTCTCTTAATTTTTCTTTGCATTTTATTTGATATATTTTTCTCATAAAACATAGTAATGGTTTAAAGGTAAATAATTAAATATACCATTCATTCTTGTTAAACATGTTTGGGAATTAAAAATGACTGTGCCCATTGGCTCCTCTTTTCTGTTAGTGGCTGGTGTAGGAATCAGGCTCTGCATGACTATGCAGATTGAGACTGGGAAATGTGAAAGGCCAACAGAAGAAATAGGAGTTAGCAAAGAACATTAATTGTTTTTAATGACGTGTTCTGTTTAGGTTAGAGTGGGCCTAAGTTACAGTTTGTCATTTTTATAAGAGTAAAGCAGTTCACTGATATCACATTAGATTATTTTATTTATATTACAGGGCTCCTTACTAGTTGGTAACCCCTGAATGTTGTCTGGCTCATCTATTTCCGTATCACACTCAAACATGGCCAAGAGTTCAAACTGAGTTGCCCCTACCTACTTTTCCATCCAGAAAAGACTTAACACCACATATCTCATTGATTCCAGGTCTTTTACCCCAAAGTCTATAAGGCTATTTCTTAAAAATTCCCTGACTCACTGGTTAAAATATCTATGAATTAAGTCAACGATGCTAGAAACAGGACTGTGGGTTGGAACAAGGCTTTAATTCTGAAATTGGGGACTTCCCTGGTTGTCTAGTGGTTGAGACTCCACACTTCTACTACAGGGGGCACGAGTTTGATCCCTGGTTGGGGAAGATCCCATATGCTACGCGGTGTGGCAAAAAAAAAAAAAATTCTGAAGTTTAAGAGGCTGGGAGCAGAAAGGTATAAGCACCCTTTACATCGTTGCACAATTCCTTTACCTTCCAGAAGTAACTGGCTACTTGATCAAGAGCCTTGAACCTGGTGCGACATAAAGGAGGTTTAGTAGCTCAAACAGGTGGCTTTAGAGCCTCTATCCTTGTCAGAGAACTTGAGGGAAACATGTCTGGAGCTTTAGCATAGTTATACAGGTATCCAGTTGCTGACTATGTGTAATGCAGGTATTCTCTTGAAAGAGAGATCATTTTGGTGATCCTCTGCTAAAGCATTAACAAGAAAGAGTCTCTGATATACATCTATTCTTCAATTTAGCATAAAAGAACCTCTTTTATTGCCCCTTTTCATTAGTACTGGTACATAAACTTCAATGTAATATAAGGTTGCCTTTAAGTAGGCATGAACTTTTCACTGTTTCATATATTTTTCATTCTAACACTGTCTTCTTCACATTCATTCTAACCGTAGTACAGGCCTCTTGAACTTAGGTCTGTGTGTTGCCGAACATTGTGCAAAAACCTAGTTTATATACAGACGAGAGCAACAAGATTCTCACACACATGTTTCTTTTCTGGATGTGAAAAATAATTAACTGCCCATTAAACACTCTCAGTGTCCATTACTCCTGGTATGTGATTGTACTGAACAACTCTGTATTTTTCTGCTTATTGTTTTATCAATTCTCATGGGTGGGTAGGGTTGAAATACAATTTATGTGCAGCTATACTTTATCACTTTTTCACCATTATGAGATGAAAAGGTCAATACCATTCTAAAGGTCATAACTGACAGGTTATTTGCAATATTTTTATAGATTTACAAGAAGAAAAATTAAATTGTTGCATCTGTTCACACTAGAAAAACTGTTTTTGGAAAACATAATTGTAAAAGTCTTTCCTGTAGTAAAGACTCATAGTTCTGCTGTTTTAGGTATGGCCTATAGTCTCAATAATATTGTGGGGCTTGGAATGTAAGTGTAACTAAAGGCACAAATTCTGTGCCTCAGATAATCATACGATTATAAAATGCTTAAATAGTTTCTACTTTGCCCTCAATTTTATCTCACCTAGCTGTCTGATAAGCATCATGTTTTAGCCTTGGTTTCCTAGAAATCAGGACATGAGGAAAATCTTACATATTCAATTATTGTTGGAGGAGTGGTAATCAACTGAAAGCAAAAGTGTAGAAAAAGAGGGATAGGAAATAAAATGTCATGTTTTCTCAAACTGAACATAGTTTCAAAAAAACAAGTACGATTGCTCAGTTATGGAACATCTCCTTGAGATTACACAGCACCACATAGAGCAGTTCCTTGAAGGAAGAAAGGAAAGACATTTCTGTTAGTTGCTTTCCACCTCCTGTCTCTTGTAATCAAAATCTTTGTGAGGCATTAATTCACCTAAACTGGACCACTAGGAAGGCAGGAATTTTCAGTTGGACATGAGTCCAGCTCAGGTGGACTGGATGCTGGAGCTGCTGTAGCTCATGCCTTGGAGGGCACAGAGGTGCTCATGTCTAATATCCATCCCTGGTCCTTTGGCACCCTGGGACAACTTACGGTGTTCAGAGATGAGAGGCAGTCACTGAAGCCAGGATTTTAAAATCATTGCCTTCACTCTGGAAGTGAGGGAAATGAATGAGACCCAAGTAACTATGAGTGGTGTATTGACAGTCTGTAACAGTTTACCCTTCATGCCAATTAAATAGCATACACTCTTATGATATACAAATCTGTTATTAGTAAAAGAGGCCCTGAATTCTATCTCAAGAAAGAAGGAGCAACTACAATCCCTCAGAGTAGAGGTCAATGTCAATATCCTTCAATATAGTCCTTGATGTTACAGGTGATCCTGGAATCAAAGTTGATATTTATCTTATACTTCCTTTACCATTCATTCTAGATTTCAGTCACCTTTGGACAACATTTTTATTCTCATTCATTTGTCTGATGGAGTGATGAGAATTTCATCTCTTGAGGCATAAGACTGTTGATAAGAATTTTCCTACTTCTACCACTCAGTTTTCAAACCTTTAACTTTCACCAGACCCTGTTAAGTCTCTTGCTCTGTAGTTCACTAGGACCTAGACCATTTTGATGTTCCAGAAAACAACATGCTGATTCACTATATTAGTGATATACTCATTAGACCAGGGAAGCAGTAAGTAGCATGCGGTCTTCTCTACTAAGACACAGGCAAACCAGAGGGTGAGAGATAAAGTTTCAAAGATTCATCCATCTGCAGTTATTTGTGACGTTTTTGTGAGTCTAGGGCTCTGTGACATTAGAGGAAATTCTCCTAATTTATAATACTTGTTATACTTTGAACTTCCAGCCTATAATAAATGAGGTGTGGTTTTTAGTGGACCACTTGAATTTTAGAGGGCTTGTGGTTACTGTTCTGGTGTTTTTATGTGGTATTTTAGAAGATAACTTGATTTGAGTGAAGCATAGAGAGGGTGCTACATGATATTGCAGCCTACCACTTAGGTATATAATCCAGCAGATCTGATGGTAATAAATATATCTGAGCTAGGTAAGGATGCTAGGCAGAGTTTTAAGGGATTCTCTACACGCAGAAGTTGTATAGATAGAGGTGGAAAAGACAAAGGCCTGGTTGAAAGTTTGACATGGTCTAGCGCCACTATGGAAAATTAACTACTATCTCATTGCAGTGCCCCCTCTCTCCCTGGGATGACCAGGGTTTTGGTGATGGGAAATATTCCGAATAGGCAAAGATACAAGCAATACACTTAGTTATCCAATATGTATGTCTGATGTGTGGAAATACTCTAAATTCTGTGCTGTGGTAGAGAACTCTGCCATGAGGTCGATGGCCTGAAAAGAATAATGCAAGAAGCTTAGGGCTAAGGAGTTCTAGGGAAAATACATATGGATTATTTAGAACACTTTAGTAAGGGCTGGGTTGGAGACTACAGAAAGAGTAACTCATGATTATTCTCCCTACCATGGGAAAGAGGAAGCCATGGAGATGGATGGCTATTCTTACTGATTCAAGCAGCCAGCATTATAGTAGAGAAAGATAGAATCTTCCATTCTAAGCAATTCTGAATATTAAATTTGGTCTGGATATAGATGTTGGTCTGGATATAGATATATACAACTGTTCTCAATTCACACTTTTTTCCAAGAACTAAGTAAACTATACCACCTATACACTGAAGACCCCCAAATTCAGTATTTGGGATCATTGGAAAGGCGGCCGTATTTTCATAGAAGATAGTGATGGAGCAGACAAGGATGTAGGAGGACTGTGAAAAAAATGTACAAACTTGGAGGCCAGTCAAGAAATGTATTTTAAAAAGGAAAAAGGGGCTTCCCTGGTGGCGCAGTGGTTGAGAGTCCGCCTGCCGATGCAGGGGACACGGGTTCGTGCCCTGGTCCGGGAAGATCCCACATGCCGCAGAGTGGCTGGGCCTGTGAGCCATGGCCGCTGAGCCTGCGCGTCCGGAGCCTGTGCTCTGCAACGGGAGGGGCCACAGCAGTGAGAGGCCCGCGTACCGCAAAAAAAAAAAAAAAAAAAGGAAAAAGAGTTCAACTGTATTGAATGTTGTTGCTAGATCAAATAAATTTAGATATCAGATCTTAGCAAAGCGAAGTCATTTGAAGTGTTAGGTGCAAAGCACACATAGAGGTTGGTTTAAAAGTGAGTAGGTATGTAGGTGAAGGCATCCTGAATCCACTAAGAATTTTACAATTTTCCATTTTCTAGCAATTTTTTTTTTACATTTTACACATTGACATCAAGCATAATTTTGCCATATCTTAAATGATGACTGCTAATCTACTTCTTTTTTGTTTTACTAAAACCATTTACCCTTTTATCTCCTTCACTCCTTACTTCACTGACTTTTGATCTAAAAAAATAAAAGTGAATATATCATGAGGCTTGACCCATTGCCATTCTCCTACTCTATTAATCTCTCTACTTTCTTATCCTGTCACTATAGATCCACTGACTAACCAAAAAAAAAAAAATGCAAGTAACTAATTAAGATAGTGTGTCTATCATTTTACCTCTTATTATTTCTTTGTATCTTCATAGTAATCCTATAGGATTATCAATTTTTTTACTCTCATTTTACAGATGAATAACCTGACACTCAAAGTCACAAAATACGGAGGTGGTAGAAGTGGGTTTCAAACCCATTCATTCTGATTCGATACTTGTTTTTTGATCACAGCTCTCTATTAAACCCTCACCAATCATTTGAACTACCCTTCTGTTCAAATTCCTCATACCTTAAAGCTTCTCATGAATTAGCTATTGAAAGATGTCATTAATATAGAGTAACCTCTATGTCACTTCTATCCTCTTTCTCAACTCTTGACCTTGCCTTGTACTTCACTAGAATTATTAGGGTCAGAAGACACAAGATAGGTATTTTCTTTGTCAATCACATAGTATTTTTTATTCAGAAACTCAACTACATGCTTCCTTTTCCTCAGTTCCAAAGGCTGGGTGCTCATTTCTTTCGTAAGGTTATATCAACTGTCTCTGCATTGGATTCTATCTTCTTCCATCTGTTTCAGTACTGAAATATTGCCCTATATTTAGGACTTTCTCTCTTCTACATTTTTAGTTCTCTTATCAGTTGCTCTTTTCTCTGTATGTATAAAAATACTTAAGTATTTCCCATAGTGGTTAAAAAATAAATCAACAACAACAACAAAAATATTCTCAAACCTGTGTACTCCTGTAACTATTTATTGAAATAAAGAAATATCTAAAACTGCCTAGTAAATGTAGTCATAATCAATGCCAAGATATATCCAAAGTGAAATTATTAGACCTTTTGAATAAAGAGTCTTAGCATACTCAAGACAAAATAATAATAATTTATTGAACTACTATGTGTGTGTACCCAGTTTATTCCTTATCATTCCATTGTTTGACTGTAGCAAAATCTGTGTATTCATTCTATTACTGATGGACATTAGGGTTGTTTCCATTTTTTGGCTACATTATATGTAGTGTTGGTAGCAATAGTTTTGTTCAAAGTTTTAGGTAAATATGTATAGTAATTTCTATAAATAGGTTACTTATCTAACAGTGGAATTGTTGGGTAATATGGAATAATATTGTTCAGTTTTAGTACAATACTGACAGTTTTCCAAAATAGCTGGGTCAATGAACACTAGATGTTCAGTTGTTCCGTAAAATTGCCAACACTTGATACTGTTTTTCTTTTCATTTTACCTGTTCTGTTGAGTGTGAAAGATTTCTTAAATTCAGAAACCAGTAAGCATAGGGGAAAAAAAATACAAGTTTACCTACATAAAATAAAGGTGTTCTACTTATCAAGAGACACCTTTAAGAGTCTAAAAAGGCAAGCTTCAGCATGGGAAAATATATTTGCAATTCATATATTTGTAAGATACACATAAATATTTACTAAGAAATTGAAAATTTCTATGAATAAATCATAGAAAAAATGAACAAAACACTTGAACAGGGCTTTTACAAACAAAGATATCCAAATAACCAATACATATATGAAAATGTGCTTAACTTCCCTACATGTTGGGGAAAAGGCAAAATAACACTTTATACCAATCAGAATGGCTAATCTGGAATACATTTTCTTTTGTTTCTATTAAGTTTCTGGAGTGATACCAATTAGTCGTATCTTTAACTTTTTGAGTTTGTATTTCCTTGACTCTATGAGTAACGTAAATTTAAAACCCAAATCCTACAAAAGAGCAGAATTACCGTATATGATTTTTCACGAGAGCTTGCCTTGTATTCTCCATCTAGCATTCAGGCCATTTTGGAAGATTTCTGTCATGTAAACGCATGTACTTTTTATTTCCTGCTGATTTCTCCATAAAGGTATAACACTTTCAAAGTCCCAGTTTCATCCAAAATATCGATTCCAGCTGACCATCTTGTGTCAGTACAAAATATTGTCTCCTATTCCCTCTAAGGCTATCCAATCTTGGGATCTGGGATAAATATACCATCATAGGCCTTCAGGGAAGCTTTGGTTTCAGGGGCAGTTTACTTGTCTGACTTTCCACTTATTTTCACTGTCAGCCTCCTACCTCCTGGTTTGGAACTAAAAATGTTAGCAGTTGGATTTGAGTCTGAGCTGAACGTGTCTGCATATCATCCAGACTGAAAACATGTCTGAAGATCAAATTGCTGCATGAGAATATGTAGAATGAGGAGAGACTATAAGCTAGAAAAAAAAAAATCTACTGGAATGTTCACATTTAAGAGGCAAATGGAGAAAAATTAACAAAGGTGAAAAAGAAAGAGTAGAAGAAATTTAAAGTAGGAAGTTTTCTCAAGATGTTTGTTAATGAAGAAAAGGAGAGAAACAGTATGATAATTCATGTGAGGTTTGCTAATAAGCAGGATTTTGGTGAATTTGATGAGACAAACATGAACAGCTACTGATGAGGAGGATTCTTTTTGAAGGAGAAATATGGAGGAATTTCTGAAATATGGAGGAATAAATATTCCAAGATTGAGGCATTGTAAAATGTCTCTCTTTAAGGAATGATGTCGGATCTATATGATTGATATCTGACTGAGATTTTACAACATTTCCATGTATGGAACAGTATGGATCATTGACCAAATAAGTTGTTCCAACTTTAAACAGAAAGTTTTCTTAGTCCTACCAGTTCATAGAGATCATATTACTCATCTTTACTCCACTGAAGAAAGCCATTGCCAATATTTGCATATCTAAAGGATTATTTGACCATATGCCTCTCTTATAACCCTAAGCTTCCTCTCCTCCAAAAAATGGCAAGATTATTTCTCCAATTAATTAATTGATAAATTTGTCAGCTTCGCTTTTTCTTCTCCTTTTGTTCTCTGCAATTCCCAAAACGGTGCCATCTGCTATGCACAAAAATTTTTGCTAATATTAGCTATCTACTACTGGTGGCTACTTATGCATAGCTACTCTCCACACATTTCATGCCTAAGCCATGCCAAGGATACATTTATATATATTTTTTAATTTGCTTTGCAAGTGTATTCAATATGTCCTTATTGTTAAATAAAGTGGACATTTTTCAACCCTCATTTTCTTTGGACTCTGAAAATTTTTCATATCTATTGTATAACATTTTCATAGTTATATATGTACTTCCAATGCTGCCCATATTACTCAGTTTTGTGTTCTGGATTCTCCTTCCCTAACTGTATTCCAATGCTGAGGTTGCTCATTTAATCTCGAGACATCTCTTCTTAAGAAAGTCATACATTCCCAGATGTTTAAATGGTGATGATAGAGACGGCAATAATAGCTAACATTCGTGAATATGTATAAAACTCCAGATGTATGACAAGTGTCTTGCATATAGTATCTCATTGAATTTCCACAATAACCCTCTAAGATCAATGTCAAGAGGTGCCACTGCAATCCCACTTTTGCAGGTGAAGAAACTGAGGTATAATCCTTTGATTAGGAAAATTGTTTGTAAATGGTCAAGCTTTTAAACCCAATTTATCCAGTACCTCTGCTTGTCTATAAGCCCATTGTACTCACATACTTTCTTTATAGCCCAGAAATCTTATTTTTTCTACTTGGTAATATCTTGCAGACAATTGGACAGCTCCACTCAAATTTTACTTGTCCCAAACTTAACTTGTGATATTATTCCATCAAAATCTCTCCTATTCCTGAATCTCTTTCTTAGTAAATGGATTGACATTCCATTAATACAGTTATCATGCAAGACGCCTTTGCCCACCTATCACAAAGCACCAAAAATTCTTTATTCTCCTTCCTACATTATTTATTTTCTCCATTTCTACTGTCACCACTTTCCAGCTGCCACTATCTTTCTGTTAACTGCTGAAATGACCCTTAACTTGTTGATCTGAATTCCTTTTTTTTTTTCTTGCTTTTGATTCCAGTATTCAGACTGCAAAGGAAACAGTTTACAGAAACATGAACTCATCCTACTGTTATCACATGTAAGGTTTTCCACAGTTTCTCTTTTCTACTTAATAAAACTGCAAACTAAGAATAATTTCACGTTTGTTTTTTTTTTCTTGATATGATCCCTTCCTACTCTTTTTTTTAAAAATTTATTTATTTATGGCTGTGTCAGGTCTTTGTTTCTGTGCGAGGGCTTTCTCTAGTTGTGGCAAGCGGGGGCCACTCTTCATCGCGGTTCGCGGACCTCTCACTATCGCAGCCTCTCTTGTTGCGGAGCACAGGCTCCAGACGCACAGGCTCAGTAATTGTAGCTCACGGGCCCAGTTGCTCCGTGGCATTTGGGATCTTCCCAGACCAGGGCTCGAACCCGCATCCCCTACATTGGCAGGCAGATTCCCAACCACTGCGCCACCAGGGAAGCCCCCCTTCCTACTCTTTTAAGCTCATTCCATAGCAGTCTCTTCCTCTCTTTATATTCATGTTGAACTTTCTTTTTCAGGAGGCCTGGGCTCTAGAAAGTTTTTCATCTGTTAGGAAAGTCTTTGCTTGCTTCCAAATGCACCTTACCCTGTGTTGTGTTATACCTCCATGTGGTATATTTTCTTGGCATATTTTGATTTTGCTTAGAAGAGAGTAGGAAATTTGCCACGTGTTCAAGACACAACTTGTTTCAGCCCAATCCTAGAAAATGTGCAATTTCCATGCGTATGTAAAGTAGGGAGGAAATACATGGCTAGCCTAAGGTAAATTGGACAAAACAATTACAAAGTAAACTGGCAGAAAGAGGGCCGAACACTGATCTCCCCAGTTCTTTGTAGCGGGAGTGTATTTTTCTCTTGACCATATGTTTTCATAGATGTTAATGATGTGCTTTCCCTTGTTCTTCTTCTCTTCATCCTTCACCTCCTCTGTCTTCTCTTTCTTCTCCATTTCTTCTTATTTTCCATTTGAACTAATTTCTTTTAAAAATTCTCGACATTTCTCTTCAATATACGTAGAGGAAATCTGAAATTCATTGAGAAAGAATTTAGGGACATTGAAATAGCTCCCACCACTCACATTGGAGGTCTAAATACAAAGAACTTATCTGATATCAATGGATTTTTAATGTTTTGTATGAAAATTAAAAACTTGATTCTCTCCATGCCCTTTTCCCTTTATCTGTCTTCAATTTCTACAGAAGAGTGAATCTCTGAAGATTTCTCTTTAGTCTCTGATATTAGTTTCATTTCACTCACATTTGTGTTTGGCTATGCTCATCACGTTACAAATTATTGTCATTAATTAAATTTTATTTCATGTAAAATAATATACAATGATATTTTTATTTCTTTTACTTTAACTTTCCCACCTCCTCTTGCCGTACACTGTAAGATACTCTCTCATTCTACCCATTATGCCAACAATATAGTCTTCCAAATTCTTAATGGAAAAATGTATCATTAAAACACTTTATTACCGTTATGCAAAAAGCATTGTAGGACCTTAAGCAACAAGCCACTATACATAGTCTTCATACTGAATTAAGCTGCATTTTGACAGGAAAAAACAAAAGAAAAAGAATTTCCTTAAGATAGCGAGAGATGTCGTTCCCTTCAGACCTGCTCTACAGTTTTCAGTGGGGAAGGATTTTATTCTCCAGCATGGACTTTGACATTCTTTCTACACCAGCTTTTCAGTTGAGATGATAGTACTACATGTTTGGGGAAGTAAGTTTACTGATGGGAAGTACATTTATATGCAAACCTATGCCTCCCCCCAGCCCCGCCTCATTACATTAAAGAAAATCTCACTAAAAGGGGCTTTTTGGCAAAGAGTAAGGAAAATTCTGGTTTTTGATCATCAAACTTGATATATTGATCAATATTTGAAAAGACAGCTTAAATGATTCAAAATCTGCATATGTTTATACAGGATACGTACCTCACCTTTGGCACTCAAAGTGACAGTTAAGGAGATTAGCAAAGAATAAGTGCTTGGAATGCAGTTAAATGCAGCATAAATGGATCCTTTTCTATAACAGTTTTAATGGTTACTTAACCTACATATGACTCCATTTCTCCTACAGAAAAATAGGGATAATATTGATCATTCATAAAACTTTTTAATATGTTACCCCATTAATCTCCTATTGTTTTGTATAACCCTGAGAGAGAAAAGCTCTAGACAAAATACAGAGGCTGTGATGCTGGCACTCAATTTTAGATACAGAAACTGAAATACCCAAAGGCTTGAGCTATTGCAATTTAAAGCTGTTACAGAAGTTGCAATCTTTCACAACAAGCTGAAACTAAATAACCTGGACTTTTGCCTCACTAAGTTACTTAAAAATAGAATACATTAGTATATAAGGACACACCAAAGCAATCAATATTTTATGAAATTGCTGGACTGTAATATGGATTTTGAACAGTATTAGTGTTAGATGCATTAACTTTAATGAGGAACTTAGAAATGGTCTCTTAATAACCTTATTGGGATATGACTACTTTTAAATGGCTTTCACTTTGTCCTTGGAATTCATATGATGCATGTGACAGTGGCTTGTTTAGTGTTAACAGAGGATTAGATGAAGGAAATTAATTAAAGCTTCCTAGCAACGTTTTCCCCTTGAGCTATTCAGTATGCTAAAGTGGTGTGACAGGGTACCATCCTTTCTCTAAATCTACTCAATAAATAACTCAATTAGGTTTAAACACACATCCTTTTTTAAAAAAAATTAGACCATAATTTTTCTCCTTGTCTTTCTAACCTGACCCCTTCGAGCCGCTGCCACCTCTGTGATTTGTAATTACCTTTTAGCTTCTAATAATAGGACGGTCACAAAGTGTGTCCATGTGTTTCAGAGTCCACCAATTCACTTCTTGAGACCTGTCTTCAATTGAGATGACAAATTTAAATAGGTTAGGGACATTTGTTTAACTAATCCCCTGGACAAATAAGTATCTGGAATGATTTCCTATTTAGATGAAATACAAGTCTATAAATCTTTTTAAACACTGCTCATGCCGCACTTGAATACTTGGAATACTAATCATTTTTCAATTTTATATTTTAGAAATAAATAGATCTATTTTGGCTTTAAATTCTCACAAATTGTGATTTTCTCTGTTTTTAAGACATCGTTATAAATGTATTAATTCTTAGCTATTAAAAACAATTACTTATAATACAAAATAAAAATAATATTTACCAGTATTTATTGTTTGTGGATTTTTTGATGATAGCTATTTTGACTGGTGTGAGGTAATATCTCATTGTATCGATAGTTTTGATCTGCATTTCTCTAATAATTAGCAATGTTGAATATCTTTTCATGTGCCTCTTGGCCATCTGTATATCTTCTTTGGGGAAATATCTATTTAGGTCTTCTGCGCATTTTTTGTTTGGGTTGTTTGTTTTGATGATATTAAACCACATGAGTTGCTTGTAAATTTTGCAGACTAATCCCTTGTTGGTCACATCATTTGCAAATATTTTCTCCCATTCTATGGGTTGTCTTTTCATTTTGTTTATGGTTTCCTTTGCTGTGCAAAAACTTTTGAATTTCATTAGGTCCCATTTCTTTATTTTTGTTTTTATTTCCATTACTCTGGGAGACGGATCGAAAAAGATATTGCTGCAATTTATGTCAGAGAGTGTTCTGCCTATGTTTTCCTTTAAGAGTTTTAGAGTTTATGGTCTCACATTTAGGTCTTTAATCTATTTTGACCTTATTTTTGTGTATGGCATTAAAGAATGTTCTAATTTCATCTTTTTACATGTAGCTGTCCAGTTTTCCTAGCACCATTTATTGAAGACACTGTCTTTCCCCCATTGTATAGTCTTGCCTCCTTTGTCGTCGATTAATTGACCATAGGTGTGTGGGTTTATTTCTGGGCTTTCTATCCTATTCCATTGTCCTATATTTCTATTTTTGTGCCAGTACCATACTGTTTTGATGACTATAGATTTGTAGTATAATCTGAAGTCAGGGAGCCTGATTCCTCCAGCACCGTTTTTCTTTCTCTAGATTGCTTTGGCTATTCAGGGTCTTTTGTGTCTCCATACAAATTTTAAAATCCACAAACAATAAATGCTGGAGAGGGTGTGGAGAGAAGGGAACCCTCCTACACTTTTGGTGGGAATGTGAATTGGTACAGCCACTATGGAAAACAGTACGAAGTTTCCTTAAAAAACTAAAACTAGAGCTACCATATGATCTTGCAATCTCACTCCTGGGCATATATCCAGAGAAGAACATGGTCTGAAAGGATATATGCACCCTAATGTTCATTGCAGCACTGTCTGCAATAGCCAAGACATGGAAACAACCTAAATGTCCATCGACAGAGGAATGGATAAAGAAGATGTTGTACGTATATACAATGGAATATTACTCAGCCATTAAAAAGAATGAAATCATGCCATTTGCAACAACATGGATGGACCTAGAGATTGTCATACTGAGTGAAGTAAGTCAGACAGAGAAAGAGAAATATTGTATTATATACCTTATATGCGAAATCTAAAAACAAATGAGACAAATGAACTTATTTACAAAATAGAAACAGACTCACAGACTTAGAGAACAAACTTATGGTTACCAGGGGGGAAGGGTGGGGGGAAGGAATGGTTAGGGAGTGTGGGATTGACATGTACACATTGCTGTATTTAAAATGGATAACCAACAAGGACCTACTGTATAGCACAGGGAAATCTGCTCAATATTATGTAACAACCTAAAAGGGAAAAGAATTTGAAAAAGAATAGATACATGTATATGTATAACTGAACCACTTTGCTGTACACATGAAACTAACACAACATTGTTAATCAACTATACTCCAGGGAATTCCCTTATGGTCCAGTGGTTAGGGCTCTGCACTTTCACTGACTAGGGCCTGGGTTCGATCCCTTGTCAGGGAACTAAAATCCCACAAGCCAAATGGTGTGGCAAAAAAACAAAACAAAACAAAAAACTATACTCCAATATTAAATGAAAAGTTAAAAAAAAATACTCACA
This sequence comes from Phocoena phocoena, assembly GCF_963924675.1. NCBI lineage: Eukaryota > Metazoa > Chordata > Mammalia > Artiodactyla > Phocoenidae > Phocoena > Phocoena phocoena. The sequence continues at coordinate 26,540,042 of NC_089232.1, read as the reverse complement.
AAGGAAAACTTTATCTTCTTGGAAAAAAGAGAACATTTGACTATAACAATGACATATGAAAAGTAAACTAGAATATAATATATCTTTTGAGTTGTATTAAATTTGATGTTTTCAGGTAAACAAGTAGAAAATCCAGAGTTCCTTATTTTCTAATCTCGGTCAAATAAAAAGCTCAAGCTTTAAAATGTTATGATACCTCCTCTTTTGATGTCAGGGATGAAGATAAAAAGCTATCCCTCTAAAATTAGGGTTAGACTGTGCAGTATTTCTTCTTTTTCTCATTAAGATATTATTCTTCTACACACAATTTCGATGAGGAAAACCAACCTGGATAAAGGAACATGACTTCTGTTTAAAATAATTATTCAGGAAATCAGAACTAGATGGTCAATAGCATGGTTGAATTAATAACACTCTGTTCAAAATAGAAATAAAATGTGTTCACACAGATAAATATAACTGTATTTTAAAATATCAATATTATAATTAAACATGTACTCTGTGTGCACACAGGCGTATGTGCACTTTCATACACACACACACACACACACACACACACACACACACACAAGGACTGTTTATCCAAATTGTTAACATACTTTGCTGATTGCATTGTGGTAATAACTCTGTGAGAAAGCCAGTGTTATTATTCCTCATTTAATTGGACTATATCATCTGAAAGTAAAAAAGATAAAGCTCATCACATTGACAAATTTTACTAATTTAAAACACTGATACACCAGTATAAAAAGCCACTGTTTATATGGTTAGCACATTTGTTAATCCATTATTTTAATCATTATAGGATTGACAGTTTCATTCTTCTGCAAGCCAGACACATTCGATTTTTGAATCAACCCTTCTAATAACTCAGATGTCTAAGATTAAACACTTAAAATAAGTTACAATGCAAATTTGACCAAGTGAAATGCATTTGGTGTGTTTCAGGATCATAACAATTAAGAGATGATAGCTATTGTTCTAAAATAAAATTCTATGAATGTAATATTTAATGAGATTCAGAAATATTATAACACATTCACGTAAAATTTTACTCCATCATTAGTAAGAAGCATAGTGATTCAACTGTCTTAAAGCATGTACATAACATTTTATTGCAGAAAGGATCAGAAACATTTAAATTCTCACTGTGCATAGTAATGAAAGTTGTATTTTACCTAACTAAAAATGTGAACTGCAAAATTGCAAGATTTCCTGTAGGAAAATATAATACCAGTTTCTTTGTGGAGTTTTTGATACATTGGTAAAGAGTATAAGTACAATTGCAAACAATTATTTTGCTTGGACATTAAAAATAAAATAGTTTACCTAAATAGCAAATAATAGGAGCTTTGTCTTAATTAAATCACCTAGAAGTTCTGTCCTTGTAGTGTCTTTTTTTTTTTTTTTTTTTTTTTTTTGTGGTACGCGGGCCTCTCACCGTTGTGGCCTCTCCCGTTGCGGGTCACAGGCTCCGGACGCGCAGGCTCAGCAGCCACGGCTCACGGGCCTAGCCGCCCCGCGGCATGTGAGATCTTCCCAGACCGGGGCACGAGCTCGTGTGCCCTGCATTAGCAAGTGGACTCTCAACCACTGCGCCACCAGGGAAGCCCTCCTTGTAGTGTCTTTTAAATAGAATGAATCTCAAAATAATTCCAATGAATAAAGATAATGTCTTATGACATTCAAGTGCACCATTTCTAGTAAAATTCAGGTAATACGTTGACAGCTGGTAGGAAGCTCCAAACACATAAGTATTTCCACAGGGTTTGTTTAGATTTAGGTGGATTTCCAACAGTCACTGTGATTTTAATTCATCAGTCCTCTACAGTGGGATTTCTGAATATATAATCTGTACAGCACTTTCATCAGAATCAGCAGGAGTGCTTATTTCAAATGTGAATTCCTAGGTCCCATCAGAGACCAAATGAATCAAAATCTAGGTGGCAGAGCATGCATTTGCATTTTAATGATTTGTCCAAGTGATCCTCATGCACATTAAGTTTGAGAACGCATGTGCATCCTTAAATCCAAGTAAAGAATGTATGAAATATATATCAAGTAGTTCACAGAGTTGTTAGTCACAAATAAGACCAGGTGAGCAAATGCTGTAAAATAAAACAAGTAGTTTATATAATCTGACAATTATAACCTATTTCACAAACTTTAAGTACAAATGAGGAAGATTAAAAGGCTAAGAGTGTGCCAAGGTCACAGACCTCTTAGCCTTGGTGATTTTCAAGCTTGTCTGAAGAGTCCCCAGGAGGACTACAGGTACACTACAGATAACAATGTCACAATACAACCTACTGAATGAGAATCTCTTGGGGCAGAGGTCTGATAATCATTACGTTTAGCTATCTAGTCTGGTGACATTTATCATCAAGGAAGTTTGGAATATACTTTCTTGAGCATTCCCAGGCTGACACTACAAAACACTCATAATAATCTGAATTGCTAGTGTGGCATTACAGCCTTAGTTAGCCCAATCACTTTATGTCTCTAGTATCTATTAACACCCTATATGCCACTACTTTTTACTTCAAAGGATTGGCTTAATACCGACATCTTATTACTGTTTTTACCTAGGATTTGTTTTTAATGAATAATCATTAATGTACTCAATATTTGTACAATCTAATCTGTGAGCTGTCTGATATAATTTTCCTACATGAATTTTCAAAAGTTTCATTGCATATACAAATGCATTAATAGCATTTGTATTGAGAGTAGTTAGGGGAAAGTGTCATATCTTATAATTTGACGAGGTGTGATCAGTAGTGATTTTCTCTCTAAATATTCACTTCCATATATTTTTCTATATATTTTCTATAAATTCAATATCTTGAAATATGTGTATATATTATGGCATGAGACAAACAAGCTTAGAAATGATTACTCTTATCAACACTCACATAAGTATATTGATTCAAGGCTTATAATTTAAAAAATGTCATAATGAATACAAGTGAAAACAGAAAAAGTAAAATCAGTCATCTCTCAGTTAAGAAAACATTTATACAACTGTTTAAAAATAACTGTAAAATTCAGTTGTATATATTCATTACTATACATGTAAAACCAAAAACTCAGTTCCTTAAAAGATTCTCCTTCAAGAATAATCTGTAGTTTAGAGTGGCTTAAATGTCCAGCTTCCTTGCCTGTTCTTTGCCAGTGTTTTCTGTGCTGGGAAGCAGAGAATGCAAAGGGCAGCACCGTATTCTGGTCCTGCAAGAGAAACAGAATGGTAAGATTTGGGAGATACAAGCTGCACTAATTATGTCACAGAGACTAGAACAGCAGTGATTTTTCCCCCATTATTATTATTTTATATCAGTAGAATCTATTTAATATATTCAATAATTCTATTATTTCTAAAACCTTCCACAAAAGGGCATTACAATCCTTTTAGTTTATTGCAAACATATATATTTTTTTAAGTGGATTCACCTTATTTATTTTTTGGCTGCGCTGCAGGATTTGTCAGAAGACAAACAGTAAGTTGTGAGCTCCATTTTGCCCAACTACTTTTTTCTTCACACCCTGGAGAATCTGGTGTCTGGAACTGTAGAGACATCATCATGTTACCACCCCTTCTCCTCTCAGGTTGAATCCACTGTGACAGAACACTCATGTCCTTAAGAGGCAAGGCCTAGCAAATAGCCTCTCACAAATCCACTGAACATCACAATGTCCTGTTTGATAAATTCTGTTGCTGCTTCAATTATATTGCTGATTTCAGGTGCTGCTTTATTTGCTCATTTCTGAATCAGGTCTTCCTGCTTTCTTTATATCTTTTTTCAACTCTGTCCCAGTTGATTTGCACATAGTTACTTTGACTGGTAAACCTGAAGAAGATGGCCAGCAGCCTACTGTTGCTGTAAGTTTTCCAACTTTCTGGAACAAAAATCCTGCACAATGGCCAGTGCAATCTGGATGGCTACTGAGTATTGTTCTACCGGAAGTGCCAAACTATGGCCAAACATAGATTCTACCAGCGGTGTCTTCATGTATACTGAGTTAGGTCCAATATGAATCATCATCACTTTCATATTCAGGTGAGAGAGATCCCATCTAGACTGGCCTGGCCTTGGAATCCAGAACCAAGTGAAGAGGACTCAGCTGTCAAGGGGGGGCAAAGAGGGCCTGGGGTTGGAAGAAAGGGCCATAGACGCAGAAGTAAGCACTTCATGAAAACTAAGCAAATGGTATTTCTAGGTAAATCAGTCTTTCTGTGCTGGACTAATTAAAAGAACTTCACAGCTCTCTATCCCCAAGCTTTCTCACCCTCTGGAATTGAGGGCTTTTACTGCTTCCCCCATTATTTTTTTAATTAAGTAATGAATAGTATTTTATTATTATTTTTTTTTTTGGCTGCATGGCATGGCATACATGATCTTTTCTCCCTGACCAGGGATTGAACCTGTGCTCCCTGAAGTAGAAGCATGGAGTCTTCACCACTGGACCCCCAAGTAAGTCCCTGAAGAGTATTTTATAGATAAGAAAACTTTAGCCTCAGCAGGATAAATTTGAGGACAGTTCCAATAGCTAGTTTCCCAGAGATGCACTTGAAGTGGTCCTTACAGTTTTTGCAAACTAGAATACCTGATAGTGTTTATCAGTGCAACACGTCAGGTGCAGTGTAAAGGTATGGGTACTGAAAAAGTAATATTGACCCTAACTATGCATTCACGCACAGGCATTTACAGATTTTTACCCAGTCTTTGAATTAAAAGATAGATTCTCTGAGTCTGATCAATGTCAGCCTCTTGAGATGCACTAAAATGAAATTCAGAAAAAGTTGAATAACTTAAACTACTCTGAAGTTACAGACAACTGAAGTAGAAAGCCTCTTAAGCAATGTGAGAGAAGAAAAAAAGGGGCAAAAATCTACCTACTAGCTTGGGTTGTAGAACTCATGTTTTTAGGAGTTGGGAGAAAAGAAACTTTGGAGCAGGTGTTTCATGTGACAGATCATTAGATCTGTTATCTAGGTCTGTATTAGATCTGTATAGTATCTATTGAGATACTATAGATGAGGAAAGATGTTAAGCGTATTTGCTTTGTATCATCAATGGAGATTTTTTGTTGCCTCTGAAAGCTTGCTGTCAAGATTTAATTTAATATTTAATTAATTTCCTCTCTGCCGATCTGTGATTTCCCTTAATGCCATTTCCTTAATGCCATTTCCCTTAATGCCATTTCCTTTTCTAGAGAGATCACAGATTACTGTAAATTATTTGTGTTCAGTGAGGATGGGCATAACGGTAGTAATAATGAGAACAAGAATAGTGACTGGCCATTTATACATAAAATGAATTCTGTTAGAAACACCTATAAATATTGTACCAGCGTTATTAATTAGCTTAATAAGATCAATTGGCATAATAAGATCTAAGTTGTTTATTATAAATAAAATGAATAAAAATTCACTAGTCAGCAATAGATATTAGTATTTTTCTTTTTTAAAAATCTCTTCTTTGCTAGCCCTAAATGCTTTTTTTCTTAGGGTTCTAATATTGACTTCACTAGTCTTAGTGGAGTTACCAGCTTGTGGCTGAATCACGCTCACTCTAGTATTCAGACATGGTTTGACACTGAAATGCCCACGGTCGCGAGACCCCTCCACAAGACCACCAGAGACAAGAAAGAGTCAAAGCCAAACGGCAAGGGTCATTTATTGCAGGTTCGAACCTGGACCTCCGCGCACTCGTTGCCGGCGACGCTAAGAGGTCCCGACGGAGTTCAGTACAGCTCTTTTATAGACAGGTACAAACAAGCTCGGGACCTTCTGCGGGGCTTTCCAGGGGTGGGGAGTACTGATTGGCTAACTTTTAAACAAAAACACTAGTCACTGATTGGTTAACTTTTAAACAAAGACACTAGTCACCGTCTGATTGGTTGGATGGTTGCAAAATGGGGTTCAGCAAGCATAGTTACAGAAGCGAGAGCGGCTGGTTAAGTTTCGGTTTCCTGAGGTTTTGTTTCTCAATTAGAAATACTTAAGATGGGGCCATAGTTACAAACAGTACAAACAGGAAGATCGATGCAATCCTAGCAGCGCTACGGCCTAACGGCAGGGCATCAATTCAGTCCTATTTCTACCAAAGTAGAACATAGCCCTTCAACACATCTAAATTAGGGTGAGGAAGATTATTCCAGAATATCGAGGCTCTCTTTTGGCAGGAATTGGGGGATGGGGACTTATTCTGAATAAAGAGGAAGTGAAGACTGGAAAGGTTACTTGGTCAACAGAGAGAAAAGATTAGCCTGAAAATAGAAACTGTCATTCCCAACATTCTCAAGCTCAGACTGCATCAACATATGAATACTTGGCACTAAGTAAAGGGTTATAAAAAAAACACATCTAATTCCCAGTCTGTAATCTACCAGTGACATTAAAAAATAAGATACCACCACTGGTGATGATGTAAGTGTTGTTTTCGAGAAGGGCTGCTAGTACAGCTTATGATAGCATCTTAATAAACAAAATATTAGCTTTGAGTTGTAATGAGGATTAAAACTTAGATTGAGAATCAAGCTTCTCTGCATATATGTATGTATAAGGAAAATCTATTTTCCCTTAAAACACCTGCATTGTATCACTTTAGAGGTAAAGGATGGTTTTCTCCCTTCTTAAATCTCCTCTTGATAAATATATTTTCATTGGAAGATGTTTTAAGTAGTCCCTCATCTAAGTGGAAAGATTACAGGTACCATAAAAGGGAATCTTCAGGAATATAAGGAAAATATTTTAGTCAGAATCAGTTCTTACATGAGATGATATCAAGTCACTAGTTAATTTCTAGAAAGAATAAATGCCATGGGCATAGAAAAATAGGAACTGATGAATAAGAAAGGCAATCTTCATCAAGGTTTGTTTCTTGGAATATGTATAGCTAGAGCCTGTATGACACTTTTCGTTTTATTTTAATTGCTAATACAATTTTTCTATATTTTAAAAATTGATATTGTTCATATTAAGAACATTTATTTGAAATGTCTTACATAGCATTCTAACACATCCTGAAACAGTGTAGTTTTTCTTTAGCTGCTGTACTACCTCTCTACCCTCCCTCAATAAAACACACAAAACACCTTACTACAACCTTAATACTTCAAAAATTTTTTTTAAAACTCTAAAATTACAGCTCAAATAATTATTTAACCAATAAAAATAACATTATTTTATGAGACTCATTTTAGGGAGTATTAGTTATTATCTTGTAATTCTACATTTTTTCTCATTCTTCCCTTCCATTTTATTTCCGCTCCTCTTTTAGCATACCTTCATACGTCTGTCATCATTTTGCTCACGAGAAAAAAAGGTGGCATTTTTAAATATCAAGTAATATGTGTTATAGCTTTGCTAAACATTTCACCACCAGTTTGTTGCAAGAGATTTATAAATCAGATTTTCATTAAAAAAGAGAAAGACTCAACACCATATGTTGTGCTAAATCCTATGCAGCTGCTGCTACAGCAGCTTAATAATGTGTGAACTAGAAGGCATTCAGTACTCTGTGTGATATACAGGACTGTAACTTCTTTCAAATGTTGTGATTTGTTTTTTAATACTAAGATTAAAATCTAAGAAAACATGGTAAAATGGAATAACTTAGAAGTGTTAACATTTATTTTATAGAAAAGAGAGTTGCTAAATGGGTATCTATAACTGAAATTAAAATACCCAAGTACTCTTGAAATTGAAATAGAAAAGCAGGCTCAAACAAGAATGTTGTATATTAATGCAGCTCCTCTTGTAATCTGAACTTCACTGCAATTGTACTTTTGCCTAAATATCAATCTAGTTGGCATTTTTATTACAATTCTGCGAATGGAAAGAGAGCAAATGAACCATTTACTGCCTTTATTTTCTAAGTATAATCATGTTTCTGTTTTCCATTCAATGATAGTCAACTCTTATCCACTCCAACATAAAACATTCTTGAGTGTTAATGATCAGTTATGGTAAAGAGGTTGATATTGTACCCCATGCTCATTTATGTTACAATGTGCAGAATGTCACAATCAGTTATTTATAAACTTTAGTTGAGAGGTCAGAAATAATACCCTAATGTAAAACTGTGCATATTTTAAATAATATTTACGGGCCAACCACATATGAGATATAAACACTACCCTACATATACATCTTAAATTTATTAGATTTGAAGTAACAACACTGAAGGAGGAAAATCATTTTTAAAAGCAAGACACTAATTTTCTTCTTAAGTGTGCTTTTTTTAGATTTGTTTTTTATTGAGGTAATGTCAGTTTATGACATTATGTAAGTTCCATGTGTACAACATGATATTATCTACTTCTGCATACTTTTCAACATGTTCACCACCAAAAATGTAGTTTCTGTCCATCACCATACAGCTGATCCCATTAAATGTGCATCTGCACAAAATTACATGCTTCTCTTTCATTGAAAAGAAACACCTCATGAGAATGATGATTAATTTTCCTATGTTAATATAAATTTGCATTATTTCTGCATGTATCATGATAGAACAGAATGAGTTCATGAATTAGTGTGAAAAAATGTTTCCTTGCTATAGAAATAAGACAGGTGGCTATTTTCCATCTAGTATAAGGACATTATAAGAGCAATCTATAGACCAATATTCTTAATGGATATAGACAAAGAATGTTCAAAACATACTCGGAAAAAATGAATCCAACAATATATAAAAATAAGTATATACGGCTAAATGGGCTTCATCCAGAGAATGCGTTGGCAGTTTTATACGTAAAAACTATCGATATAATATACTCTATTAATAGATTAAATGACACATAGCACATGATCATCTCTGATACTGATATAGTAGGATATTCACAGTATATTCACTATTTAATGCCTACTAGGATGACTAAAGTCAAAAGGACAGGTCATAAAACTAGCTGGCCAGGCTGTTGAGATGTTGGTGGTAGGAATGTAAAATGATATAGACTCCATGGGAAATAGTTCAGCTGTTTCTCAAAATGTTAAAAATAGAGTTACCATATAATCCAGAAATTCCCCTCCTCAGTATTTTCATATGTATATACCTATGAATAATAAAAACATATATCTACCATAACTTCTCTTCACTGTTTCACAGCAGCATGGGTTATTAATAGACAAAAAGTAGAAATAATCTAAATGTCCATCAACTGATAAATGAGCAAATAAAATGTGTTATATCCATACAATGAAATATTATTCATTGTAAGAATTAAGTAATGATACATGCTACAATATAGAAAAACCTTGCAAATTTTATTCCAGATATAAAAAGACATCCACAAATACGACATATTGTATGAGTCCATTTATACAGCATAATTAAATTAGTAATTCACAAAAAGGGGCATATTAAAATATTCAAGTGTACAGAAACTAAACAATTCACTTACAAATAACACTTGGGAGAAAAAAATACTCAGGAAAATAGAAAATATTTTAATGAGTAAATATGGAAACACAGTAGATCAAAATTTGTTCAATAGAGCTAAAACAGTCTTGAGATATGTGTCTTTAAGTATTTATATTAGGAAAAAAAGAATTATGAATACAATGACTTAAATTATTCCCTTAAGATGCTGGAAAAAGAAAATCAAATTAAACCCAAAGAAAGTAGAAGGAGAAAATTAGAAAGGTAAGAGTTGAAATTAATAAAATAAGATAATTGTACCTATAATAATTAACAATAAGAATTAGATTAAAATTTTAAAGAGAAAATGCAATAAAATAAAAATCTATGAACTCAAAATAAATTTCATTAATTGATTTCTATGATAAACTATTGATGGAATTCTCATCTTCATTTGTGTTCTTCCATCTCTGATGTTTCATCTTCTTTTAAAAGCTTACGTAATTAGGTCAGCCACACAAGAATAATCTCCCTTCTGCATAACACACAGTTAGCTTATTAGTAAACTAATCACAGAAATGGTATCCCATTATATTCCAGACTACACCCACACTCAAGAGAAGGAGATTATACAAGTCATTTACACTACAGTGCAGGAATCTTAGGAGAATATCTTAGAAACTTCTCTATCACATGATTAGAATATACAGACATGAGGGAATTCCCTGGTGGTCCAGTGGTTAGGACTCTGGGCTTCCACTGCAGGGGGCCTGGGTTCAATCCCTGGTCAGGGAACTAAAATCCTGACAGCCGCATGGCACAGCCGAAAAAAAACAAAAACAACAACAAAAAAAACCAGGTATGAATTACCATGATTAGTTGTGTACTTATTTTGTGTGCTATTTCCATAGTTTACATTAATCATTAAAAAAATTATTTTTAAGTATTCTTGAAGCATTAAAAATGAGCTACTGGGCTTCCCTGGTGGTGCAGTGGTTGAGAGTCCGCCTGCTGATGCAGGGGACGCGGGTTTGTACCCCGGTCCAGGAGGGTCCCGCCTGCCGCAGAGCGGCTGGGCCCGTGGGCTGTGGCCGCTGGGCCTTTGTATCTGGAGCCTGTGCTCCACAACGGGAGAGACCGCAGCAGTGAGAGGCCCAAGTACCGAAAAAATTAAAAATTATAATGCAAGAAAAGGACACAATGAGTTAATTACTGACATTAAAAATAAATGTATATATGCAAGTCTTACTATACAAGGCATAAAAGAAAATACACTATAAAATTCTGATTATAAATATTCAGATAGAAATCTAAATTCCATTTTCCCCAAAGGCTTGTGGTTTTGATGGCATTATTTTGGATAGCACATTAATTTTAATCAACATGTATGTCAGGTTTTAGCAAAGCTGGATGTAATTGTTATGAATTTGCTGAAATGAAGTGATAAATGAAAGAAATAGAGGAAGAGAGGATGAAGCAGAATGGAAGACAGTTGAGAGGAATGGAGAGAAATGTAGAAAGAAAGTTCCAGGCACTGTGGTAGGGAACTTAGCATGTATTAGTTTATAGAGACAGAGGGACAGATAACTTAAGTATTGATGGATATATATTAGATAGGTAGAGAGTAATGTGGAGGGTGTTAGTGGTGGGATGAGCATCATGATCAATATTTGGGAGTTGAAATGAGTACTGTAGAAAGATCAGCTCTCTAATCAGTGCACCTTTATTCCCAGAGCATGGGATTTTTCTAAGAGCAGTTGTTAAGCTTTGAGAATATTGTTGATTTAGTTCTGTCTTCCTGTTGAATATCAGCTTTCCGAAGGAGTAACACATTTATCTGAATTTCTATCTTCAGTGTGTAACATTTCAGTGTCTTGTAAAATCAGTGTCTGATGTATAGAATATCAATAGATTGATAGTGACCAAATTAATGGGAGAGTCAACATAGGAAAGCAATGTTGAATAATTTTGAAATGCAAACTGACTTCTAGTTTTTTTTTGTGTGTGTGTGGTACACTGGTCTCTCACTGCTGTGGCCTCTCCCGTTGCGAAGCACAGACTCCGGACGCGCAGGCTCAGCGGCCATGGCTCACGGGACCAGCCGCTCCACGGCATGTGGGATCTTCCTGGACTGGGGCACGAACCCGTGTCCCCTGCATTGGCAGGTGGACTCTCAACCACTGCGCCACCAGGGAAGCCCTGACTTCTAGTTTTGGAAGCCTTTAATGTAACATTAAATGTTTAGCTCCATTAATCTATAACGATTGACCAGCTGACATATATTGAGACTCTGATGTGCCAAGCAGCTAGCTACTAGACAACGTTAAAAGAGAAAACAAGATTCCTCCTAGAGTAGTGGGAAAAAAACATACAAATAGAAAAGTTCAATAAATTCCCATATGGGCTATGAATCATTTATGTAGTTGCCGTATTAGGACACTCTTATGGGTTGAATTATGTTTCCCTAAAATTCATATGTTGAAGTCCTAAACTCCAGTATCTCAGAATGTGACTTGATCTGGAGATAGGATCTTTATAGACTTAATAAAATTAAAATGAGGTCATGAGGATGGGCCCTAATCCAATATAGAAGGGAAAAGTTGGACATACACACACAGAGGGAAGATAATGTGAAGAGACATAGGAAGAAGACAGCCATCTACAGGTCAAGGAGAAAGCTCTAGAACAGAAACTTCCCTCACAGCTCTCAGAAAGAACTAACCCTGCCGACACTTTGGTTTTGAAATTTTGGTCTTCAGAATGGTGAGAAAATAAATTTCTGTTGTTTAGGGCCATACAGTCTGTAATACTTTGTAACAACAGCCCTAGACAATTAGTACAGGCACTCTGACAGATATTGTGTATTGGTTCCAAGTTCTGTTCCCATCCTCCTTAGCTCTCCAGTTTCACAGGGGACCTAAAAACCACACTGCCTAGACTCCCTCAACAGCTGTTTTCTACTCAGTTGCTGTTATTGGGATTCCCTGATAGGAAATAAGGGAATATAAAAGAGAAAGTGTCATTTCTCACTCTGACTGCAGTAGAAGAATCAGCAGATTTGGGTACCTCCAGGAAACTGTGGGCTGCAACACCATTGGCAGTACAACAGGGGAGGCTCCAGATGAAAAGGTAGACTAGTGGGCTCCAGCTAGGATGGTAGCATCTTCCACATTTCTAGGAAATCTTCGTTTTTCCTTTTTGCAATTTTAGGCCATCTAAAATAATTTGTGACTAAATGTTTATGTGCTTGAAACATCCAGAAGATGTTTTAGTTCTCCTGTCTGTACACTGACTGATACAGAATAGGCTACAGAAATGAGTAGAAGAGAGAGAAATTCGGATGAAGAAACACCTTCAATGGGGAAATAGGACTACAGGCTAGAAGGTGTGAAAGTTTCCAACTGGTTGTGGTAACAGTACATAATATAATAAAATTACAATAGCCTACTTTGTTGAATAGAATGTGTTTGGAGGTGAGGATGGTAATATAGGGGTAGGCCAAATCAAAAAGGGCAGCACAGATAGATTAAGGAGGTTTGATTTCTCCATAGTAGTTTATATTTTCATATTTGTCAACAGCTTTGATGTTGTAAAATTTTTGTGAGGAAGGACAGGCAGGCATTATTATTTCCATGTTACAAAAAAGCAAATTACAGGTCACTTGAAGTTAGCCAGTTGTATGGCTAATTTAATATTCGAGTTTTACTATTTTTTTTTCACAATTTTAAAAAAAATTACCAAAAACATATTTTTGAGGCATTACAACTGTCTTATATTGATTTGGTTCTGAATATCATTCCCTGTAATGTTATCCAACATGTTTTAGCCTGTTTCTCAATATTATTTTTTAAGAAGATATTACAGCTTCTTTCTTATTCAACTACTTTAAAAAGTAGTTGAAACATGTTAATCTTAAATCTCAATTCTCTATGTTTTCTTCAAATTTTATTTAAAAAATCTTATTTACACAGATGTTATAAAGTAAATTCAAATGCAAGCTATCAGTAGAGAATATACAAGGGAAGGATGGAGAGTCTCTTTTATGCTAAAAATGAATGTCTAGATATTAGTCCGTTCAAGAAATATTTAACTCTATTACAAACTAATTTATGGTAGCATTCAAGAAATGATGTGGAAGCTGAAAGTCATTCTGCTTTACAAACTTCAATCCACATAAGTAAACTTACTTGAGACGATATAGTTTGACAAAGAACATCCTTGAATATCAGAGACCATAAACTATATACCTGGGGAAAAGCCAACCTCAAAAGAATTTCAGAGCATAAGAAGTGTATAAAAAGGAGCAGGAATTAATTACATTTCTGTAATTGTGTGTGTGACTGCCAGCACAGACTGCCCTGCATTTGATCTCTTGTTTATAAATTATGTCAGTGTACATAAAAACACATTTGACTTCCTGGGAAGCAATTAAATCAATAGAAAAGGTAATAATTATATTAGACTTAGGCTAATATTTTAAAACATTTAGGAAAATGGACATTGTGAAATGACACTAGCCACAGTAATAAATATTCTTAGGTTTAACTGATATGTACACATGGGTTTTCATTTCTCAGTAATGAGAATGGGTGGGAGAAATTTGGGGATGTCAGTGGGCAATGAGCTCATTCTCTAGTGGAAGAAAATATTGAATTTATATTCTGGATAAGTCACTTACTAACTGGATAAACTTCAGTGAGACATTTAAACTCTGTAAATTGAATTACTTATTTATAAAAATATGGGATAAAAAACCTCAAACATTTGTGATGACTGAGATCTTATTTAACATATTAAGATTTAGGAAGTGCTCAATAAATATTTCTTAATAGCCTATTTTCAAAATGCTTTCATCTTTTATGAAAGGAATTATATATGGTAAAAAACTGTTTGGAGGAGAAATAACAGTGAGCCTGATAATGGTAATCAAAATGTCAATTGTTAATGTTCATTATATATAGTTTATTTTGTCACTAAAGTCAGCCTTAAAAAATTGGAAATTTCTACCTCTGTCTATCCTTAGCTTTGCAGTACAAATTCAAGTGTTTTCACTTACCACAATTTAGAATTCTTAGTAAATAGTTCACAGTAAACTCGAGGAAAAGGCTACCCATAAATTAAAGAGTGATTAAGATACATAAAATTTAACTTTTATTATTTCCTAAATTAGTAATTTTATTTTCCTCTCTGTTTTTTTCTACATGACACCAAAATAAACTAAGTGCAACTAATTAGAGGGTGATAGGCTTTTGGACAAAACCTATGGTGATAGGTTTTGTGTGGATCTATAGTGGTGTAAGGCCAGGGGAGGGGGATGTTGAAATTTTCAATAAAGGCAAGATAGATCTGAGTGAGAAGGCAACATTTGAGTGAAGTTATGTAATAAGAGTGTGATCCAAATGAATTTCTGGTACAGGAAAGCTCTAGTAGGAGCAAAGAGCCAGTGCAGGAGGAGGGCCTGATGCAGAATTATGCCTGGAATCTTTGGGGAATATCAAGTTCAGTTTGAACAAATGGGAAACTAAAAGGAGAATGAAGTAAGAGAAGTCAGTGGGAAGTAGGGAGAGGATGGGTGCAAACATTTAGGGCTTCTTAGGTACCTGCTACTGAGAGATAATATATTATCATGGTTGGAAGCGTAGACTCTGCAAAAAGACTTCCTGGCCTCAAATCATATACTACCATTATTAGCCAGAGAGTATGGGTCAAGAAAATGACCCTTTTGTGCTTTAGTTACTCCATTTGTAAAATTGTGATAATGCTGACAACATAATAAGATTGTTCTTAGCTATTATTTTATACTAGAGACAGGGAGCCATAGACTTTTTAGCAGAGCAGCAATATAATCTGACTTATTAAAAATTTACTCTGGTTCAAGTATTGATAATATGCAGTAGGAAGGAAGCATGAAAAAGTAAAACTAAGAACACTTAGGAAGCTATTACAATAATTCATGTGAGAGACAATTGAATATCTTGTGCTGATAGTGGGGGTATTGAGAAGTTTTAGATTTTAGACATACGTTGACGAAATGTAAACAGGAGTTAATGACTGATTGGATATGGGACTATGATAAACAAGAGTCAAGGAAAACTTCAGTATTTTTCACCTGAGCAACAGAAATGATGGGACCACCTGAAATGGAGAAGAGTGGTATAGAACAAAAAATGAGATATAAAGCCAGTAAGTTTTGAAAGTAGAAAATTTGAGCTTTCTATCACATACTGATTGGACAGTTGGATATAAATATTGAATAGACAGTTGGATTGTATGAGTGGAGAGGGAATAAGGCTTGAAATATAAATTCTTAAATGTCAGAATATTGATGATATTTAACCCATGAAACTATATGAATTCACGGAGTAAATCGACATGCACACACATGCTATATATATATATATATATATATATATATATATATATATATATATGTAATTTCCTAAGGAGATATATACCCACGCACTTTCT
Organism: Phocoena phocoena; assembly: GCF_963924675.1. Taxonomy (NCBI): domain Eukaryota; kingdom Metazoa; phylum Chordata; class Mammalia; order Artiodactyla; family Phocoenidae; genus Phocoena; species Phocoena phocoena. The sequence goes on along the minus strand of NC_089232.1, from coordinate 26,524,209 downwards.
TGAACATAATTGATGAACTGATGTGTTTTATAATATACACCTGGAAGAAAACCCTTAACAATATAGTGACTTCTGTTATGAATCAGTCATTAAATTATACAAGTTTCTTCCTGGGCAAACTTGTCTTGTGTATATTATTTGGCAAGTGGTAGATACTTGAAAAACAGAGAAAGCCAGTATCTATTTCTGAATCATGGCTTATAGCATGAAAGGACAAATTGAGTGAAGGGTCAATAGAGCAGAGCTGAGCACAAGATCTCTCCTGCTGTGAATACAGACTTGCCATGGATGTCACATTCAGCTTCTTGAGTAGCTTCAAAGTGTCACTAGGAGCCATCCTCACCATCAACTGAAAAAGACAGCCTCACAAATCAACCAGACCTCTAATGCTGAATTCCTAAGGAGGTGCATGAAAGTAGGTAAAGCTAGAAATCGTTTCTCGGTTTATTACAGAGAATCCGCTAAAGGATAAGCTGGGAGCACAATGTCAAGCAAAAAGATATAACTTAAGACACATTAGAATATTTCCACCTGGTAGATGAGAAGATAGAAAAAAACAGAGTTTATTTTGAGGACTGAGAAAATCTTTGCCTAGTTCAGCAAACCAATAACCAATGTAAATATAGGTCTAAAGGATTGATTGAGATGTGAACAAATATAGTAGCACTAAAAGCTTAGAGATTTTCATAAAGGGTACTGAAAAAGGAAATACACCCCAGTCCTATTTAGTAAGTTCTTTATCCTGATGAACACATATCACTATTAAGAAATATAAATTATGGTTTATTTATAACATTACTTAAATTGTGTGGTGGACTTCAGTAATAGAATTGCAATTATTTATTTTTATTCTGAAAAACTAGATTATAGATAAAATGACTTAAAAATTTATGCAATAGTTTGCAAAAAAAGGGGGGAGGATTCTAAATGCCAGAAGTGAAGAATGCACTAAGCACTAGACAGAGGTAAATAAGATGATACAGCAACAGTTCTGTGAAATTATTGAAATAGTGATGGTTTGAGTACTGTGTTTTCAGGCCTACAAAATTCCTATAGAGTAGATTCTGTCAAAGGCCTTTAGTATTAGTGGTAAGGGAACTAACTAAATCTGCCACCAGAGAAAATTAAGCTTGCCTTTGTCATAACTCTGTGTGGGGCAACAATTCTCACAAGAAATCAAAAGAGTAGCCCTGCAACTTTGATGTGTTTGAACATGAATTTACACTATGCTCATAATATGGGGATATCCTAAGCTGAGAAAGTAGCAATTAAAAAATGATCCTGGTGTCATGAAAATCCTAGGGAGTCTAGAAATCAAATGCAAAACTGCTCTGGAGGGACACACTGGTCCATGTAGGATTTATAAAGGGGAAAATCAAAAGAGGCCAGATTAAAAAAAAAAGAGACCAGATTAAGATGAGCTCACAAGCTCAAAATCAGAAATTACAAAGTTCATAGTAAGTGAAAGTCATCAGTCACAAGCACCAGGAGAACTCAAGCTATTGGATTTAAAATCTCAAAGTAAAACCCAAGAGCATGAGATCATGGGATGACAGAAAAACTGCACACACATGTATACATACATATAGCCTAAATGTCTAAAAGGATTAAAGAGATAGCAGTGCCTTCTGCTTACATGCAGTAAGCTTGGGAAGACAGAACCTTAATTTAGCAGTGGGGAAATTTAAGAATGAAGTAAACCTATCCCCATAGAGCTTCCAGAAGCCATACTAATTGGTGGCAGTAAACTCTGAAAGGTAAAGGTAGGTGACCTTTACAGCAGGTGGACTGGTTGAAAGTCTAGTTGAGAAGAAATTATACCCAAGTATCCTCCCCCATTCCAAGCAGGCAGGAGATTGTAACTCCCCTACTTAAGAGAAGACTCAGAATTATACTCTAGAGTGTAAAATATAAATATTCTTTCTTGGCAGAAAAGTTGAAGCTTGGGAGACGATCACATGAGGATTAAGGAATACCCAAGGGCTTTTTCTGCTATTTGGTATTCTAACTGGGACAAAGGTGTTCACACTTAAGGCAGGAGACGGACATTATCTTCTCTACAATATATGGGAAGTCCAAGCAAATGAAAAAATAAATAAATAAAAAATATTATCACCAGTGATTTCTACAATAAGTGCCAGCAAGATTAGTCTACAGTAAGGATAGAGAGGCCAAGTATTCCCACACACCTGTTAGTTGACCTTGCTTTTTAGTATCCCTATCTTATACATAAGATGCTTGATCAAGGTCACCAGGAAAGAAAATAATATGAAAACAAACCAAAGCAACTTGAGAGAATCAATTTATTTATGGGGAACAAATACTACTATTATCTTTAAAGATATGAGAGAATACAGCATCCTTCAAAAGTCAGATGTAATATACCTTTATATTAATATATAATACATATATATGGCATAAATATATATGTGTATGTGTGTATATATATATATATATACATATATATATATATATATGTATATATATATATATATACACACTTCTGATACAATGCTGAACAGAAAGCAGACAGTCTTGTTCCTGAGCTCAAGGGGAACGTATTCGATCTTCCATCGTAAGGAAGATATTTGTTGTAGCCTTATCAAAGATGCTCTATATCAGGATAAGGATGTCTCTGTGGCAGCCAGGGGAGTGCTCCACTCAGAACTCTCTTCAAGAGAGAATCTGTGTTGGAAAGAGTAAAGTTACTTGAGAGCCTCCAATTGCCATAACTTAAGGATCTTCCAGAACATTTTATCAAACCACACTCTTCCCAGACTACTCCCAGCCAATGACTGAACATGGTTCAGGTACTTGAGCTATGATACAGATTCCTGCCTAATATGTGATTCTTAATGGGACATCTTTGTCCTGAGGCTCTGATCATCCTGGCCAATACTTTGTCAGAGCTGCATTACAGGCTGAAGCTCTTTCTATCTTTCCTTTTCTTCTCTCCCTGCATTTAGGTTTGAGGGTCCATTTTTCTCTAGGCTCCATTTTTCCACTACTGCTCCATTTTTCTCTATGCTCCCCAGTGTAGAATTCTATACCTAGTTAAATATCATTTAAAATGGAAACAAAATAAATATTTTATAACATGAAATATGAGATAATTATCTCCAGGAGATCCATACTGAAAAACGTTAAATGTTGTTCTTCAGACAAAAAGAAAGTAACAACCAAATGGAAATAGGGATCTACACAAAAGAATAGAGTACTTGGAATAAACATGGGTCAGAAAATAGACTCTGCTTAAATTATAGTAATTTAGAGTTGTTTTTATGGTCCATCTTATTAATTATCTTAGTTAATGTACTATGTACACTTGAGAGGAATATATAACCTTCAGTGGTAAGTTGTATTTGTCCTTTAGATGTCAGTTAGGTCAATTAGATCCACAGAACTTAAGTTGGTTGATAGTACTGATCAAATATCTGTATCTTTACTCATTTGTCTACACTTTCTCTATCAATTACTAAGAGAGCATTATTGAAATATTTAACATTTATTATGGATTTGTCTACTATTTTTAGCTTTGTCAATTTTTCTTCAAGTATCTTATAGCTCTGTTAGTGGGTAAACACTTAGGATTGTTAGTTCTTGAATAATTGATCCTCCTTTAATTATAAAATACCCTTTTTAACTCTGGTAATACATTTGACTTGAAATCTACCTTGTCAGGTATTATTATAGCCACTACAGCCTACTTTAGCTTAGTGTTTTCATAGTATATAATTTTCAACATTTTAGTTTCAGCCACTATGTCTTTTTTTTTTAGTGTGTTTCTTATAAGCAACATATAATGTGGTCTTACTTCATCATCTGGTCTGACAATCTTTGCCTTTTCATGAAGAATCTTAATTCAAACATATAAAATTAATAATGGATTTGTCTGTGTTAAGACTCTTGTCTTGGACAGGAATAAAGACGCAGACCTACTGGAGAACGGACTTGAGGATATGGGGAGGGGGAACGGTGAGTTTTGACAGGGCGAGAGAGAGTCATGGACATATACACACTAACAAACGTAGTAAGGTAGATAGCTGGGGGGAAGCAGCCGCAAGGCACAGGGTTATTAGCTCGGTGCTTTGTGACAGCCTGGAAGGGTGGGATGGGGAGAGTGGGAGGGAGGGAGACGCAAGAGGGAAGACATATGGGAACATATGTATATGTATAGCTGATTCACTTTGTTATAAAGCAGAAACTAACACACCATTGTAAAGCAATTATACCCCAATAAAGATGTTTAAAAAAAAAAAGAAAAAAAAAAAAAAAGACTCTTGTCTTGGTATTTGGTTTTAATTTATCCCATTTGTTTTTGTTTTTGATTTTTTTTTTGTTCATCCTCTTGAACAATTTTATACAAGTTTCCTGGTTAAATATTTTATTCTTCTTCATTAACAATCTTGTCTCTTATTTTCCTGGCAATACTTTTTTTAAAAAAATTTAATTTTTTATACAATTTTTAAAAGTTACTTTCCATTTATAGTTATTATGAAATATTGGCTATATTCCCCGTGTTGTACAATACCTCTTTGATCCTATCTTACACCCAATAGTTTGTACCTCCCACTCCCCTACCCCTACATTACCCTTCACCTCTCCCACTGGTAACCACTAGTTTATTCTCTTTATCTGTGAGTCTGCTTATTTTTTTAATATTCACCAGTTTGTTGTATCTTTTAGATTCCACATATAAGTCATCTCATACTATATTTGTCTCTCTGTCTCACTTGTTTTACTTAGCATAATGCTCTCCAAGTCCATCCATGTTGCTGCAAATGACAAAATTCTGATCATTTTTATGGCTCAGTAGTATTCCATTGTGTGTATATATATACCATATCTTCTTTATCCATTCATCTGTTGATGGACACTTAGGCTGCTACCATATCTTGGCAACTGTAAATAATGCTGCTATGAACATTGGGGTACATGTATCTCTTCAAATTAGTGTTTTTGTTTTTATTTCTTTGGTTTTTGTCCTCTGCCTATTTGTGGTGAGTGTACCCTTTATTGACTTATTATCTATATATTTTTGAGTCCGCTATGCTAGAGATATTAATACATAATAATATTTCATAATCATTTTACAAAACATCAAACCATATCACAGTAAAATATATTTACTTCCCTTCAAATATTTGTGGACATCTTATATTTTACTTCCTTCTGTATTATAAACCCTCTAACATATTTTACTCTAAAGAGTCACTAGGTTTTTAACAATTTTAAAAATCTAAATATAAAAATACAAATACTAAAACAATGATGTTCTGTTATTTCCCTAGAGATATTCTTTTTCTGGGTCTTCATCACATATATAAATCTGGCTTTTTATCTGTTTTCCATTCCACTTGAAGAATTTAGTTTAACCATTTATTATAGTGTATTTACTAGATGCAAATACTTTCAGGCTTTGTCTGGAAATGTCCTTTAAAATCCATTAAAATTTAAGCAATATTTTTACTGAATATAAAATTGTAGCTAAAAATTAGTATTTATTTTCTATTTATTTATGTTTTATTTTTTATTTATTTATGTTTTCCCTGAGGGGATGTTGACATCATTAATCACTCATTTTGTTGTTCTACTATATGTAATGAGTATTTTTAGCCTTGTCCCTTAAGATTTATCCTTTTTTGGTTTTAAATAATTAACTTATAACATGCTGGGTGTGGTTTTCTTTGTATATTATTTGCTTGGAGTTTTGCTGAATTTCTTGTACATATACAATAATATCTTTCATCAATCTGGAAATCCCCAACTCTTTATTTCTTCAAAAAGTTCTTCTGATTTATCCTATCTTTCCTCTCCTTGGATACTAGTTAATACAAGGTTTTCATTTGCTAATGTAACACATATCAGCCATGCTCTATTCTTCTTTGTTTCTCACTCTTTTTTCTCTTTCTGTTCCACTTTGACTAGTTATTTTCAACTTGCCTTCAAGTTTTCTGGCCTTCCTATTTCAAATCCAGTCTGAAGTTAAGGCTATCTAGTGGAAAATATTCAAAATGAAACACAGAGAGGAAAGAATAAAGCAGCACAGAAAGGAGCATTATAGACAAGTGCAAAGCGGTGAAAAAGTTTATCCTGCATACAATTTGATTTATAGGGGAAAAGGAGAGAAGAAAATGGAGTAGAAGTAATATCTGAAGATATATTCACCATGAATTTTCTAAAACTGAAGAAAGATACCAAAACACAGATTCATAAAGCATTGTGAACACCAAGTAGTATAAATGAAAATAAAATGACATCTATAAACATCATAGTAAAATATTTTGGAAAATATTCAAGAGAACAATTTTTTTAAAGACAGTATTTTAAATTAAGAACCAGTAAAACTGACATCTGACTTCTCAGCAAAATCAATGGAATCCAGAAGACAGTGGAATTATATCATTAAAGCAGTGCAATAAACATAAAATTCTACAAGTAGTAATCTTCAAAAATTAAGATATTTTATAATACTTTAAAACAAACAAAAATAAAAGTAATGTTTCATCAGCATTCCTATACTACAACACAATTCTGTAGAGTGAAGGAAAAATGATCTCAGTCAGATATGGGGATTAAGGGGAAAAAAGTGTACTTGACAAGGAATTGAATGTCAGGGTAGACAAGTTTGAAATTTTTAAATTAATGTGCCAAGTAGATGAATGGGTTGATAAAATGAATTTAAAGCAGACAAAGATAAATTAACAGAGAACTAATATACAAAGAAGATAGCTGTATAAAGGGAATAGAAACAATTATTCTACCACTTTATATTTTTAACTATCCCAACTTTAAAAAGTGATGAGATTATGTGAATTGAAAGGGACCATTCGTTTTCAGGGAAGTGAAATGTTGAGGAGCAATGTCCAGGCTGCCAGTATTTTGTTCCAGGGAAAGTTAATGAAAAGTGAAGCAGGTTGAAACCAATCTTATTTTTTTGTTTTTTTGTTTAATTAAAGTGCATTTTAAATAGTTGATAAACAAGGGGAAGGGAAGCACAATAGCAAAATAAAAGGAAAACTATCATAGCTTTCTGAAAATTTTCTTCAAAATATATCTGGTTTAGTACCTTCTGATTTACTCATATCCAAGATGAGAGATGGGTCTCAAAATTTCAAGTTTGTTTTCTTAAGTCCATTAGTGTCCATTTATTGGATTCTATTGAAATGTGACACTAGTATTGCCCACTCTTACTTAATTGCACTCTCCATAACTACCAGCTGATCTACTTGACAATCTAAAATCGTCATCATTCTTACAATACTAAAGTTTTGACTGCATTTATCTCTACATTCAGTATTTCTCAGGTGGATCAACCTCCCAGAATGCAATGTTACATTATTGGCCCCTCTCACTCACATCCTGGCTTGTTTCTTAAAGTGTCACCACACAGGGACATAAAATAAAAGATCTACTAATAAAGGATAGGTACAAAATCCATTTTTGAAGAAAAGTGTGGCTGCCATACAGCAGCAATTGCAAGAGAGGTGTGGCTATTTGGGTTTGTAACCAGCTTGAAGGCAGTAGAAAAGCTTTTTTTTTTCAAGCAGCAAAATTTCTGTAGAGATTAGTCAATTGTATCCTTTATTTATTGCCTATAAAATGTATTTATCTATGAAACCTTGAAAAACTGTTTAACACTTTTCATTATATCTGTGCCTTTGTGTGCCTTAATTGATCATTTTTCAAGTGTATTTAAAATATGTCTTTTATCTCATTTGATTCTTACTCAATGTTCTGAGATAAACTAAGTGTTACTAGCCACATTTTAAACATAAAGAAACTAGAGACTAGTGAGGTTTTAATAGCTTGCCCTGGTGAAAGAAAGAAAACGGATTGCAGAGGTTGTTGTCATTTCTATTGGGTTGACCAAAAAGTTCATTTGGGCTTTTCTGAAACATCTACTCCTGCCTCCCTGTCTTAAGAATAAAATGAGGCAAACTGCTTTTTTTGAAACATATTTGGATAAAATATAGATCCAGTTTTTAAAGTCTATACTTCTAATTGCATCTACTGATATTGTCATTTAATTTGCTTTTAGTAGGCTACAGTTTGAATATATGGGAGACTTTTTGTGTATTCTTATGTTTCGATTATTTCCCCCAGGATTCCTTCCTTCCAGAGTATGATCTTATTTAATCAAAGAGAAATAGTCCATCATCTCAGTACTTAACCCTAATATAATGTGCATCATCAGCAAACAATATATAAAACATGATGTCAATATAATATATACTGGTTTCTATCATGAGAATAATGTTATGGAAAAGTAGCAACGGCAATGTTTTACTGAGTGCTTATTATGTGTCAGAATATTTCTATGTCTTTTACATTAGATCATTTAATTCTAAAAAAAAGAGCAAAATAAATTAGAAAGGTAGTATTGATTGGTATCCATCCTCTAGAGATGAGGAGTCATTGGGAGGAAAGCAAATAATTTGCCCAAGGTCATCCAGCTAGTAAGGACAAGGTTAGGATCAAAACCTAGGCAGTCTGGCCCCTGCTCCTCTACCTTCACACTCATCCACATTTCCATGTCCAGCTCCCAAATCTGCTTCTCCCCAACTTGTCTTGTAAGCAGATTGAAAAGGAATTCCTTGATACTCCTATAAAACTCAGCAGTTTCCTCTAGGTTGCAACAAGATGTGTTGTATTTCCTGTTTTTTGGCTTCATCACACTAAGCTCCTTGACCTTATTTATACTTTGCAACCCAAGCACATCCCTAGGTAAGAATTCTTACTCAATAAACTATGGTTGAATAATAAATGATAGGATGAACACATTATCAAATTTTATTGAACACCTGCTATGTACTGGGCATGATCTAGATACAGTGAAAGCAGTATTAAACAAAAAACTAAAAAAAAAAAACTAGCAAAATATTTTGTTGCCATGGAGATTATAATTGTTCCAAAGGTCTTAAACAGCTTCATATGATCCTGAAAGACTAAATCCTATTTCAAATTAGTTGAGTTTCCTGGCATCTGAGGCTGAAATAGGCAATATTTACTAGTTTCAAAATGATGCAAATGTCAGTTCATTTAATTTTTTTAAAAGTCTAAACCTGTGAACCAAGCTTGTCAAGATGGTGCAACATAAGTCTTTCTCCATACAGTTTAATTAGACTTTGTTAAGTAGAGTCATTTGTGCTTTTACTTACCACTTTTTTTATCCCACATTAAATAGGGCTACTCTGCTGTCCTTATCTACTTTTTCTTTCTGTATTTTGTTTCCACTCTGTATAAACACCTAGTCTTTGACTATTTCAAGTCAATCATAAATTTAGTTTAAAAAAATCTTCTTCTGCATGATCAAACCTATTTGAAGTGCAGGAATCAGAAATCATCCTGGTCGACCTTATAGTTTTTGTCAGAACTGAATTTACCTCTGAGAAGGGAGCTAAGTGATTCATTGAAATATTATAGAGTTGTCTCCTAAAAACCTCAGTATACTTGTGTGATTCAACTCATCACAAAAATCATCTATTATTTTAAAAATATATGTACCTAGCAAAGGAAATAATTTATTATATCATCTCTGAATAGATAAGTTCAGTTTTTACTACCTTTAATATCACTTGTATATATATGAACGTTTGCTAATTTATTTATAAAAATACATTTTTAAAAATGCTTTAATTTTTCTATGCTTTGTCATTTTACGTTCTATAGCAATAAGATGCTACAAACTACGAGCCAAATTATGTGTCTGAATTTACTTAGAGTTTGTGTACTTTCTGTGACACCTTGTGTTTTCTTTCTTTTTAACGTTATCTAGTTGATTCCCGTTGGTGTGTTGAAAGACTTACCATTTCTCAACCATATCATTTTAGGCCTTTTACTTAATATCGTAATGGCTTATTCCCTACTACCACCACTAATGTAGAGATAATAATACTTGCCTCAAAAGGTTATGGAAAATGAGTCATAATATTAAACAACTAAATGTGTGAAGTATTACCTAACATGTAGTTAAGTATTTATTAAATCTAGTTTTATTTTCATATCCTGATTTCATTCATTCCTTCATGAAATCTTTTTGGATAACTTTTCATGCCAAGAACTGTATAATGGTTGGAAATTATAAAAAAAAAAAAATATATATATATATATAATAAAACATTCTCTACTTCATGGTGCTCCCTGGGTATCATAGGCGTTTAAGATGATGACACAATACAATATGTTGAATGTCAGAAGTGGAATTATCTGCAGTCCCAAAGTATGCCATTCCATGTGTATGGGCACACAAAGAAGGGGCATTGATCCCAGTTAGAGAACTAGAGGGAAAGGAAGGAGAGGAATTGGGATTGGTAGGAAAGAACAAGAAAAGCAGGTACGTAGGATGAAAATGTGGTGACCACTAAAATCGCTGATGTAAATAGGGAAATCTAGAAAGCAGTTGAGATACATGTCAGAATCTAGAGAATTATTCTAAGCATGAAGTATACTTGGAGATGTAATCAACATCTAGAGTGAATAATAGCATCAGGGGAGGAGGGCAAGTAGAGTGAAACAGCCAGTTAGTGGCTAGCGAAGGGAATGCTAGGGAACCCTAGCCTTTCAGGAGCATGGAGAGGAACTCTTGAAGAGTGAGAGGAGGCAGCCAGAGCTGTCTCAAAACTACATGATGGGGCTTCCCTGGTGGCACAGTGGTTGAGAGTCTGCCTACCGATGCTGGGGACACGGGTTTGTGCCCCGGTCCGGGAAGATCCCACATGCCGCGGAGCGGCTGCTCCCGTGAGCCATGGCCGCTGAGCCTGCGTGTCCGGAGCCTGTGCTCCGCAATGGGAGAGGCCACAACAGTGAGAGGCCTGCGTACTGCAAAACAAAAAACAAAAAAAAACAAAACAAAAAAACTACATGATGGGTATAAAGTTTCCAAATGCATAAGAACTGAGGAGCAAAAAATTTTGCAAAAAGGTCAGTTGATTAAAAAAAAAAAAAAAAGGTCAGTTGATTTATATAAGTATTGAAAACCTTTTCAGATTTAGAATTAGAAGTTCCCCAGAGATTTCATTTTTTTTAGTAGTAATTTTTAAAAATTTTATTGGAATATAGTTAATTTACAATGTTGTGCTGGTGTCAGGTATAGAGCAGAGTGATTCAGTTATACGTATGTTCATTCTTTTTCAAATTCTTTTCTCATATAGGTTATCACTAATTATTGAGTAGAGTTCCTTGTGCTATACAGGAGGTCCTCGTTAGTTATCTATTTTATATTTAGTAGTGTGTGTATGATAATCCCAAGCTCCTGATTTATCCCCCCCCATTTTTCCCCTTTGGTAAACATAAGTCTGTTTTCAATATCTGTAAGTCTGTTTCTGCTTTGTAAATAAGTTATTTTGTGTCATTTTTTAAAAATTAGATTCCTTATATAAGTGATATCACATGATATTCATCTTTGTCTGACATACGTCACTTAGTATGATAATCTCTAGGTCCATCCATGTTGCTGCAAATGGCATTATTTTGTCCCTTTTTATAGCTGAGCAATATTCCATTGCATACATGTACCACATCTTCTTTATCCATTCCTCTGTCAATGGACATTTAAGTTGCTTCCCTGTCTTGACTAGTGTAAATAGTGCTGCAACGAACACTGAGGTGCATGTATCTTTTTGAATTATGGTTTTCTCCAGATATATGCCCAAGAGTGGGATTGCTGGCTCACACATTAGTTCTATTTTTAGTTTTTTAAGGAACTTCCATACTGTTCTCCATAGTAGTTGTACCAACTTACATTCCCACCAACAATGTAGGAGGATTCCCTTTTCTCCACACCCCCTCCAGCATTTATTGTTTGTAGACTTTTTGGTGATGGCCATTGATTTTACATTTCTCTGATAATTAGTGATGTTGATCATCTTTTCATGTACTTTTTGGCCATCTATATGTCTTCTTTGGAGAAATTCCATAATGATGAATATAAAAGCATCAAATCTCTTTGGACAAAAAAGTGTAGAGACTGTGAATGGCCTGTGCAGTGGAAAATACAAAACAGTGGAGGAAAGTGTAAGATATGGCATTCACAAAAACTGATCTAATTATATGCATAGAAGGATGGTTTATTATTGCCAAGTAAAGGACCTGACAATTATCATCCTGTTTTTCTTTCTTTTTATCCTCTCTCCAGAGACTTTAAAATTAGAAAATTTCAGTAGATTATTTCAGTAAGATTATTTTATAGATTATTTCAGTAGAGTAAATGTAAACTACTCTCTCAAAGCACAAGATAAAAAGAGAACATATAGGTAAATTTTTCCATTTGGATTATCAGTCAATAGTATCACTAAATATTGACCACATGCAATTTAAAAGCCTGTTTCTATACTTTTTCTATTTAATGTTTCTAAATATGAAAATGTATATGTAAATTGTAAATGTAAATTTTAAAAAATTGTTATTAAATCTAAATATTTTCTGAAAAATGAAGATATTCCTTTTAAGTTCTTTGCTCAAACTCTCCTATTTGATAAATTCTCTAGTTGGATTTTAATGGAATTTTTCTTCCAAATTGTGCATTTTTCCTATATAAAATTCAGGTCATTATCATTCATTTATGCATTAAATTTCTTAATCTTTGAAAAAATTTTCATTTAACAATTAATAACCTATATTCTGTATAAAATTCATATTCAATTTTTCAGAATAAAGAAAAAATTGAGTATTAGGACTTCAAATTGTAAAAATTTACATATACATTTTAAAATGTTTATCTTTGCTATGATTTTTTCATAATCTATTGTTTTTTTCTTTACATGTACCCACTTACTTCCTGACCTAGTAAGGCAGCTATTCTATTCCATATACAAAAGAAGAGAGGAAGGATGAGCAAATCTGAAATTTTAATTGTATGTGCTTTAAAAAGTCAAACAAAAACTCTTAAATGATCTTGGTGCTTAGACTATAAATTCAGTGACCCTATTTTGGTCTTTTTGGTGGTTAGTTTCTTAAAGTCTGAATATCATGTATGCTGAGTTGATAGTTATGGATTTTTTAAAAATCATAAACCACTCAGGTGATTGTGGCACCTATTATTCCTATATTCTACCCTGTCTTAATTTTTTTTTAAGTTATAAAAGGAATTCTTTGTATCATCTTTTTGTATTCTCTCTCCCACATCTGCCTCTAACTGTAACCCATTCTCTCTATTATCACTCAATTTTAGCCTCTAATTATGTCCCTGCTGTCTTTTTATTTCTCCCTCTTTGTCCATATTAGCCCTTTGAACCATAACTTTCTGAGAAAATGGAAATGCCCTCCATCTGCACTGTTCAATATGGTAATGAGTAGCCATGTGTAAATACTGAGCACTTGAAATGAGGCTAGCAAGTCCGAGGAAGTGAATTTTTAATTTTATTTAATTTTAATTAATTGAAGTTTGAATAACTTCACATGGCTAATGGTTACCATATAGGACAGTGCAGCTTTATACCCCTTATTCGTTCTCATTTTCTCATTCTTTCTGCTCTGCCTTGGTATATATTTCTTCTTTGTCTCTGTCTCTAATTTTAACTGTAGTTATTTTTTTTCAGAACTTAGGGTCACTTGCTTAACCCAAATGAAAGGCAGAAGCTATACGTCAAGTGCAACCACAAGGCAATGATCCTGTTCATAACATTAACTCCTCTTCCAGCACCTCCAGGGGCTGCTGACTGGAGCTGTTTGAATCTTTTGCTGGTTCAGTTGTGATAAACTCTGAGGGGGTTTATCATACACTACTTTTTTTTTTGGTTATTGTTCTTGAACTCCACAAAAATCAGAAGCCATTAGGACACTTTCAAGTTTATGATTCTTGAAGTGAGTTGAAGGCAAGGAAATGTTGCAAACGACTTTAAGCTTGAACAATGTAGGCCTTTACTCTCATGATTTTTTACTCTTTCCAACATTGTTCCTCGCATTATTTGCCCTAACTCACTTATCGATCTCATACATTTTGCATCTTCTTTCAGGTATTACTCTATTAAAATACATCTTCAGTCTATTCTTTCAATACTTAAGCCATGTCCAAAATTTGATATATCCCATATTTTAGAGATCAGGTGAAGCCTCAACTGAAGCAAAAACCATTCAATTTTAACTTTTACAGCATTATTTCTAAAACCACTGTATTATAAAGCTGTTCACTTTTCAAATTCTTAGATCCATGGGAAATTTTATCTTTGCTTATATACATTGTAGGATTTACTGCTTCATTTAAGAAAAGTTAACTTACTAATCAGGAAAATGAATCAAAAGCCTTTAAGTATTTTGTATAACATTAGTAAGAACAGGCTAAGGATTTTTAAAAAGGGCTAGCTAAGCTTGGTCCCAGAAAACTTGTGAGCACATTACAATTGCATGTTAAATTGTAATCTCTCAGTAAACTGATTCTGTCATTTTAAATTGTGTGAATCTGTGCCTTCCTAATGATTTTATTTTTCTTTGTGATAGAATGCCTCCTTTTCCCTTTCTGTCACATATACATGTGCAGACACACACACAAAGGTTTTCAAATTCTTGTGCTGGATTTGAAAAGCTCTGAAAGCCAACCAAACTAGTTTCACTCCCTTTGAAATAAAATAAGCAACCTGTCATCTACTGAGTTTAAAGCACTATGCCAAAAATATGTTCAATAAAATTTACATGTTTTAAAGTTTAACTTTGGATTTTTTTCTTTTTGTTTTGTTGCTTTTTAAAAATGGAGACATTCATATTTCATGGCTATTTTTTTGGAAGAATTTTCAGAAACATTTTAAAGAAGAAACTTTAAATTTAATTCAAAATTTATTTATACATTCACATTTATAGGCAAGTTTTAAGATTCCTGAGAAGCCCCAGTTTCCCAAACAATAGTAACGCATTTATTTTCACCACACAATGAAATCGATCCAAAAAAATGACTTTTATGATTCTGTAAAACCAATGCTTATTATCTTATCAACAATGACCAAAACTATATTTGCCTCTGAGGGGTGGGATAGGGAGGGTGGGAGGGAGGTGCAAGAGGGAGAAGATATAGGGATATATGTACATGTATAGCTGATTCACTTTGTTATACAGCAGAAACTAACACACCATTGTAAAGCAATCATACTCCAATAAAGATGTTAAAAATAATAAAAGCTAAAGTGATATACACAGTGTTTCACTGCTCCAACTTCAGGTAGTGGGTAAATAAGAATGACAATAAAATACAGTGTGTGACAGGATGAAGTCAGGTAACAGGAATCCAGTAGATCTTACTGAAGTCACCATTCATCCTGCTTATACAGGTAACAAAGCTTGGCTGACATGCAGGTGATAGATGGCTGGCTCTATCCACTCCCTGAGTGGAACATGTAGATGAATAATCGTGATTCAGATCTGTGCCTTAGTTATTCAACAAGTTACTCTGTATAGTGAATTTGGGGGGTATCTTGTGGGTATCACAAGAATAAACACAAAAGTAAAATCTGCCAATATTAAATATGTAAATTCTAATTTTTTCTTATCTGGACTATTGTCTCCTTTAAATAAGAAAATTTAAAAACTGTCAGTGTTGGCTAAGCGAGTTTCATATATACTGTATCCATACTTTTTGTGCTCTTACTGTTGTTTTAAGATTTTATGATTTTTCTTGTTTCTGTTAACTCAGGCCAATTAAAGCAATTCCTTTTGTGGGCATTTGGGTCATTGTTTTCAAGTTTATTGATTCAATTGCATTCTATAAATATTTGTGAAAAATCACTTCTTGTCATACTCCATGCCAGATGCTGGCAAAATAAAGATAAATGAGGCACAATTACTATGGTGAAGGAAGTAACTAGATACCATAGTAGATGATGGAGTTCAACAACTTGAGTACGGAAGAGGGCTGCAGTCTGTCGTACCCCATTACCCACAGAATTATGAAGACAGAACACATCAGGGTGGAGATTTTGGTGTGCATATTAGATGTCACCTCCAGAAAGAATTGCAGTCTTTTTTTCCAGTTTGCCTGGTGCTATTAAGAAAGTACAAATCCACTGAATTCTGAATACTAATCTTGTGACAAGTACTTTCAAATGTATGACAACTATAGGTTTCATGTTGTGGACAGCTTGGCTACAAAACACTAAATAAATGGAGAGCCTAAGTATAGTGACACTAGGTGGGAACACTTAGGCTTTCCTGAGAGTAGAGTGATGAGTATCCACACAGATCTGCATTGGTATCAAGGAGCAAGGCTAACAGTTTGATTGATGTCACTCCCCACTCCTTGATTGCAAGTCTGTTAAATAAAACAATGTAGGCTGTCTTGGACACATCATGTGCTATGTAAGATATTAAGTTTTAATTCCTTTTCCCATAAAGATGACAAGTTCTTATATTATACCATAAAAAATCCTCTGTCTCTAGCAGAAACCAATCAACATATAGGAAAGAGAAGATACTTAATATTATAAAAAGAATGTAAAGTTAAAGGCAATGTAGTAAAGAATTATTGGCAAACAGTTGCTATTTGTGTTGCTCTTTCCTTTCTTTCCAAGTTTTGATTTTAGATTTTAAGGATTTTTAGGTTAGCAACATCATATCTAGGTTTTCTCATATTTTTGTATATCAGCAAGATTTCACACTTCTTGATATGTTATGATTTTAGACGTTTGTGCTTTAAGAGTTCCCCCAAAATGTATCTTGGGTATTGAAATTCTAGACTTCAAATTCACAGAACAGGAACCATGTCTTATTTTTTTTTTGTATCCCTCACAGATTGCTTTGTAAATAACTATTTACTAAGATATAGGGTTTACTAAGTAATATCTAAATGACAAGTCAAAAATCAGTAGTTTTTTTTTTCTAATTTGTCCAGGCACTTAGGAAAAATTCTCGCTAACAATTTATAGCATAACACCAAATGTAACACGTAGGGAACATAATGCATATAAAAGGCGTGGAACATATTTAAATGCTATGTAAGTGGGATTAGACATGAATTATCTGTGGAAAGATCATGTTTTCCTTAATTTACAATCTCTAGGTACATATTATTTATTATATATGAAACATAGTGTTCTAACACACTGTTTTTCCAAATAGTCTGAGACTTGGTAGGTAAATTAAATTTCACTGGTGCTACTTTCACTGGCCTAAGTCATTCCTAGTGATGGCTCACACTCCTGTTTCTTGAATTCAATGCTGCCCACAACCTGGGGTTATGCTTTTGTTATTTGATAAAGCAATGACCATGTTATTGAGGAATAAACATCTAAGTCCCTAAAATAAGCTCATATTTTTCTCCACTTACCCCAAACATAACTATCGTGTAATATAATAGATGCTGAAGAACTGAACATTTCCCACTGACCCTTGCTAAACACTAGATCCAACTATTCCTCACTACCCATCTTTTTTAAAATTAATTTTTTATACTGGAGTATAGTTGATTTACAATGTTACATTAGTCTCAGGTGTATACCTATTCAGTTATACAAATACATATATCCATTCTTTTTCAGATTCTTTTCCCATATAGGTTATTACAGAATATTGAGTAGAGTTCCCTGTGCTATACAGGAGGTCCTTGTTGGTTATCTATTTTATATATAGTAGTGTGTATATGTTAATCCCAAACTCCTAATTTATCCCTACCCCACCATGTTTCTCCTTTGGTAACCATAAGTTTTCAAAGCCTGTGAGTCTGTTTCTGTTTTGTAAATAAGTTAATTTCTATCATTTTTTTTAAGATTCCACATATAAGTGATATCATATGATATTTGTCTTTATCTGACTGACTTCACTTAATATGATAATCTCTAGGTCCATCCATGTTGCTGCAAATGGCATAATTTTGTTCTATTCTATGGCTAATATTCCATTGTATGTATATACCACATCTTCTTTATCCATTCCTCTGTCAGTGGACATTTAAGTTGCTTCCATGTCTTGACTATTGTAAATAGTGCTGCAGTGAACACTGGGGTGCATGTATCTTTTCGAATTATGTTTTTCTCCAGATATATGCCCAGGAGTGGGATTGCTGGCTCACACGTTAGTTCTATTTTTAGTCTTTTAAGGAACTTCCATACTGTTCTCCATAGTGGTTGTACCAATTTACATTCCCACTAACAGTATAGGAGGATTCCCTTTTCTCCACACCCTCTCCAGCATTTATTTTTTGTTTGTAGAACTTTTGATGATGGCCATTCTGACCGGTATGAGGTGATACCTCATTGTAGTTTTCATTTGACCACTCCTCTTGTTATACCCAAATTGACTCACCAACGGAGGCTAAGCCTGGCTTCAGACATAATATCTTTATAGATGATCCTGTATTTGTCATAACCACATACAAATACTCAGAACAAACAAATCTGACTGATCATCTTCAATCTAAGGTATATAGATTTGGCTGAGAATCAGAGCATGGCCAAGGAAGACAGAAGGAGAAACCAGAAAGTAGTTAGCTGAAATACAGGGCAAAGCTGATGAAATTGGAAACTTGAATTTATGTGGTTTTCAAGGTCACATATAATCTTTATCAAAATTGTCTATATTGGTTGGTGAGAAGTTAATAACAAAGATTGAAATCAGATATATATATATATAAATCTATATTTATCCCATTTCCTATAAGTTATTTACATGTTAAAATGACCAAAAATTTTTGTTATATAAAGGAATGATCAGGGTTGAATCTGGAAACAATTTTAACTTTTATCTTTTGCACTCTCCTATATAGTAATATACACGTATGTATATATTTTAATGTGTATATATTTATATACCTATATGTACATATATAAAATATATCCATATGTGTGTCTATATACACACACATATATGCAAAGATGCACATTTTCTAGAAATATATCCCCAAATTTCTATCCCTGTGCTTCTCCTAAGTGTATAGTACCCCAAGTTAGTTTTCTTTGACTCTTAGAAGCATGTAATCTGTTGGAAGAGAAGATATTGCATTAATAAGTAATTTTTATCTTTAAATGTCTAACTTCCTATGGATACTTACATTTGTATACTCAAAAATAGTTCAAGTCAACAAAACCCAGTAGCAAAAACTACAGTTGATGGCCAGATCTTGTTTCGTAATACCATTCTCCAAAATGCGACCAGTACTCTTTGGAGAAATGGCTGTTTCTAGGACTGGGACAGAAAATGTGTATGATGATTGTAGAGTATTTTGTAGTGCCAGAGAGTAAGGAAGTGACACACACACACACACACACACGCAATGATGAAGAAATACAAAAGTGATACAGGGGCCAGCCAAAAGACCTGGCACAATCTGAGAAACAAAATAGAATACTTTTAGATTATAAGGTATAAAATATCCATGCATTCATGTTGATATAAAGAAATGGTTGAATAAATGAGGAATAATAGACAAATTTCCTGCACAGAAGAATTTAAAACCATTTATGTAGACATGCTACCCTTCAGAAGGTACAGATTAACTCCCCACACCTGAAGTGTGAGCTGTGCATAGTGACTGTTTTCAGGAGTACAGTATGGAAAGGGAAGAAAGTTACTTGACAGTGGAGAAACCTAATAAACACTACCTCAAGTTACATGAACAAGGTTAGCATCAAAAATGGTGTCATATTGACAGTATATACTCATGAAGCAATGTGCTAAGGATGGCATTTTACTTCTGAGATCTTCCTCCAAAAAATACACAACCCCAGTCTAATCATGGGACAAAAATCAGACAAATCCCAATTGAGAGACATTCTACAAAATGGTGAACAGTAATAAAAACTGTTAAGATCATCAAAACCAAGGAATGTCTGAGAAACTGTCATAGACAAGAGGAGTCTAAAGAAACAACACTATTAGATGCAAGATGGTATCCTGGATGAAATCCTGAAACTGAAATGGGGCATTAAGAAAAAAATGAGGAAATCATAATAAAGCATGAACTTCAGTTAATAAAATATATCAATATTAATTGTGACAAATGTATCATACTAATATAAGATTTTAATAATATGGGGGACTGGGCATGGGGTATATGGGAACTCTTTATCTTCACAATAATTCTGTAAATCTAAAATTGTTCTAAGTTTATCAACACAAATAACTCAATTTACCAGAAAAATTATATTTATATCAGTCCTTAAAGCATATTTTTGTGTATATGTACTAGTTCATAATATTATTTGCTTACACCCACTATTCCATATCCCTTGGGGTATAGTATGCTTTTCTTCTGCACAGATTATGGATTTGCCTTTGACTTGGTTTGTTCAATGATCTGGAAGTGGTTTTGGTTCTTGTGTGGTTTGGCTTGAGCTCTTACTCCTGGGTCGACCGTGAAAGTAATATCCCTGGGTAGTGCTTGCCCACGGAGAATGTGAACACATGTGGAATATATCTGAACCCTACTCAAATCCCAGAGCCAAGTTGAGCTCACTGAAATATGATGCAGTGTCACCCAGTTGTTAAACAGACCATAAGTAGAAGAATAAATGCTTGCTAGATAGGCCACTGAAGTTTCTGGTGGCCTGTTAGTTTATTGAAACAATAGCAGAATAATTTAGTGTGTAACATAAATCTTCATGGAGATGACCGTTGCTCTTTGCTGAAATGTATGTGCATCCCTGTTAATTGTGTGTGTGTGTGTTCCGTATGAGCACAAGTCAAATTTCTAAAAAACTTGTTCTACTGGGAAAATGCCAGCTAAGTGTATAATACTATTTTAACTAGTATTCAATAAATCAGTAAAACCATATGTAACTGACATACTTTGATTATAGTCTTTTATTTAGGAAATAATTTTAGTTCATCATAGTTACGTGTTTTATTCAAGATTTTGTGAAGCAGACCCAGTCCAATTTCACAGTCATTCCATTTGTAAAATGGTGTAATCCAGTGAATTATGAATGTTGGAATGGACTCATATATTAGGGGCTTTCTCTCTCTGTGAATATTGAAATGTATTTTGCTGATATAAGTGATAATTGTTTAAAAAGAAATTTAACAGCATCAGCAGTAAATGAAGTACTATTTGAATATATGTATATGTCTTGATTTTTTAAATACATGGTGCATACTCACGATATGTTTTTGTGCATATATAACGTCATGCATTTAACACACAGAGACATATAAAATCTCATGTACGCCTCCCTCCAAATATGTAGAAATGAGTAAATACCTAGGCAGTGAGCTAGATGGCGATATAGCATATAAAAATGTAATTTTACTTTAGAATCCATGGATTATGACCCCATAGGTCTAAGTCTTGAGAAACTCTAGCAACAATAGTCTGTATGAAATGCATTAAGTATTATTTTTCTCTTATTGAATAGAATTTAATTGTAAATATATGGAATATAATCTTCCCGAGTCACATAAAAATGGCACTGATAGTAAAGGAAAAAGTTTTAGCAAAGAATATTTCTGTTATGCTCCTTATATGTTGAAACATTTTTCATAAGAGTTTATATAGTTAAATACTGAACTATCAAAATGTGTTATTTTTGGCAATGTGCTTTGCTGACGAGATAAGCATATGTTTATTGTTTTAATTTATATATTTCACTTTTTATTTTTACAAGCTTCTTTCTTTGAATAATGAAAAATATTTGGGGCATAATATTTAACTTAATATATGATATTACGTTGAATGGCAAGCAAAATGTTTAAAAGTTTTTCTTACTGTGGTTACTATATTAGCCATAATTTCAGGTTTCAGAGCCCAAAGAAGGATATCCTAAAAAGCACAGAATGTTTCATAGCTTTTCATCCTTCTTAACCTTCTACATTGTCCTCCTGGTAACACATCACATATCAGGAGATCATTAGGCAAATGCAGATAGTTGGCAATTTTGATTAAACGTGAAAAAAACTATTTTGTAAAGAAATAAAAACATGTATCATAGTGGACTAAGTGTCCCTAATAACTGTGAGTAGGTTGACACATACAGTAATTAGAAAATGACTCTAAAATAAGACATTTTGTACACACACAGACACACACCCATAATTCCATTGATTTTTAAGTTACATGTAGCATCCTGAAGGAAAACTAACAAGAATAGTAAGTCAATACTTTTACAAAGGTCTGAAAATTTAAGGGACAAACTTAACAGTAATATCCAACATCAAATGTATGTGTGCAAAGCATTTCCTGAACAGAAAGGAAAGAAAAGGCATGGTGAGAATAGGTTGAGGATGGAATAATAATATTTGTGGACAGGGAACTTATTTGTCCAGTACTGTGTTAGTTTTCTTAATATTGACTATAATTATATCAAAACTCCTTTCATATTTTTCTAGCCATCTTTCAAATATGCCACTGAGAATTATTCTATTCCCAAAGTGATTTTCAATGTGTTTATTGAGATGTCAAATACCATAAAATTTGTGGCCCTTGTTTTCTAACAGTCACCATCGTGGAGGGTAAAAGTAGTTGGCTCTGTACTTTCATGATGCTGGATGTCAGCAGTGGAGGATTCCATGCTTTATAGTAGGAGAGATGAACCTCCCGCCCCATTTAAAAAAATATATTTATTTATTTATTTTTGGCTGCGTTGGGTCTTCATTGCTGCATGCAGGCTTTCTCTACTTGCGGCAAGAGGGGGCTACTGTTCGTTGCGGTGCACGGGCTTCTCATTGCGGTGGCTTCTCTTGTTGTGGAGCACAGGCTGTAGGTGCACAGGCTTCAGTAGTTGTGGCACGTGGGCTCAGTAGCTGTGGCTCGCGGGCTCTAGGGCGCAGGCTCAGCAGTTGTGGTGCACGGGCTTAGTTGCTCCGTGGCCTGTGGGATCTTCCCGGACCAGGGCTTGAACCCGTGTCCCCTGCATTGGCAGGCGGATTCTTAACCACTGCGCCACCAGGGAAGCCCTCCCTCCCCATTTTTTTACCCACTCTGTTATCTTATCGCTCTTAGTCTTCAGTTGGTTCTGTACTTAGGGCCACATGGAGACAATTCAGGTATCCCTTTTAAGTTGCACCCTATTAACAGAGCCTACTGAATTGAGAAGTAGGAGTGTAAGGCCAATTAATAATCAAATGCTTTTGCTTTTTTTTTTTTTTTTTTTTTTTTTTTTTGCTGTACGCGGGCCTCTCACTGTTGTGGCCTCTCCCGCTGCGGAGCATAGGCTCCGGATGCGCAGGCTCAGCGGCCATGGATCACGGGCCCAGCCGCTCCGCGGCATGTGGGATCTTCCCAGACCAGGGCACGAACCCATGTTCCCTGCATCGGCAGGCGGACTCTAAACCACTGCGCCACCAGGGAAGCCCTGCTTTTGCTTTTTGTTTTTGTTCATGTTTGATGTTTTTCTCTGTTGAGAATCTCAGGAGAAGGAGTGTTGTCTTATCTGGTAACAATCCAGTATTCAGTAGTCTTAGGATCATCATATCTTATATTACATTTTGCCTAAAATGTATAATTGTGGGCTCTAAAAATAAATCTAAGATTAAAATATGATTGAAGTAAAAAGAAATATATAAACAACATTTTTGAATGCTGTCAGAGACAATTTTCTTAAATGATTTTCTCTAAAAGAGAATAATAATGGTGGTTGAAAATGTTGTTTCATGATCCAGGCAATGCAGGAAAGCAAAATTTTAGAATTGCTTAGAAAATAACACATTGATTAGAATTAAAAGTTTTATTTTCTGCTTTTTAAAAAAATTTTGGGTTTTAGTGTCTTCACTCCTTTATGTCTTGCCTACTTTTGACTTTTTCTTTTTACCTGGATTCAGTTGTCATCTCCTAGATGAACCAATCTTGATTACCTAAACAAGTTATACTTAATTAATTGTAATATTTGTATTAGTGTTATAAGCTGAACTGTGTTCCTCCAAATTCATATGTTCAAGTCCTAACCTCCAGTACCTCAGGAAATGACTATATATGGAGGTAGGGTCTTTAAAGAGGTAGTTAAGTTAAAAATGAGGCTGGTTTGGTGGGCCCTAATCTATTCTGACTTGTGTCTTTATAAAAAGAGGAGATTATAACATACAGAGAGACACCAGGGGCACATGTACACAAAGGGAAGACCAGGTGAAGACACAGAGAGAAGGTGGCTATTTGCAAGCCAAGGAAAGAGACCTCAGAAGAAATAAGACCTGACCATATATTGATCATGGGCTTCTAGCCTCCAGGATAGTGAAAAAATAAATTAGTCTTCTTTAAGCCACCTAGTCGGTGGTATGTTGTTATGGCAGCCCTTGCAAACTAATACAAATAGTAAGCATTAACCTTAACATTTTGGAATGTTGACTAATACTTTATGCATTTTACAAGTCAATGCTCATGTGAAAAGTAGTTTTTCAATCACATAGCACATTTCTCTTCTTAGGAAATAGTAAGATGGGCTGTTTTGCCCAAGAATCATGGTAGTTCAATATTACTGGCATGGTGCACATTTGATCATGCTCTTGAGTTTCCTCCAGTTAAATATTATGAAAATGTAGATGTCCAACATGACTAATGATATCACTAGTTTATTCCTTTTGTATGTCCTGAATTTACATTTTACAATTTGATTGTATTAATCAGTAAATATATATATATACATTTAAAAAATTCTCTCTCTATATATAGATATAGATAGAGTTTTAATACTTTCAAAGCAAACGAAAACCCTGCCGCCCTCCACATAAGAGTTTGTTTCCTTATTGAACAATTTGTTTTCTGCTTTGTTTACTAAGTTCCTAAAATATCACAATAATATAAGGCAGGTCATAGACGAATTAATTTCTAATATAGCAAAATTAACTTTAGTGTTAAATAAAACCCACCAATATTCATTCATTTATTCAAAAAAATACTCAGCACCTCTTAGGTACTAAGCACTGTGTTTTACATTGCAGATACAATTTTGAACCAGACAGAAATGGCCCCTAATCCCCTAGAGTACAAACCATATTGACTGAATAGAGCATGTGATTTTCTTTTCCCGACACTGATAAGTAAAAAAGTTTTGAAACAGTGCCATTTATTAATAGTCTTTTATACCTAATGATTATCTAATTTATACTTATACCTCAGAAAACCAAATATGAATAATTTAACCTGCTATTATGATTTAATAGAAGAGATTGCAAAATTTGGAACGAAGACATTCCTTAGTTTACAACCTAGCTTTGCTGTGTCATAGTTTTATTATTTTGGGCAAATTACTTCAAACCTGTTTGCTTATGTGTAAGCCCTCATTATTAATATTTACTTTGAAGCTTGACTTAAAGTCAGAGATCATAAGAAGTACATGGTGGGCATATAATAATTATTACCTTTATTTTTATATTAAAATTAATAGTATTAGGTTTAATCAGATAAAATTATGTCAGAACACATATGTCAGAACACATATGTCAGAATTACTTTCAAAGCAACCTTGGGTTCCAGATCAAGCTACTTGTTTTTTGATGGTCAGGCTTTTAACCATTGTGCATTTTACTTAGCAAATATATAAACTTTTTAAGAGACAAACAAAAAAACCTTTTATTATATTCACCAGAATTAAAACACAGTATCCGATATGGCAATATGGTTCCAGTTTTTCATTTCCAAGTGCCATTCTAACAAGATTCAAATATAATATTTGTTAGTGAGGTTCTATATAAATTCACTAATGAGAACAGTTGTGTTTTTTTAGCTTAATTTTTTTTCTGCCTCACATTGTGCCTGAGAATTCTTTTTTATTCTTATGGGGTGTGTGTGTGTGTGTGTGTGTGTGTGTGTGTGTGTGTGTGTGTATGCATGCATGTGTTTGTGTGTGTTTAGTGTCCTGTTCTGATTCTATTACCCTAGGGCTTGATTTTCTTTTGTGAGTTTTGAGATTCCGTAGAAAGAAGACTGCTTTCAACATGTAAATGCTTCTGCCACTTTACATTTAGTGAAGCAGGTCGTTTTAGCTTCCTTCCAGCAGTAAGATTCATTATTTTAGTGAGTTTTGACATAGGCTCTGATTGGTTAAAAAATCCATGTTCATCATTTGCAGTTTTACTTTTGTTTTGGTATTAGGAAGAATATAGAACATATTCAGCAGTAAAACCCTAGTCAAGTGATTTAATCTGTAAGAAAAATAAGCCTTACCTTGAAATGCTTTTAAATATGTTTTTTGTTTATTTAGGGGTTGGAGGAGGGAAAGGTCACTGTTAATAGAGAGCTTTAACCAATTCTGACAAATCTGTAAACTAAAATGATGGTTCATCATAAGATTATGAAAACTCCTAAAAAGGGCACAATGGAAATATTTAAACTTTCTACTTTAGGATAAATGGTATTAAATCATGACCCTCATAGTCATCCTACATAAAGTTATGCTGCGATCACTGATCTTTCCTCAATCTCCTCTGCAAAGTGGTATCAACAACATTGACACATTAAAAAAGGAAAGATAAACCCACTAGCATTTGATGAGTTAATGTGATAATAATTGGCATTATGCTGTTCATTTAGAAGTATTTAGAAAAAGAGTAAAAACCTGCAGAAACCTATCACCTTTATATGAGGCTCCCAAGCTGTCTCTAAGCAGACTGGCTGTACCTCAGTGGTCACATGAAGCCCCCTTTGTCATATGACTTTAGGGGCATGAACATATAACTACCCTCTTGAAAACTGTATCTGAATTTAAGTTTTAAATGATACTAATTAAAATGGTACTAATTAAACGTAAATGGTACAATTACTCTCACAAGAATAGGTACAAAATATTTTTGAAGTAATCTGCACTTCTCAAATTTAGGACTATGTTTCTAATTATTTTTGTATATTTTCTTGAACATTCTTGTTTTTCTTATCTTCCAAATGATGCGCCACTGGTTCTTTTTTTTTTTTTTAAATCTTTATTTTTGGCTGCGTTGGGTCTTTGTTGTTGCGCGTGGGCTTTCTCTAGTTGCAGCGAGCGGAGGCTACTCTTTGTTGTGGTCCGCAGGCTTCTCATTGCGGTGGCTTCTCTTGTTGCAGACCATGGGCTCTAGGCATGCGGGCTTCAGTAATTGTGGCATGGGGGCTCAGTAGTTGTGGCACATGGGCTTAGTTGCTCCGTGGCATGGGAGATCTTCCCGGACCAGAGCTCAAACCCACGTCACCTGCATTGGCAGGCGGATTCTTAACCACTGTGCCACCAGGGAAGTCCCATTCCACTGGTTCTTGTTTTGGATTTTCATATTACCATTACTCGTTTTAGTGACTCTAATTCTTATTGAAAAAATTAAAAAGCTACATACCCATTCCTAACAAAAACAATTGGACTTCCCAAAAAACATAAATGGACTCCATAGATCAAGAATCCCAACTTTGACAACCTTTAATAAACTTAGAAAATGATAACCCATTTGTCTTAATATATTTATTCTAATATTTTCTACAATATACATTTTTGAGGCTGCTAAATACTGTGTGTGTGTGTGTGTGTATACACACACACACACATATATATTTCTGAGATTAAATTTGACCAGCTCCTAAATCTGAGACTTGGAAGATTTGGATATACTTTTTTTTTTTTTTTTTTTTTTTGCGGTATGCGGGCTTCTCACTGTTGTGGCCTCTCCCGTTGCGGAGCACAGGCTCCAGACGTACAGGCTCAGCGGCCATGGCTCACGGGCCCAGCCGCTCCATGGCATGTGGGATCCTCCGGACCGGGGCACAAACCTGTGTCCCCTGCATCGGCAGGCAGACTCTCAACCACTGCGCCACCAGGGAAGCCCCTACTTTTCTCTTTATGTTAGAAAATGGAAGTCCCTTTGCACGCTGTGGAAAAATACACAATTCCCAGGCTTTTAAAATACTATGTCCCATATAGTAGTATTTATTGATTTATTACAATATAACACAATTTCCACTTCATTGAGTGGACATTTATTACTATCTAGCCTTCAAGTTAATTTTAGTGATATTATTAGGTCAGTTTTAACTTTTTGCACAAAATGTGAGCCCATATCCATTATTGGATGTCATTAACGTATCTAAAGGTGTAATCTGGCCATTGAATGTGAAAATAGGTATGCTTTTCATCGCCTGTCAGTGCTATTAAACTACAGTATTTTTCACTTCCATAGTAATTTAACTGTATGTTTTTTACTTGATGTTTCTACTATGATTTTTTTAAATTGAGCTTCATACTATGTCTGCCATCAAATTTCATCCAAAAACCTATCTCTGCCAGACTCAAATGGATACAATTATTTTCCTAGAAAAAATGTGAGCCTGGAATATGTCCACTTTGCTTCCGTTTGAACTAATCTAAGCTTTTACGATTTTAAAGTTCTCCATGGATATTCTCGGGCATGTCAGAGATCTTTTACCTTTGTTCATCAGTATATGTTGCTGTGAGTTGGTTCTGGTTTGTTAAGCACTTTAAAGAAAGGGAAAACTTTAAATTCTACAGGGTTAAGAAAGGGAATCCTATAGAAGAAAATATGCTTTACTGTTATCCATGAATCTAATCTTTATCTTTTAAATATTTATTATTTATACTAAGTGAATTTAACAATATATGTGATCAATAATGAACTTTTAAGTATAGAAAGATGTGTGGAGAACATGAACTGAACGTTTTATGACTATTTGACCAATGCGAAACTATCCCTGGCTAAAGAAATTTCATTTTCTGGCTCCTAAATCTTGAAATAAAGAATGTTTAACATAAAAACATCTTTATAATTGGCTCTAATATAGGCAGAAGGAGACTGAACACACAATTAATACATAATCTCAATTTAGGAATGATTTCAGAAATTTCTGGAAAAACAAGTGATTTCACAAGAAAAATAATAGTTGTAGAGCATCTTGGTCTGATTTCTCTGAGCTTTATTTGCAAAGGAAAGAAGTTATGAATGACTGTTGAAAGAAGGTAAAGTCCTATCTGATCTAAAAAGACTAAGCTTCCTGAAACACTATTTTTTATAGTACAGTCAGGCCACCATTCAGTATGGTGTTAAAATAACAATCTGAACTCTTTTATTTAACTGAATATTCGCAAATAATAGATTTTCCTGTGACCTCACCAAGCTCTACAATGTCAAGGCTACCTCCTTAAGAAAGGAGGCAGAATTAATGCCCAAGCATGCCTTCCAGTTATATCTCACTTTGGCTTTCCTGTGTCCAAGGAAATACATTTCTGTCTCTTGTACCCTGCTTTGAGTGGCATTAATTTCTATTGATTGATTACTCCATTTCTAATTATTTCCATAAATGATACAGGGAAAAACACTAAATACATTTTATCTTCTAATTTGTATCTGTAAGATATTTCGAGTAATCCACCTATTTGTTATTTGTGTTAAAATTGGACAGGTCAATTTGCCCAAATAAGGGTAACCTGGATGCCTCAGGATCTGAAAATAATATCAAATGAAAAATGATTTAAGAGTTGGAAAAGGCATTTAATCAAAAATCATGTGACATAAAAACCATGAATTTTTATCATCTGGAATCCTAAATTCCTGCTTCCAGCTCCACTATCTAGAGCCAAACCTGGCTAGTTCAAATCAGACAGGTTTAATTTTTCCCATATTGTGGAAGAGATACTCATATGCCTAAGAAGTTCAGTAAAAGACTGATGCAAAATAAAATCTTACCACATGGTGAGGGACATGAATATATCCTGATAAACTGTGGGAAGAAGGCAGAGGTTAAGCAAACAGTAAAATAGTGACCCCGTCTGCTCATATTACCTATGTAACTTGGAAGAGAATTAAAAGTTATCAACTTGTCTTAGTAACTTGTCTTAGTAACAACTTGTCTTAGTAACAGAAAATCTCTTCCCATTTCCCAAATCTATGTTATAGAAAGGCAGCAGGGCTCCATGCACTTAAACACAGCTGTACAATAATACTTATTGGTTTACTATTCAGTATTAGCCACCTGAATAATATTTGGGATTTCTTAGAAGCTCTATTTGGTTTTAGTATATATTACACTAAAGACACAAAGTTAAAATGTTGTATTCTAAAGTCATTTGAAATAATTATCTTTTGTGCATGTATGTTTAGGTCCCCAATATGATATATGGTTGGATTAATTTATTTTAGTTAGTTTTCAATTAGAGGAAATTGCTTTTGTAATTAATTTGGTTTTTAGTTTTTTTAATTGAAATACATTTGACATACATTGTTTAAGATGTACTACATGTTAAATATGTATTGTAATATGACTGACATTGTAGTGATAATTAGTAGCTCTTTCACATCACATAAGTATTTCTTTAGTTGGAATAATTAAGATAAGTTTGATGATTATAATACAGTATTGTTGCCTATATTGACTATACTGTGCACTAGATCTCTAGGGCTTATCTACTACTGGTTGCAAGTTTGTACCTTTCAACAACATCTATCCTATCCCTCCCACCTCCATTCTTAGCCCCATCCCCTGGTAACCACCTTTTCACTCTCTGTTTTTACAAGTTTGGCTTTTTTAGATTCCACATATAAGTGCTATCATATGGTATTTATCTTTGTCTGACTTGTTTCACCTAGCATAATATTCTCAAAGTCTATCCATGTCACACATGGCAGAATATTCTTATTTCTCATGGCTGAATAATATTTTATATATATATATATGCGCACACACACACACCACATCTTCTTTATTCATTCTTCCATCGATGGACACATAGGTAGTTTCTGTATCTTGGCTATTGTGAATACTGCTGCAATAACATGGGAATGCATATATCTCTTCAATGTCATGCTTTTATTTGGGTATTTACCCAGGAGTGGAATTGCTGGATCATATGGTAGATCTATTTAATTTTTGGATAAACCTCCATATTGTTTTCCATAGTGGTTGAACCACTTTATATTCCCACCAACAGTGCAGAAGGGTTTCCTTTTCTCTATATCCTTGCCAACATTTGTTATCTCTTGTCATTTTGATGATAACCATTCTAACAGGTGTGAGGTGATATCTTATTGGGTTTTGATTTGCATTTCCCTGATGATTAGTGATGCTGAGCATACTTTCATGTACCTGTTGGTCATTTGGATGTCTTCTTTGGAAAATGTCTATTTAGTTCTTCAGGGCATTAAAAATTTTTTTGTTATAGAGGTGTATGAGTTCTTTTTATATTTTGGATATTAATTCCTTATTGGATATACAGTTTACAAACATTTTCTTCCATTCTGTATGTTGCCTTTTCATTTTATTAATTGTTTCTTTTGCTGTGCAGAAGTTTTTGGTTTTATATAGTCCCATTTGTTGAATTTTGCTTTTGTTTGTCTTTTTGGTGTCTTATCCAAAAACTCATTGCCAAGATCAATTATTTTCTTCTAGGAGTTTTGTGGTATCAGGTGTTATGTTTAAGTTTTTGAAATTTCAAGTTAATTTTTGTGAGTGGTGTAATACAGGGGTCCAATTTTATTTTTCTGCCTGTGTTTATCCAGTTTTCCCAGCACCATTTGAGGAAGAGACTATCCATTCCACAATGGGTGTTCTTGGTTCTCTTGTCATATGAGTTGACTGTATATATGGGGGTTTAATTCTGGGCTCTCTGTTCTGTTTATTTGTCTATGTCTATTTTTATGTCAGCATCATACTGTTATAATCACTATAGCTTTATAGTATAGTTTGAAATCAGAAAGTGTGATACCATAATTTGGTTTTTAAATATGTAAAATTATACCATTCCAAAGGCAAAACTATAAAATGATAAATATTTAGAAAAACAAACACCATATCTCTCTTCCTATTCTCTCCAATCTATGCCTTTCACTCTTTAAAAGAAACAATTTGTATTATAATTGTGGTTATTTCAGTGTTTCCTTTTTCAAATATATATTGGCATATTTTCCTTCATTTCTTTCATAAAATGCAGCTAATATGTATACATACACATACAAACTCTCTTGCACCTTTTCCTCGTCTTCTTAAGAATATTTGCATGAAGGTATGACTCCATACCAATGTATAAAAATTTTCCCCATTCATTTTTATGGATTCTTTGTATTCAATTGGGCAGGTATACCAAAACTTATTCATTCAAGCCCTTCCATTAATTTGGGGTTGTTTTAAAATTTTAATGTCATAAATAACGCCAAAATGAACATATTTGTGTATAAGTCATTCTTGGAGAAGAGATCAGTATTATCTTTTACAGCTTAAAAATTTTAATTTATTTTAGGTTTGAGAAGAGAAAATAAAATTTATATATTTGAGGTCAGTGTGTACAGACAAAAATGGTTAACAGGCTGATTTTATCTCTTGCAGCCTAGGTTAAGTTGGAGGTCCAATATTTAGGTGGACACTGTGATAATGCTTTTCTTGCATTAGACTTGTGTCTCCATTGTTACACTGTAGTATTCGTATATTGAGTAGAAGTACCCATATAGTATTCATATACTGAGTATAAGTACCATAGAATAACTAGTCCAAAGATAGAAGTTATACAGTGTTCAATTGCCAAAGACACTCCAAAAGTAAGCATTAAATGCCCTAGCATAAGAAGAATGAGGTCATGTTGTTGAGTACAGAAATTCCCTATGCACTAAATCACTTACAAGATTGTATTTAGTGAATTCTTAATTTTATAAAAGGAAGTTTTCAAGAAAAGATGAAGAAACTGTTGCACAAATATATATCTTATTATAAAAAGCAGAATGAGTAGATTCTTAGAATTGAAATTGCTAGGTGAAAGGGTAAATGTATATATTGTTGATATCATCAAAGGAATATAACATTTTTCATTTTATTGTGGAAAAATGCCTATTTTCCCATAGTCTTGTCATTACAGTATATTCTCAAACTTGGATTTTTCCAGTCAGATAGGTAAGTAAATTTAATATTTATATGAGTTTAATATTTTTAAATTCTATATTCAGTTCTAAATATATACTTAATTTACATAATCTCATTTTCTTTATTGATATTACAGATTCTAAGTGTGTGACATAAATTACAGATACTTTTCCTTTGTTTCCTATTTGTGATTTCCGTTTTGATTTTTATTTTTAATGCATGTAAAGTCTGATTTGCTTTGTTTGTTTGCTTTTTAAATGAGTTATATTTATCAATCACTATTACTATTGCTTTGGAATTTTACAATGGTATTACGCATTCCAAGATTACAAAGGAATTTAACCATTTTTAACATCTGTATTATTTCACTGTTTACTATTTAGATCACTCATCCATCTGGAATTTATCCTTTATACAATACCATACAGGTTCAATTCTATACTCATCTGAATATCTATTAAATAATTTATTAAAAAAAACCTTCTTTCATTGTAATGTGATGCCAAGTTTATCAGCTAGCAAATTTTACTATCTTCTGTGTATATTCCTGGTATTTTAAATTTTGATATGTTGCTCTTATATTTGTGCATTAATACCACACACAATTAATTATAGAAGCTATACGTTTAAATAGCTGGAAGAACAACCCCTAATATTGCTTTTCTACTTTTTCTTTGTCTATTTATTTTGCTTACTCATGTTTTCCAAATGAACATCATAATCAAGTTAGCCGGCTCCATGAAAAGCAACTGTTGGAAATTTTATTTTATATGAATTTAATTAAATCTATAAATTAGGTTATGGAAAATTGACAGTTTATGAAGTTACAACTTCCTATTCAAGAGCATAGACATTTCTTTCTGTTTAATAATATATACTCTGTGCGTTCCAGTTTTGCACATTACTGTTTAGGTTTGTACTGAGGCACTTTTCTGTAACTGTTTTTTGTTGTTAACTCAAATTGAATCTTCTCTCTCATTATATCCCGTATTTACTGTTTTACTTTTTTTTTTTTTTTTTTTTTTTTTGCGGTACGTGGGGCTCTCACTGTTGTGGCCTCTCCCGTTGCGGAGCACGGGCTCCGAACGCGCAGGCTCAGCGGCCATAGCTCACGGGCCCAGCCGCTCCGCGGCATGTGGGATCTTCCCGGACCAGGGCACGAACCCGCGTCCCCTGCATCGGCAGGCGGACTCTTAACCACTGCACCACCAGGGAAGCCCTGTTTTACTTTTATTGTCACATTTCTGGTAGTTATTGTGTTGATATTGGTTTTATCCTAATATTCAGTCATATACTCTGATGATAAATGTAGTTTTATTTCCTTTCTAATTATTTAGATTAGAACTGAATTTTCTTACCTAATTGCATTAGTTAATACCTCGAATGCTGAGTAAAACTGTACTAGTCATAGTGAACATCTTTGTCTTATTCTTTAGTGAGGTAAGGGTTTTGTTTCTGACATTATCTCCTCTACTAGACGCACTTTTGTACTTATTGCTACACAATAGTTCAACAATAAAATGTGATAAATGCAGGCAAAGGTGTTTCAAGAAAGAAGGTAAATGTCCTTACACATTTTCAACATAGAAGCAGAATTTTTCAAAAATGAGTTACAAAACAGCAAAATTTAAAAAAAATTAGTTATAGATAAAGTTTGCAGATAATGTTGTCATTCCTCTCAAAAGAAGAGGGATAAGGCACAGAAGAAATGTAGTGTTGAGGACAATGCTGTCGTTATTACTTGTTTGCCATTTGATGGTGGGTAAAATAATTAATTTCATTGGGTTTCTCTTTCTGTGCCTCTAAAATGTGGATTCCCAGGCTAAGAAAATATTTCAAATCTTTTCTAGGTCGAAAAGTCACAGACCTTAGTGTCTGTGTACCATTTACAAAGGCCACATTGTCACAAAAGATAGCATTCTTGTAAAACACCTTTATAGAAAGAAAAGGCTATATTTAGAAAGTCCACTCAGTGTCCAGGGTTTTCTGAAGTCGTACTGCTGTTTATAACCAGGTGTAGGTCAGGAGGACAACACATTTGCTTTAATAACTGTCCAGATTTCTTGGAGTTGAAGATAAGTTTTTCATTATTCTGTTGACCTCAGAAATTATTGAAAATAAGAATTGTTCTAATTTACTTATCGAATTGCCCAGTTCTTACCTGGCCTGACATGAAAGGTGATTTAAAAGATTGCATTTAAGTTTGGACATACAGCCTTCATCCTGCTGTTTCATCACAGACCTCTTACAGGATAAACACGTGCAACCATTTTGAGTTTCTGAATGGGAGTGCTCCTTAGAGTATCTGCCCCTTATAAATTTCTTACTCTGTGGGGCCTTTAGGGACTTTCCACCCCCTCACTTGTTCCCGTAAACCAATTCTTCTCCCTATCGTGCGCCACTCCTTCTCCCTATCGAAACCAATTCTTGGAGTTTTTCAGTTGACGGGGACTTTCCAGACAGCGGGTAATTTTCCAGTTGCCCGTAACAGGTATACGCCCTAACCGCCACAATGAACAAACAACTATAACGGCCAGAAGGTGGGACAAAAGTTCCTAAGCCAATGAATTCAAAAGTCACCACATTTACCCAATCATTGTGAGAATATACCCGCCCTATGAGTAAATAAACCTATAACAAGTATGTGATTCCGCTTTTAGGGGTTCCCCATCGGCCTCCTGCGTGAGGTTCAGGGAACCCCGGTGCATCGGCTCCTAATAAACCTCTTGCGTGTTGCAGCGGCTCTCGACTCTTGGCGGTTCTTGGGCGAGTTGGAATCCCTCGTAGACCGTTTGGGTCTACCATTTGGGGGCTCGTCCGGGATCCCCACTCGCCCCCGGGTCACAAGAATATCGGGAGTCGGAGGTATCAGGTAGGCTCGAGCCCAATTGTCTGTTTGTTTGTCGTTTGTTTGTTGCTAGCCGCCATTAGGAAGAAGCCGTGCGAACCGGCTTGCTGTGGAATCTGTATTGGACTCCTGGCTAGGCAGACGTGCCGAAAGCTGGTGTCCACGGGCCCCGGGGGACGCCCTGGTGGTCCATCTGGAAGGAGAAACAAATTTTGTCTCCCCTTCATCTGGTTCTGGCAGGTTATATAAGCTGCCATCTGAATTTGAGTTGGTTTCGGGTTTAAGTTCGCGGCGGCAATATCAATGTGTGTCTTTTGAAATTTTATTGTTTTTCTGTACTATTATCTTTCTTTTGATGGACGACAATGGGACAAACTATGACGACTCCTCTTTCTCTTACCCTAAGCCACTGGACCGAAGTTAGGGCTAGGGCCCACAACCTTTCGGTAGAAGTAAGGAAAGGAAAATGGCAAACGCTGTGTACCTCTGAGTGGCCTACATTTCAGACAGGGTGGCCACCGGAAGGATCTTTTTTGTTAGATAAGGTTGGGCTAGTCAAGTCTAGGGTCTTTAACACAGGACCCCACGGACACCCAGACCAGATACCATATATCCTGGTCTGGGAAGATCTAGTTCTCTCCGCACCTCCGTGGGTCCGGCCCTTTGTTTCCTCAACAGGCACGTCTGCATGCGCTCCAGCACAATCGGAGATATTGGCCCTGAAGAAAACCCCAGACACGGAAAAGTCATCTGCTGCCCCGGACCCGCCAAAGGCGATATATCCTGACCTGCAGTCTGATTTGCTTCTTCTAGATTCCCCACCTCCTTATCCTCCGGCCCTAAATCCCATGTCGCCCCTAGGACCCCCAGCTTCACAACCCTCTGCACCAGTAGGGCCACCTGTTATGGTGGAAAGGGGGGGGTCCCTCGGCGGGCACCAGAAGCCGGAGGGCTGTTTCCCCGGATTCTACTGCTTTACCCCTTAGAGAATATGGCCCCCCCGATAACCACGGGAATAGGCCCCTTCAATACTGGCCCTTTTCCTCTGCAGATCTTTATAATTGGAAGATGCATAACCCTACTTTCTCTGAAAACCCACAGGCTCTTACTGCTTTAATAGAGTCTCTTGTCTTCTCCCACCAACCCACCTGGGATGATTGTCAACAGCTCCTCCAGACTCTCCTCACAACTGAGGAGAGGCAACGGGTTCTCCTGGAGGCTAAAAGAATGTGTTAGGCGCCAATGGACAACCTACCCAGTTGCCTAACGAGATTGATGCCGGGTTTCCACTCGTCAGGCCGAATTGGGACTTTAATACCCCGGAAGGTAAGGAGCACCTGAAAATGTATCGCCAGGCTCTGGTGGCGGGTCTCCATGGAGCGGCCAGGCGCCCCACGAATTTGGCTAAGGTAAGAGAGGTAACTCAGGGGCCCCAGGAATCGCCAACCGTGTTCCTAGAACGCTTAATGGAGGCTTTTAGACGATTCACTCCTTATGATCCAACCTCTGAGGAACATAAGGCCACCATAGCAATGGCCTTTATTGACCAGGCGGCCCCTGATATTAGAAAGAAGTTACAAAGGCTGGATGGCCTACAAGGTTTCTCCCTTCAGGACTTAGTAAAAGAGGCAGATAAGGTATATAATAAGAGGGAGACAGAAGAAGAAAGAGAAGAAAGAAAGCAGAAGGAACAAGAGGCTCGTGAGGTAAGATGAGATAAGAGGCAAGAAAGACATTTGAGTAAGATACTGGCCACTGTAGTCAGAGGAGGAAACAGTAGAGACAGAAATAGACAGGAAGGGCGAACAACGGATAGAAGGCGGCCATTAGACAAGGACCAATGTGCCTACTGTAAAGAAAAAGGTCATTGGGCAAGAGAATGCCCTAAAAACAGGAACGGGGGAAGGATCACTAAGCCTTTTCATCTGTACGTGGCCGAGAATAAAGGTATTGCAAAGGGAGTACTAACTCAGAAACTGGGCCCCTGGAATCGCCCGGTTGCGTACCTATCAAAGAAATTGGATCCTGTGGCAGCAGGATGGCCCGCCTGTTTAAAAATAATCGCCGCGGTGGCTGCTTTGGTCAAAGATGCTGACAAACTGACTTTGGGGCAGAACCTAACGATAACAGCCCCCCATGCATTAGAAAGTGTAATTCGCCAGCCACCCGACAGATGGCTAACAAATGCCAGAATGACTCATTGCCAAGCCCTGCTGTTAAACTCAGATCGTATTAAGTTTACATCAGCCACAGGACTCAACCCGGCCACCTTGTTACCCGACCCTGACCTGGAAAGCACTACCGTCATCCATGATTGTCAGGAAGTACTGGCTGCAGCACACGGTAGCAGACCAGACTTGATGGATCAGCCCCTCCCCAACGCCGACGTTACCTGGTTTACTGACGGAAGCAGTTTCCTAGAGGAAGGTAAGCGTCGGGTGGGAGCAGCCGTGGTAGACGGGAGAGAGGTCATCTGGGCAGCCGCATTACCGCAAGGGACATCGGCCCAACGGGCTGAACTATCGCCATGACTAGAGCATTGGAACTAGCAGAAAACAAAAAGGTAAACATCTATACGGACAGTAGATACGCATGTGCTACCTCCCAGGTCCATGGGGCCATTTACCAACAAAGAGGGTTGCTCACCTCGGCGGGCAAAGAAATTAAAAACAAAGAAGAAATAGTGGCACTGCTAGCTGCCCTCATGCTCCCCACTAAAGTCAGCATCATTCATTGCCCCGGACACCAGAAGGACAATACCCCGGTGACAAGAGGCAACAACATGGCAGATAGGGTGGCACGAGAAGTGGCTCTACGGGAAATCATACTAGAACTATCAGATGAGAGTCCTGGGAAACCAAATGATAGGGGAACAATTACCCCAGCCATAACTAAAGGAACATTATCTCCTCAACAAGCAAAATCCATGCTACAACAGATTCACAGATGGACACACTTGGGAACCAAAAAGATGGTGTCCCTACTACACAAGACAGGTTATGATACCTCTGGATTAACCAAAATAGCTGAGCAGATTGCACGAGAGTGCATTCCATGCCAACAGGTAAACTCCCATAAAGGAAAACTTGAGGTCGGAAAAAGGCTCAGAGGAGACCGCCCAGGAGCCTATTGGGAGGTCGACTTCACTGAAATACGCCCTGGAAGGTACGGTAACAGGTATCTTCTAGTTTTTATAGATACCTTCTCAGGATGGGTAGAAGCTTTCCCGACGAAGAAGGAGACAGCTACTGTGGTGGCCAAAAAGATCTTAGAAGAAATTTTCCCCCGGTTCGGGGCACCAAAGGTAATAGGATCAGATAATGGTCCCGCCTTCGTCGCCCAGGTAAGTCAGGGTGTGGCCAAATACCTGGGGACTGATTGGAAATTACATTGTGCCTATAGACCCCAGAGTTCAGGACAGGTAGAGAGAATGAATAGAACTCTAAAAGAGACCCTAACTAAATTGTCCATAGAGACTGGCGGTACAGATTGGACGGTGCTCCTTCCCTTAGCCCTGTTCCGGGCTAGAAATACCCCCTCCCGCTATCATCTTACTCCATTTGAAATACTATACGGGGCCCCACCTCCTCTTTTTACGCTAAGGGAAAAATTAAGTCCTGACTGCCAGAATAACACTGACTTATATGCTAGGCTGTTGGGACTCCAGTTGGTCCAAAAGGAGGTGTGGTCCCAGCTGGCAGAGGCTTACCGACCAGGAACACCAGCAGAGGCTCATCCCTTCCAAGTCGGAGGTTCCGTGTACGTCCGTCGGCACCGAACCCAGACTCTAGAGCCTCGGTGGAAAGGACCATACATCGTCCTGCTCACCACCCCCACGGCTATAAAGGTAGACGGCATCGCTGCGTGGATCCACGCTTCACACGTGAAGGCCGCACCAGCATCTGCAACATCGGAATGGCGAGCCCAAAAGACCAGCAACCCGCTCAAGCTCAAGCTTCTGCGATCATCAGACTTATAACTTTAACTTTGTTACCCCTACTGACTGTGAGTAATTTTAGTCCTCACCTGCCCCAGCGTTTAACCTGGCAGGTAATTTCCCAGACTGGAGATGTAATATGGTCTGTTAGCAATATCGCTCCCCCATGGACCTGGTGGCCAAACCTTTTTCCTGATGTTTGTAAACTGGCCATAGGGGCTCCCGGTTGGGATTTAGAAGACTATTATGATCAACATAATGTTCCAAAAATTTTATCAACTAGAGCTGATTCCTCCGGAAAGGGTTGCAAAAACGGGATTCGGAGGACTGGGCTCAGAGCTCCTGCTTTCTACATATGCCCCGGGTTCCATCGCCACAGGTCCCTTAATTATAAATGTGGAGAACTGAAAACTTTTATTGCAAAAGCTGGGGATATGAAACCACAGGAGACACCTATTGGAAGCCCACCTCTGGCTGGGACTTTATTAAGGTGACAGCCAATTATACACACCCAACCAACCCCTTAACTTATAGGCCTGAATGTACTAAATGGTGCCATCCCCTTAAGATTTCTTTTAGTGAACCAGGAAAAAAAGATAAAAAACTGGATAAATGGCCATTCATGGGGAATCAGGTTTTATAAAGAAGGATATGATGATGGATTAATAATGACCATCAAACTAAAAATTGAAACCCCTACTCCAGTTCCTATAGGCCCCAAACCTGAGATAGGGCACTCTTTGCTACCTTTGGCCCCTCCCACAGCGTTACCAGAGATAAGAAACCAAACTTTTGAGCCAAAAGGAATGACAATCAAGCCCAAGACCCCCCGGGACCGAATGCTCTCATTGGTCCAGGCGGCTTTTGAGGTTTTAAATGCCACAAACCCGGAGGCTACCAAATCATGTTGGCTTTCCTATGCTGCTCCTCCCCCTTATTATGATGCTATAGGATATAATTCTAATAATAATAATGTTAACACTCCAGATCAATGTCGATGGAAACAAGAAGAAAATAGTAAATTGACCCTGGCCTCAGTATTAGGAAACGGTACATGTGTAGGAACGCCCCCCTCGTCCCACCGACATCTTTGTGCCAATTTAAGCCTCCCACAGGGCTCAGGGTATCTCCTCCCTCCTCCGGATGGATAGTGGGCATGTAACACAGGATTGACCCCCTGCATTTCTTTAGAGGTCCTTAAAGCTTCAACCGATTTTTGTGTGTTAGTTCAGCTAGTCCCCAGACTCATTTATCATTCAGATTCATCCTTTCTAGATGAATATGAGGGCAGAGGAAGGTTTAAGAGGAAACCCATAACACTCACCCTGGCTGTACTCCTAGGACTAGAAATGGCAGCCGGGGTAAGAACAGGTGCAACAGCCCTCATTCAACAACCCCACTATTATGATGCCTTAAGACAAGCTGTAGATGTTGACCTCCGGGCGTTAGAAAGTTCCATAACTCAGTTAAAAGAATCCCTCACCTCACTTTCAGAGGTGGTAATGCAAAACAGGAGGGGATTAGATCTGCTGTTCCTTAAGAAGGGCGGACTATGTGCTGCACTAAAAGAAGAATGCTGTTTTTATATTGATCATTCTGGGGCTATTACCAAAACTATGGACAAACTTAGGGAGCGCCTGGACAAAAGACAACAGAAAAGGGAAAATCAAAAAGGGTGGTTCCAATCATGGTTTGATAAATCTCCCTGGCTTACTACTTTAGTTTCCACCTTGTTAGGGCCCCTCATTATTTTATTGTTGCTCTTAACTTTTGGACCATGCATTCTGAATCGCCTGATAGCCTTTATTAGAGAACGCATTAGTACGGTACAAGTTTTAATGCTAAGGCAACAATACCAAAACTCGCAAAAAGAAACTGAAATTCCATGATCGAAATTAGTTACAAAAAAAAAAGGGGGGAATGTGGGGCCTTTAGGGACTTTCCACCCCCTCACTTGTTCCCGTAAACCAATTCTTCTCCCTATCGTGCGCCACTCCTTCTCCCTATCGAAACCAATTCTTGGAGTTTTTCAGTTGACGGGGACTTTCCAGACAGCGGGTAATTTTCCAGTTGCCCGTAACAGGTATACGCCCTAACCGCCACAATGAACAAACAACTATAACGGCCAGAAGGTGGGACAAAAGTTCCTAAGCCAATGAATTCAAAAGTCACCACATTTACCCAATCATTGTGAGAATATACCCGCCCTATGAGTAAATAAACCTATAACAAGTATGTGATTCCGCTTTTAGGGGTTCCCCATCGGCCTCCTGCGTGAGGTTCAGGGAACCCCGGTGCATCGGCTCCTAATAAACCTCTTGCGTGTTGCAGCGGCTCTCGACTCTTGGCGGTTCTTGGGCGAGTTGGAATCCCTCGTAGACCGTTTGGGTCTAACAACTCCACTTTGAATGCAGGTAGAAATTTATAAATTTCTCCAAGAACTTATTTTTATTTTTATGAATCTTACTGATTTTCTTTTAATACCGAGGACTATCAAATTCATGGACATTTGATAGAATAAAAAGCAAAAGCATAATTAGGAAAAATCCAAAAACCTCAAATAGAAAATAAGATGCTACGTTGTTAGTAACAGAAATGAGCACAAATGGACTGAAAAACTGACCACCATTGTAAACTGAGCTTTTAACTAGGGGAGTCGCCAGGAAAAGGAGGATTACCTGACTCAGGGGTCTTCTCCTCTTTCTTTGCCTTCTTTTAACAATCTCGAAAATTAAAGAGAGGCTGAAGTGACAATAAAAATAATTTATTTCCCAAACCAAAGTATAACTAGCAATTTTAGCCGCTAGTGATTCTGAAATTGCCCTTAACTTTGTCCTTATAAAAATGGTCCAAGAATTACCTTTTGCAAATCCACAGATTTACGATCCATATTCAAGGCATTTATGTACACAAAGAATGTAGCCAGCCTTATCGGTAACACAGGATATTATAGCCATCAAGCCATCAGCCACTGAAGCCACACCCAAAGCCGCACCCTGAGGGGA
Organism: Phocoena phocoena; assembly: GCF_963924675.1. NCBI lineage: Eukaryota > Metazoa > Chordata > Mammalia > Artiodactyla > Phocoenidae > Phocoena > Phocoena phocoena. The sequence goes on along the minus strand of NC_089232.1, from coordinate 26,481,760 downwards.
TTCAGGATGGAGAAAAAAGGGTACTGGCCCTAGATAAATAAAGTGCAAATCAAGGGAATGACTTCCAGGAGACCAGATTCTTGCATCTCACCATATATAGAAAAGTGCTACATTTATTAACTTAAGATGTCTAGTTTCTTTAATTAACAGTAATCTTTTGATGTTCCAACTACCTCTTTGTTTGTTTTTTTGCAAGAACCTCTAAATACCCTGTGCCCTCCCTTAGCTCTTCAGAACAGTCCCTCAGAGCTATCTGAGAGGCTTTTTTCCTGATTTCCCTCAGTATGTCCTCCACATAAAACATAATTCTCAGCTTCTAGGTTGTGCATTGTTTTCCAGTCAACATTTAATTGTATGGCTCATGTGGGTACTATGCCTAAATGTAATGGGATGAGCTGTAAATTATTCAAACTAGATCAATTCTGTCAGCTCTACCACTAGCTGAGATCCAGGCTTTCACCTCTGGATACCTCTGGCAGATATGGGGTCTGTGTTGGTCTTAAAATTATTCTTAGAATAGTGGGGACTCATTCATTCTTTCAACAAATTTTATTGCTTATATTCTATGTGTCAGTCACAGTGCTGGGTCTTGAAATACAGAAGTCAACACACGAAAATACAAGGATAAAACACATTTTCTACCATATTCACTTTTTTCATTCATTAATTCATCCCTAAGTCATTCAACACGCATCTTCTTATTGAATACTGATGAGGGGTCAAATGCTATGCTAAACACTCTGTATATAGCTGCAAACGAGATGGATAGGCCCTGATTTTGATGTCTCTACTATCTTTTGTCCTGCCATATAATGGGACAGCTTCATTATTCCCTTTACCCTAAGTTTTTATCACAAATTGCTAATGAAAATAAAGCTGTTAGTGGAGTTTCAACATGCATAGGTAAATGAGAACACAGAACTCCCCTTTCGCATGCCCCATTCTCCTCCTTCTAAGTCCCTATGTGAACTCACTTTGTGCCAAGGCCAAGAAGCTGTGCCCCAATAAGAACCAAGCTGATTTCCTCACACTGACTGGGGCTATTGCTCACTTAGAAGACTTGATGCTTAATTTTGATAAGCAACTAGAAGACCATGGAGACAACCTATAAAAATGATTTGTCTTGGGAGAAAATACTAAAGAGGGTTAATGTGCTGTTCCACATGTCTAACCTCCTGGGATTAAACCACAGGCACCAAGGTCACCAAGTGTACTTGGCAACAATGAGCTAAAAATTAAAAAAAAAAAACACAAAAAAACATCATACTGTTATTGTATTCATTTTCCCCCAAGGCACTCTCTGATAAACACCACAACCTCTAAGAGAATTGAGAACAGCTTCCTTGTGGGGTAGGTTATATAATATACATGCATCTTTTTCCAAGCAGTTAAATCATATCCAGCTATCAGCACAGCTTACTTAAGGTGATCGTAATGTATGAGATTAAATGTTCCTACCTGATCGGAAACCTTCTTGTCCTCAATTCATTGGCTGTACTGGATTTTTTTTCTTGCGTCAGACCTTCAGACTTCTACCAGAAATCGTTCCTTTAGGGAAACCAGGCCTTCCCAGAAACTCAGGAAACTGAAATGGAGACAGCAAGAGAGAAGGAAATTATTTGGACATATAGACCTCAATTGTTTGGTTTTAAGTAAACGTCCAAGCAAACATCTTCTAAATGGCAAAATAACTTTAGGGAAATTCATGGTTTATAAGTTTGTGTACTCATAAACTGAACATATTAGGATAAGAGTACACGTTGCATTTTGTGTCTTCAACTCAAGCAAAGGCTTCAAAAAAGGCCCAGTTATCCTTTGTTCATTAAGACACAAAGAGAGGGCAAAAAGGGCAAGTTTCGAAGTCTTTTTCTTTTCAATTTACTTCCTTTCTTCAGTCTTCAACAAGATCTTCAGGAAATTAACTTTACTAAAGTTAATTATTCATAAAATAAACATAGGAACCTGCAGAAGACTATTTCACAGAGACCTGTAATGTACAATATCCATTGCATACATGCACCATGAGCTTGTCTTTTCTAGCACTGGCATACACAAAACTCTGTGTGTGTGTGTGTGTGTGTGTATGTGCACATGTGTGTCTTTTTCTGTGATGGAGCCATAGGGAGAAAATAAATCTATTGGCTGCAATTCAGTGATGTAGAAAGATTTAAAGGTAAAGAGAAGGTTACATCAAGTGAAACAATAAAGTCATGAGGTTGTGGTTCCATAATAAGAAAAATAAGCAGTCTTCTGTAACCAAGGGAGCAGGCTCCTCAAATTATTGTCACACCTGTTAGACCACCTGCCCATACATTTCACACTATCATTAATGGAGAACAAATGGCACTGTCTCTCCTTTCCTTTATCCATTGGCCATCCTCATATAAACTCTTTTTCTCTTCAAGGTCATGCTCTTTCCTATCTGTTTAAAAATATTAGGATTTAGGAGGAGTGATACGTAATGTGCCGTGCCTTGGTACTTGTACCAGTGACGGCTCTGTAAGGAGAACTGGGTTGTTAGGAGGCTATCAATTGAGTTCCCCTAGAAGCAGAACCTGAGGCAATAATTTGAATGCAAACTGCTCATCTGGGAGGTGCTTCCAGAAAACTCAGAAGTGGAGTGGGAATTGAGAATGGAGGCGTGGAAGGAAGCCAACAGAGGTGCATTACCGAATAAAAATTACTCCTGCAGGGAACTGCTGCCAGTACTTCAGGCGAGTTCTGTGAAACTCTACAGAACATGTCTCAGAGTTATCCCAAGAATCGGTGAGAAACTTGAAGTACTTATCTTCCGGTCCCCTCTGTCCTTGGTTGAAAGCTACACTCAGATACGTTAACTCCTGTACACTTCTGGCCTGCCCTAAGGTGGATAATTGCAGGTGGCAGCATGATTCCATCAGCATATACTGGATGATGAGTGCTGGGGAGATATGAGTGGAGCATCGAAACCATCTAATACAGTCGGGGCAGGAGACATTAATTATTGGCTTGAAAGTCCAAATGGATGACCTTAAATTCTGGGTTTATGGTTTTACTTTTACATTTATTGAACACCTAAAGTATGTCATGGGTGAAACTAGGCACCAGTGTTACTGTTACTAAAATCATTATAGTGCCACCTAGAATTCAATGTATTGTGACACTCAAATAAGAAAATCCATAGTTACCGTAACAGATATTACAGAGTGCTATAGGAAGACACGGTAAGACCTTAATTCATGCTGTGGACAGTAGTATATGGGCCATATCAGTAGGGCTTCCTGTAGAAGGCAATTGAAATGGATATGTAACATGAAGGAAGGGTGAAGTTTTGAGGAAAAGAGAAGATAAATTCGCGGTTGCCAGAAAATGAATGGTTAAGGATCAGTCCAGAAAGGAGTTCCATTCATAATCAGTATAAGAAATACTCACTGGGGCTTCCTTGGTGGCGCAGTGGTTGAGAGTCTGCCTGCCGATGCAGGGGACATGGGTTCGTGTCCCGGTCCGGGAAGATCCCACATGCCGCGGAGCAGCTAAGACCCGTGAGCCATGGACACTGAGCCTGCGCGTCCGGAGCCTGTGCTCCACAACGGAAGAGGCCACAACAGTGAGAGGCCCGCATACCGCAAAAAAAAAAAAAAAAAGAGAAATGCTCACTGGAGTGTAGGAAAAGACGACAATGGAGAGGGTGGTAGAAACCAGATCATGCATGGTCCATGTATGTATAGTAAGTGCTATGGTCTAGTCTTTGTGTTCCCCTCCAAATTCATACGTCGAAATCTGAATTTCCATAGCTGATAGTATTAGTAGGTGGGGCATTCGGGAAATGATTATGGTATTAGTGCTCTTATAAAAGAGACCCCACAGAGCTCCCTAAGCTCTTCTGCCATGTGTGGATACAATGAGATGTCTGTCATTCAGAAGAGGGTGCTCATCTGACCATATTGGCACCCTATTCTTGAAATTGCAGCCTCCGGAACCGTGAGGAAAAAAAATTCCTGTTGTTTATGAGCTACCCAACCTGCAGTATAATCTTACAGCAGCCCAAAAGGACAAAGAGAGTTTGGATGTGAGATTTTACTGCAAAAAAGATGGGAATCCGTTGAAGGATTTTACCTGGTAACTTAGAAGAGAGAAAAGTTTCATAACACAATCAGGTATTTTTATAAGAAAAATTTGTTTCTTTTTCAGAAAGATCACTCTGGAAATACTGTGACTAGATTTTTGGAGAAGTGTGATGGCAGGCCCGGATATAGAAAGATGAGTTAGTAGTCCATTAATATAAGTCAAACAAGAAAGTGGATATAAAAATGTGAATTTGTGGCTGAGAGTTCTTTTCTCTTCCTACTTGAAAAATGTTATGTCAATGCTTCTGACTCCATAATTTTAGACAAGAAATATGCTGTCATTGGAATTGGTTTCTCAATAAGTGATGCACCGTTTCTGCCTGTCCACATTCGAGATTTGTTTTGTCTCTACTTTACAGAAGTTTAATTATGCGTCTTGACAAGGATACCTTTGTGTTTTTCCTCTCTGGATTTGCTCGGATTCTTGAATGTGTACTTATGTCTTCTAAAAAACTGGGAAGATTTTAGTCATTATTTCTCTGAATACTTTGTCAGTCGTACATGCTCTCTTTTTTCATTCTGGAACTTTGATGATATGAATGTTAGTGCTTGTGTTACTGTTTACAGGTTCTTGAGATCCTGTTCTTTCTCCCATCTCTACCCCTCAGCCTATTTTTCTCTGTACATTTGGTACACTGTATTGATCTCTTCTAAGTTCATGATTCTGTGCTTTGTAATCTCCACTCTACTCTTGAGCAAAGATTTTTGATTGTTGTATTTTTCAGTTCTACTGTTCTAATTTTTTTTATTCTTATAACTTGTAGTTCTTTGTTTACATTTTCTATTTTTCCCATTTCCGTCAAGGAACACATAATTGCTAATTGAAGCATTTATGTGACAGCTTATTTAAAACCCCTGTCTGATAATTTCAATAGATGTTTTATCTCAGTGCTGGTGTAGATTTATTGTCTTTTCTCATTTATTCTGACATCTCCTGGTTCTTCGTGCCATGAGTATTTTTCAGTCGGATTCTAAACATTGTGAGTTATTATATGACTCTGTATCCCATTTAATTTTATTATTAAGTTGTAGAAGGAAGTCATCCTATTGGAGGTGTAGCATGAGGACTGGGGGGTTACGTCCAGATTTCCATTGGGCCCTACTGTCAATACCCCAGCAAAAGTGGGCACTTACGTTCTCTCACTGCAGACAGATCAAGTAGAAGTTCAGCTATCCTATTGGCCCTTCTGACACCTTCCCCCCCAAAGTGGGAACACTAATATCATTGTGTTGCCTTTTAGTAGGAGTGGAAGTTCATTTCCCCAGTAGATTTCTTGACACCAGGGGAGGGGAGAAGTGAAGTGGTTGCTGTCCTTCCTCCCACTTCATTCCTTCTTGTTGATGCCGGGTGTGGCTAGAGGGTCAGCTACCTGCTGGCCCCACTGACACCAGGGTAAGAGGAAGAGAACTGCCAACTAGCCCTGCTTGTGCCATCTCATTCTGTCTTACTGCCTCAGGACGGTTATGGGGATTCAGCACCCCATTGGGTCTCACTGACACCATGTGTTGGGGGTTAGTGGGGTGCCTACTCCCTCCAACCTGTAACATCCTATTCTTATCGATGTCAGGGAGAGACGGAGGCTAGGTCCCACCACTGGACCCCACGACTGTGTGAGGGCAGCCCAGTGTTAACTAGCCTGTCAGGCACCACCTTTGAAAGTCTCTTTGCTAATGCAAAGGGGTGGAGGCTCAGCTCACCACTGCACCACACTGAAACAGCCCTGGTGGCGAATCAGAGCGCTGCCTCTTCTGGAGGGCAGTAGTTGGGTGGTGTGGAAGATCAAATCTTAGCTTGGCCCAACTGAAACCACAGGACATAGGGGATGGGTGCAATATTGCACTGGCACTTGGCTCGAGTAGTGTGTATATTATTGCCCAAATGGTTTTCTGTCTTTGGCAACCCCTTTCCTCATACCTTGGCTAGGGGGAACGGGGGTTTTGTGTTTTCTTTTTTGAAGCTTTTTTGTCTGTTGTTCTGTTGGTGGTTATTGATTGGGGGTTCCTGTAATACCCTCTCCAGGATGTATAGGAAGCAACAGGAAACACAGGGGACTCATCACCATGTTATTCCTCAAGTCCCAAAGTCCCTAGTTAAGTCTGCCTTCTCGTTTCCACCTTTCAGTGTCTTCCTATGTTTGTCTGTTGTTATGTTCAGGGTTTTAGTTTTAAGTGGAAGAACCTGGGAGAAATGGGCTACTTCATCTTCTTGGAAGCAGAGGTCTGGAGGCCTATGGATGTTACAAATTACTGCTGACTGTAAATTAAAATTTGATGATATACACCTTGCCCTTTAAGAATTATTCTGCTAGATGATGTGGCTTCCCAAAGTAGCTACAATTTGATTTTCATACTTCTAAAAGTCAAGTGTTTTGCCGGAGTTGAAATTTAAAGATAAGCAAGAGATGAGGCTAAGATGATCTATGTGGTAACAGATTAAAGTTGGAAACATCAATATACATTCACGTTTAGCTGAATATTGCTTCATATTACCTTAATACACATCGTTATGTAGAGAGATACTTATCGATATGTGCATATACATGGGGAAGGTACACACATGTTATCTCTTTGCTCTGTCAGCTGAGAAGATCTAGAAGCAATGACATCCGGGCAGCAATTAGCACACCCCACACCGAGATCCTGCTGTCTACTACTGTTCTCCACTACAAAGACCTAGTTATCCTTGAAGAAATAGCTGATTCTAGGACTGGGGCAGTAAATATACAAGATTTATATACAAGACCATCTTATAGTGTCAGAAAGTAAGGAAGTTCCAAAAAAATATATAGGATGGGGATACCTCCGAGTGGCACACGAGCCACTGAACTGAAAAGAGTTCACAAGGGTCAGGACTAGAGCAATTTGAGGAACAAAGTAACTAACATAGAATTAGATTATAACCCAAAGTATAAACTAAAAATCCATGAGTTCTTCTGATATAAATAAATAACTGGATACATAACTAAATGCGAGAGAATAGATAAATCTCCAGTGCAAAAGAATTCCAAATAGTTTATGTAGTTACTCCATCTTAAGCATAACTCTCTATTCCTTAGTTGTGGGCTGAGCATATTGACTTCCTTCCAAAAACTACAATATGGAGAAGGGAAAACTGTAATTTTACAATAGAGAAACCTGAAAAACACTACCTCAGCCTGGTGATCAAGGTCGACCTCAGCATTCATAATGCATATTGATACTTTGTACACGTGATGTGATCTGACAAAATAACCCTTCTACTCTTGTGGTCTTCCTCCCCAAAACACATAATCCCAATATTATCATGAAACATGCATCAAACAAATTCTAGTAGTGGGCATCCTACACAAACCTAACGACTCAAAATTGCCAAGGTCATGCAAGGAAAATCTGAGAAGCTATCAAACCCAAGAGGAGCCTAAGGAAACATGGCAACTAAATGTAATGTGATGTTTTGGATGAAATCCTGGAATAGAAAAAGGACATTAGGTAAAAACTAAGGAACTGGACTAATGTATGGACTATAGTAAACAATAATGTATCAATATTTGTTCACTGATTGTAACAATGTAACATAGAAATATAAGTTGATCGTCACAGAGTGAAATGGGTATAGTGTATATGGAAACACTTTACACTATCTTCTCAATTTTTCTGTAAAATTAAAACACTTCTAAAAAATAAAGTCTATAAAAACGTTGTATTTTCTTGTTTTATGATTATGTGCCTGTATTTCCTAATAAATATGTAAATTTGCTTTGCCTTCCTTGATACTGATATTAAAGAAAATGCTAAGTAACTCTGAAAGAATTTGTAACTCCAATTTAACAAGCAATAATTCTTGGTATAAACTTTTTAGGAGAACCCACTGAATAAATCAAAGCAAATTGTCTTTAAAGGCTGAATGTCCTTTCAATGTTTAATCTTTTATATGATTAATGCATACCACAAGCATGGTTCTGTTTCAAAGGGCAGAAAACATTGATTGTAGGCAAGGTCTAAAATACAGTGAAATATTAATGTATGATGCTATAACAACTTTAATGTATTTTATGTTTTCAAAATGATGAATTGTTATTTCAGTCAATAAAGTATTCACTTTTACACATTTCCTACCCACCTTTTCCCAGAACACCCACAAGAAAATGAGACTATCATCTGATATTAGGTTCATCAATTTAAATTGGAGTTTTCGGTAGCTGTGGTTGCCAACGGTACTGGAATGTGTGATACTTTTACAAATCCTCTCCATGGCAAAATCTGATCTTCACAAGGTAAGACACAGTAGGTGCCTAAAGCCAAATGACATAGAGCTTTGTAGCTAGATTACCAAGCATTTTACTTAGAGGCACAATAGAATGTAGAAAAGGCCATTTCTCCTTCTGTCTTTTTCTGCTCAAAGGTCACTCACCATCTCAGAAGTTTTCCATGAATTCAGACTATATAATGTCACTTAATGTGAATGTAGCTCAACATTCTGTTTTAATACAGCTAATCTCACGTTATTTTATTGGTCCTAAATATGTAAATCATCAGCAAATTTTTGTACTTAACTTTTTTTTTTTGGATGTGGACCACTTTTTAAAGTCTTTATTGAATTTGTTACAATACTGCTTCTGTTTTATGTTCTGGTTTTTTGGCTGCGAGGCATGTGGGGCCATAGCTCCCCGACTAGGGATTGAACCCACACCTCCCTGCATTGGAAGGCGAAGTCTTAACCACTGGACCGCCACGGAAGTCCCTGTACTTAACTTTTAAAAATAATTAAAATAAGCTATTCAACACATTTTTCCTAAAAAAAAAAAAAAAAAAAGCAATTCTTCTTAGGCTGGCCCTGGGCACATACATGACTTTGCCATTTTTTCCATGGATTATTTTCTTATCTCTTCTACTGTGTCACATTTGTTCTACCTTCTCAAAAAGAAGCATTTAAAAATTCATCTACGCGTTCATGCATTCATACATTTATTAAATAAATCTACTGAACACCTACATACGGCACAGAAAAGGAGGCAGAAAACTAATCTGGGTTGCACAGAAAGTAATGAACTCAGTTAAAATTTTTGGTGAAAACAGGTGTTACTCAATCTACTGGAAATTACATTTCATTATGGGGACTCACACACTCAAGGAAAACCAAGACCTAAATCATAATAAAGTGATAAAAGCACTAGCCATTTACAGAGTGCCTGCTTTTACCTGACTCTGAAACTCTAAAATCACTACGGATGTTTTGAGGATTGTCTGATATAATTGTAATTTCTATTTTACAGATGAAAATAACAAGGTTCAGAGACATTAGGTTACTTGCCTAAAGTGAAGTGGCCCAGAAACTACAGAACTGGAAATTGAACCTTAGATTTCATAATGCCAAAATCTGTGCTTTTAATCACAATGTGTGTGTGTGTGTGTGTGTGTGTGTGAGAGAGAGACAGACAGACAGACAGAGAGAGACAGAGAGAGAGAGAGAGAGAGAGAGAGACAGAGAGATAGAGAGAGAGAAAGAGAGAGAATGTGTTTAATAGAGAACTTCTGAGAAATGGCAAGAAAACTGCCAGGTACCCATAAAGCAATAATTTAGGAGCTTCTTACCATACAAGTAATTGTTAATCATATGGCTGAACTAAGGATCTCTCACTTTTGAACTAAGAAATCAAAAGCTTCCAGAAGTTGAGTCTAAATTTTACACTTACATAAGGTACTTCATACAGAATGCTAAAGTATACTAACTAAAGAGCTCTGAAAATACTGGAAGCATTCATACTAGTATGATTTCATAATGTCGATAATAGAGGATTTAAGAAATTGGCAGATGCAACTGCAGACTCATTTCTTATCATTTCTGTGAAGGGCAAGATAAATCAATAAAATGAGAAAAATGAAAAAAAGAATGGCTAGCAATTTTAGGTAGTTTGCTTCATCTCCATACTAGGAAAGACTAAGCAAAAAAAAAAATTCTCGAAATTTTGATAGCACCTACAAGTGTATATGGTCTTTTTATACCAAATAACTTGGAATTATGAACTGTCAAATAAGTCTAATCTTCTCTGATGATAAAATTGCTGACTTTATTTGAAACTATGAAATGAAAAATGAGGTAATAATCAGAAATTCTTAAGAAAAGGAGTAGACAAAACAAAATGATAAGAGTTATGTTAAAAAATATTTTGAAACAAACATAAAATCCCCATTACTGGTACAGAGCTTTTAAAACTTTATCTTGGTTTTAAGTTTTAATAAATATTGATATGTTTACATAATTACTGTCATAAGGAAGACCCAATTTTAGGTCAGCTTTCTTCATTCTTTCTTTATTAAGCATTATTTTATTTTGCTCCATCATCTTGTAATTATAATATAGTAACTGTGTCACTTTCTACTAAGTGGATATAATTTCCTAAACTGTTTTCCTACTGTTAACAATTAAAGGTGTTTCCAATGTTTTGTTATTACAAATGACATGACAATGAGCATCTTTATATAATAATTTTCTGGATTATAAATTATTTATTGGCATAAGCTTCCAGAATGAGAATTAATGTGTAAAAAGCTATTAACATTTTTATCTTGCTAGACATTGCCAAATTACTTGTCAAAAGATGGAACCAAATTATATTGCAAAAATCTTTGCCAACAGAAAACATTATATACAATTTTTGATTTTGCTAAATTAATAAGTTGGAAACCTATGTTCCATTTCTTTGAATTCTTTGATAACAGGGTGCTGCTGGAGGCTGCGAGGGCAGCCATGTCCATGAAGGCTCCCCAGAGTTGGAGCGGGGAAGTGGAAAAAGGTAAAAAAAGAATACTAATTGTATTTTCCCTCGATTGTTATCTCTCATTCTTTTCTGCCTCTGTGTAACTTATATCCAGGTAGCTGGAGAAAAATCATGTGGCAGGGAAAATTGGTATTCCAATAAATTAATAATCACCAACTTCAAATGGATTTTCAAGACTGGAAATATTGCTCTGGCTTACAGTAAGTTCTTTCTAATTCTCCTTAAGGACTATATTCTTAGAAGCTTTCCCTACCCTCCTCAAATTTTCCTCCATCCTCTCTACTTCCTTCACTCTGAGCTGGTGAGGCGCTTCCTAACTCATTAGGAACACACAAGTCAGTAAATAGTCCACTGCCAAATCCGTTAATTCAGTAGCATTTGCATTGATCTTTGGATTCCCTTTCACTACAGGAGTTCAAGTTCAAAGGCCACGTGCACTACACATAGCATTTCATTTTCTCTCATCTTCTCAAGGACTTCACAGCACTGCATTTTCTACAACCCATCTACTCCTTATGAATGATCCTTGCCAAAATTCAACCTCATTCTAGACTAGTAACTCCAACTTAAAATGTTAAAAACTATACGTGTAACACGAAAGCCTCCCTCCTCCTCTAATCCCTGCATATCTTCTTTAGCCAATTCATGTCTGAACTTTTCAAAACTGTTATCATCATATATTGTTTCCATTTCCTCACATCCCATTTACTCCATTTACTCTATAATTTACATCCATCTGACTTCTCTCACCGTAATCTCTCTGCCCACTGTCCTGAAATTTTACTTATGAAGGTCACCAGCAATCTCCATGTCAGTATAGCCAATGCATAGTTTTTGTCCTATTTCTGGGCTCTTTCCTTCTTTAAAAAAGAAAAAGAAAAACAAAAACCATTTTTTCCCCTCTATCCTTTCACACTCTCATCATCTTCTGTCCTGGTATATTTTACTGGCTTTCTGTGTTTAATCTGATTTCTAATATTCTATGAGTTTCCTTTATCTTCAGTGGAATAAACCACTACATGAAGGATTATTCTCAACAGTTAGTTCTCATAATAACAGTACTAGTAGAAGCAGTCAATACTTCTATAATGCTTATCATGTGCCAGACACTATTCTAAGACACTGTTTAAATACATATATATAGACAGACAGACACACACACACACACACACACATATATGAAGTTTTCCTCCTCACAGGCGTATGAAATAAGCCGATTATTATACCCATGTTACAAATGAGAAAACTGAGGCAATGAGAGGCCAAGGTCACATGATCAGTACTTGGTGAAGCCCCGCCTGAGTTAATGCTGGAACTTTAGAGGAGACAAGTTAAATAATGTCTCACAGATTGGCCTTAAAAGTGAGCAACATTTAATTAATGACTTGTGAAAGTATCTGAAAAAAAGGGGACATTTTCAATTGAATGGGATCTACTAAGTCATGTATCAGTAACTAAGAATGACTCTTATTGAAGGAAATTATTTTTCATTATTCTTTTGAAAGAAGAATATTCTTGTGTTAGTGTTTCACAGTTTTTTTTTCATTCACACATTTATTCTTTATTAGACACACATTTCCTACACACCTATGTGCCAGTGTCTGCTGCAAGCCTTGGAAGCAAAAACTTACAAAGTCCCTGCTCTTAAGCAAATGTCCAGTGGTGGAGGAAGACAGAGAAAACATGTAAATAAATGTTGTACAGTGACAGAAATACGACTGGACAAAGGGATGGAGAGGCACTGAGGAGGCAGGTCTCTTTGGTCAAGATAGTAGTGGTGGCATTTGAACCGAGACCTTAACAATAAGAGGAAAATTGGTCGGGGTAGATGGATTAGCCAATCTAAAGCTGGGAGAGCAAGAAGTAGAGCTTGTTGCATCTGAGGGACTGAAAAGGACAACTGTGCCTCAAACCCCATGAAGGTCAGGGAAAGATGTAGTAAGCGACCAGAGCACATGGTCTCTGTGAGCCTGGCTAAGTAGTTGAAAATTTAATCTCTTTACAATAGATAGCCTTTAGAGGTTAGAAGCAGTGCAATAATAGCGTCTGATTTGTGCTTTTTAAAAGACTACTTGGACTGTTGAATGTCCTACAAAAGCAAAATACTTGTGTCTCTATGAAGCGCAGATAGTAAATTTTAAAAAGCCCAATGAGCTCATAAGCAGTTGGTTTACCAACTGTAATCATTTATCTTAACTAGACTTCATTAATAGAAGCTTGGTGACCTTGGGGTCCTGGGACATATTAGATTAGGGCAACCCAGCTATTTTCAAATAGTGTGATTTGAAAAATTCTTGAAATTGTTGGGGTTCAGGAAGATTATTTTATTGCTGGGGCTGGATGGGAAGTTTAGAATAAGAAAAGAAAGTATGATGGCTGGCTTCCATCTATTCTCCCTTTCTCTGGGAGAAGTGATGGTGGGGTGACTACTTTGCTGTTGACCCAATGCTTAAATTTCAGAGCTGGTTCAATCCAGTAACTATTGGCTGAACAACTATTATGTGTTAGGCACCCAGCTGGAACTGGGAATATAAAGAGAATAATTAATAATAAAAGCAGGTATTACTAACAAGAGACGGGCACTGTGCTAATGCTTAACATGCACCATCTCAAGTTACATTAATTTACACACTAACCATATGAGGTAGATGCATTTATTATACCATTTTCTGGGTGAGAAATCTAATCCCTTTAAGGGGCTTCAGTTACTTCTCCAAGGTTACACAGCTAGTTAGGGGCATAGGCAGTATTTGGACTCAGGTCTGGTATCAGCATCAATTCTCTTAGCCATTATGCTCTCTAAGGACCTTACTTGAGAAGTTCAGATTATACATGTATGGGTACAACCAACCCTAAGACCATCTGGCAAAACTGGCTGCTTGAGAAGTCCTGGATTTATGTAAGATGCTCTTGGAATGGAGAAGATCGTGAAGGAGGGTCCCCAAAACACACTCTCTATATACTAAGGGGCAACAGAAGAGAGAAAGAATTAGCCTACAGCAGTATGATATTGAGGACCAAGAAACAGTGTTTCTCTCTTTTGTGAACAGTTATTAAATTATTTCTACTTCAGAATATCAGAAAGAAATCACAGGACTATGGACAGTTTCCTGAGCCACCATATCTATCTTAGCATGAATCCTGGCAGATGTAGAGCTCATAGTATGACCCTGGCACCTAAGTGTAATTAAGTAAGCTTTCATTTTTCTTCAGCCTTAAAGCAAAGCAGCTTTCTGATAGGTATAATTTAGGAAAGTCTTCCAAGAAAATTGTTAAAGTCCACTTTAACTATCTCAGAGAAAAGCAATTTTGCAAAAGATCTATCAGCAAAAGCAAGGCCAAACACACCAATTATTTAGTGAGACTTGTATTGTTATATCATTGCTCGTGTTGTTCCTTTATGCATTTACCTGCAAGAAGGCTTTTCATGTTCAACAATTCTCAAAGAGATAAAGACCCACACTGATGTGCCAGAAAGAGCTTTGCCCTGGAATTAGATCAGTTTAGGTTTGGCTACTTACTAGAACTAGGTAACATTCTTCATCTTTCTGAGCCTGTCTCCTATCTGCAAATAAGGATAACACTATCTATTACAGAGGGATGTGGTTAAATTAAATGACACATGTAAGTGAAATATATCCTTCCAGACTGAGAACATACCTAGTAAATGTTAAGTGATCTGCAAATATTCTGCTTTCTTGAAATGGATGAAACCTGTTATCATGCTTTTAACCAATGGTCTAAATATCAAGACAATATTTAGTTCAAAGTTATATCTGTTCTTTCACTGTCCATCTGCATTTTAACATATTCTAACATATTCTCCTTGATAAACTGTGTCAATATTAGTAACATTTGGCATTTCAGCTATTACTGTTCATATGCTTAAAATATTTCAATGTGATATAAGTCGTTACTCAAAGGGATGCCTAGCTGGCTTTGTCAAAGATTTATTTTAAGTAAAAATACAAGACTCATTTTCACCAAGTTTTATTGAACAGTGTATTCATTAACTGTATGAACTTTCTGGCCAGCCCAATACAGTAGCCAAGACATGGAAACAACCTCAGTGTTTTTTTGTGGATGAATGGATGAAGAAAATGGGGGTGCATACAACCTACTATTATTCAGCCATGATAAAGAAGGAAATCTGGCTATTTGTGACCATATGGGTGGGTTTGGGGGGCATTATGCTAAATGAAATGTCAGACAGAGAAAGATAAATACTTTATGATCTCATATGTGAAATCTAAAATACTGAACTCACGATAGAAAGAATGGAATGACGGTTGCCAGAGCTGGGGGTTGGAGGTGAGGAAAATAAGGGAAGACGATCAAAAGGTAAAAACTTCTAGTTATAAGACAAGTGAGTAATGGTGATGTAATGTACAGCTCGGTCACTACAGTTAACAATACCGTATTTTATGTTTCAAAGTTGCTAAGAGAGTAGCTCTTGAAAGTTCTCATCACAAAGATAACATTTGTAATTATGTGAATTAAGGTTAACTAAACTTAGTGTGGTGATCATTTCACACACTATATATATATATATCAATCATCACATTGTACACCTTGGACAGATACAATATTATATATCAATTAAATTAAATTTCCGTCTGGCCTGTCATTTTCCAAAGGCCACTCAAGATCAGGGGACAGAACGCCTCCTTTCCAAGTGTCCTGCCAGCCCACCCACTCAAGATCAGAGGGACAAAATGCCTAACTAAAACAAAACAAAACAGAAACACAAAAAAACTGGAGAGAGGGAGGAAAGGGTGCCCTGAAAAATAAAAAAAAAATTTAAAAAACTAAGCACGTGGACAGCGCTAAGAATAAACTACCAGGAAAAAGAAACCCTACGTGTCAGATCCTAAAGTACAGAAGGGCAAGCCCGCCGACATTCCAGGCCCGGGGGGACCGGGGTCCCCAGCCCTGCAGAGCCAACCGCAGACCGGCTCGGGCGCCCCTCGGAAGCGCGGGGTCCCCGCGGCCGAGTCTGTGACCGCCGGCCGGCGCCGGCTCCCCTCTGCCCACCCTGCGCGCGGGGGCTGGAAACTGCCGCGGAGAACCACGGCGGGGCGGGAAGGGGGGCTCCAAAGAGGGTCTGGCGACTCGAGTCGCTCCGTTTCTCGGTGGGCTCAGCGCGCGCCGCGGGGAAGAGGGGCGGGGGTCCGGGAGGAGGGCACGGGCGGCACTTACGTAGACCGGCAGCGGCCACGGGTAGACGGCGGGCTCGGTCCCCAAGAGCGACTCCAGCCTCAGCTCCAGCTTCTCCCCCACGTCTTCGCGCGCACGCGCGCGCGGCCCCCGCAACGCGCTCGTCTGGCGGTTGGGGGAGGGGCGCGGCGCCGCCGGCGGGGGCGGGGCAGACGGGCAGGCGGGAGGCTGAGGGGAGGGGCCCTGACCTGGGCCTCAGCTGCCGCCGCCGCGCTCCCGTCCGGACCCCGGCTCCCTCTTTGTGGTCACAGGCCCGGGGCCTCCAGCGCTGCCGCCAACTCTGGCCGGGGCGAGGCGAGAACAACCAGCCGGGGACCCGGATGACACACTCGCTGCGCGCGCGGCCCACCCCATGGACTCGCAGGCTCTCACGCGCGCACGCACGTACGCCTGTCTTCGGCTGCTCCCGGCCACCCACACCGGCCCGACGTGGAGACCCGGGGAGACCATTACTCTGTCTATAGGTGCTTAAAGGGAAACTCTACATTCTTGTCCAAAGCAAGGAAAGTTCTTTTTAAGAGCAAAAGTTTTGGAGTTGGAATGACTTGAGTTCGACTCCTACCTTTACGTTTTGGGTAATTGTTGCAGTTTCCCTGAACCCTAGTCCCTCATCTGACTTTGGAAATAAACATAAAATAAACGAATAGCTCATTAAGGAACTGATGTCTTCTCTCTCCCATCCTGAACATATGTATATGTGTAGCTGATTCACTTTGTTATAAAGCAGAAACTAACACACCATTGTAAAGCAATTATGCCCCAATAAAGATGTTTAAAAAAAAAAAAAAAAAGATCAAAAAAAAAAAAAAAAGAATTGTTTCACTCAACACTGATTCTCCTTTGATTTGCTCTAACACAGAGACAAGAAAGCTAAGTATTCAATTTTCCGAGCTGCAATCCAGCTAGCGGTGGAGATATGACACAGTTCTGACCAATGGTATGTAAATTTAGTCTGATGGGAAGGGCTTCCATTAGGTAGAAGACCTGTGGTCCTCCTACCTTCCTGATTGGGAAGCAGGCATGATGGCTGAAGGTGCAACACATCTCCTGCCATCATGAGGATGAGAGTCATGTCATAAGGATGGTGGGACCAGAGGATAGAAAAAGCCTGGTCCCCAACAATACCGTAGAATGGTTATTAAATGATACCGGACAGGCAGAAAGTTTCATTCAGAAAAAAACTTTTATTATCCTTCATGAGAGATTAGTTTTCTTCCTATTACCATAACACAGAACCCATGTCATATAAACAAATCATCTGGTTTTGCTATGCTAAGAGAGAATGTGCCTCCTCATTGCCTAGAGTTACATTTCACAGTGACTGAATGCTGGAAATATTGTGTGGCTCAACCTTAAATATCTGACAGAAGGAGGACTCAGACCCAAGTCTTTCTGATTCTGGGGCCCATGTTATTTATCACTGCACTCACATGTTGCCCCGCTCCGGGTACTCAGCAAACTCTTAAAGAAAAGTTGCTGATTGATGATGAATTAAATAATTTCTCTCTGTTTTTACATTAAAGAGTCTCTTCTTTCAGCACAATCTAATACTGACACTGAAACCAAAGGTTTCCATTAGCGGATTCTTCTCTCTGTAGAAGTGAGAGCTGAGCTGGGAGACAGCTGAAATAAATTTCGCGTGGCGTTGGCCTTGAATGTACTGATGAAAGGCACGACCCGGAGTTCTTTGGCTGGGCCCCGCAGGATAGCGCACTTGTGGCCTTAGAGGCATGGGACTGGGGAACCACTCAGAGAAAACTGTCAAGTGCACACACAGCAAGAATGAGCCTCCACCTCGGATGGCCTTGCTTGGCTCCGTCATTGTAGCCCTTTTAAGGGATCATAGCAGAGATGGCAAATTCCACATTAATCCACTTTTTAAGAATAGAAGAGATGTTGTTCGGTATTAGCCAATAAGCTGTCGTGACTCAAAATGGGTCACAGACATTGCCTTTTGCCCAGGTTGAAGGCCAAAAACATACTGGGCATTGTGTCCAAAATGGGAGTAAAGTAGTCTAAGTCCAGACAGCTTACATCCTTGATTCTATGGCTTAGTCAAGCATTGTGTTCATTGGAAATAGAATCTAGATTTCCTCCTACTTATCCAAATCCTGAAGTATTTGTTTCAGACACAAAATGCTTGGGACAGTTATATATTTCCCTCTGAATGCTCTGTTGCTTCTTTCTAATAACATAATGAAAAAGCCTCAGTTAGACACTAATGATAGTAAATTTTTAGTCAGGAAAATAGTATACGCTCATAGTTGAATTTTCAAATAGTATCAAAAGGTCAAGAGGAGCGTCCACTCTGTGCCTGCTGCTGGACCAGGACTTTTATCCGTTTGTGATGTTTTCTCATGGATGAAACAAACTCATCCCATTGTAGGAGACGGGCTGGAGAGTGTGAGATGGAAGGTCTTTCTCTACCTCCAGGGACCTGGGAGACTAAGGAAGTCGTGAGAAAGAATGGTTCTGTCACAGGGTGATGCTGTGTCAGAAATGCTTTCCAACTCAGCCATGCTGGATGGGAAGTCTGTTTTGGGAAAGTGGCTAAGAGTGTGTGTCACTAAACTTACATATCATTGGTCAGAACTGTGTCACATCACCACTGCTAGCTAGATTGCAGCTAGGAAAATTGAATACTTAGTGTTCTTGTCTCTATGCTGGAGTAAAGCAAAGGAGAATCAGTGCTGACTGAACCAATTCTTGGTTAAGGCAGGGATAGGGGAGAGAAGACATCAGTTGTAACCTAAACATCGGCCAGGTTGTGCTCGGCCCCGGGCGTCCCCGGGAGTCCCGACCAGCAGGACAAATCCTTGTGAGTCCGAGGAGGAACCTGTAGGGGTTGAAAAGAGAAGAAGGGGCAGGAGACGCGAAAGAATGGAGGCAAGACAAAATCCTGATCAAGCCTCAAACCTTTATTGCTGCAGTAGCTGTACAGAGAAAGGGGGGCGGGATCCAGAATAAGGGAAGTACTTGGCAAATTATCATTGGTGCTGCGTGCGCGGGCTTTCGTTGGAAGCGCGGGCTTTCGTTTTTAGGCGCGGGCTTTTATCTCATTAAGCAGGAAGAGAAGCAGGATGTCGGCCATCTTCTAATGGCGAAAACTTCTTGGCTCCCAACATCTCCTCCCTTTTTATTTCTTTTAAGGAGGTGGGCATTAACCGAGTGAGGGAGTAGTGACCTGAATCCTCCCGTGGACAATGTATGTGTGTCCACCATTGCTGGCTCTTGGTATCTTTTGGGGAGGAGAGGCAGAGCCAAGAATAATCTTAGATACTGAAGCCAAAAACAATGTTTAGATACCAACCTCTTTCATAATTCAGGTATACTCACAGGGAATAACAGAGATTACCTTATGTATAAAGGTTTTCCCTTGTGCATGCTTTGCTGTCACACTCAACTCGGTACCCATACCCTCCCATCAAAGAGGGGGGTAGGCATGTCTCTGTCTCATGCCGCTCCAGTGGAGGGGCAGCCAGAATCATCTTTTGGTTCTGCTTCAGGTTAAATTCTGAGGCAAGTGTGGAGGGGGTTCAGCCTGGCTGACAACCAGCAAAGATGACAGGATCAGGGTCACAACGGATAGTCCTTGTTGTCTTTGTCGTCTTTTCAATGCCCAAGAGGATCTCCATCTTTTTCTGAAAAGGAAAAGAAATACAATCTCAGGGAAAAGGGCCCTGGATAATTTTCATTATTTCATAGAATTTATAGGTTTAATAAGACGCTCGGGCAGCCAACGTGCTCCACCTTCCTTGGTATTGTATACACATGCAGACCCCCTCCCCCAGATGAGGAGTGGATCGGGCCCATGCCACTTAAAGGTCAAAGGGTCTTTCCACATAACTTGTGCATATTGATTTTTAGTTTCTTGATGCCAAAGACGATCGGCGGCAGATCTACCATTAATATCTAATTGTAAAAAATTAATAACAAATAGGGCATGACTAAGAATATTTTTGGGGGAATTTTTTGTAGCAGTTAAATCATTATTTTTAAGTTTGGAAATGGTATTTTTAAGAGTTTGATGGGCTCTTTCTACTATGCCTTGACCCTGGGGGTTATAGGGAATTCCCGTAAGATGTTTTATTTGAAACCGGGTGCAAAAATCTTGGAAAGCCTGGGAAGTATACCCAGGCCCATTATCTGTTTTAATTATTTGAGGCTTGCCTAAAACTGTAAAACATTGGAGCACATGTGAAATAATGTTTCTTGTGGCTTTTCCTCCCTGGAGGGAGGCATATATAAAGCCGCTAAAAGTGTCAATGGACACATGAATAAATTTTAATTTTCCAAATTCAGCAAGATGGGTGACATCCATTTGCCAAATTTCATTAGGTAATAAACCTCTTGGGTTTACTCCAAGATGTGGAAGAGGTAAAAGTGTAACGCACCCTGGACAATTTTTTACAATTTGTCTTGCCTGCTCTCGAGTGAGCTTGAACAACAAGCGAAGAGTATGTGCATTAACATGATGTAGCTGATGAAATTGAGTAGCCTGAGAAATAGGATCAGAGGTTATGGTGCACATTAGGCGGGCATTTTTATCAGCTAAATCATTGCCCTGAGAAAGGGGTCCAGGGAGATCTGTATGAGCCCTAAGATGATCAATAAAAAAAGGCACTTGTCTCCAGAGTATAAGACTCTGAAGCTGTTGAAAAAGGGGAACAGCATTGGAAGAGGGTTTAATATATGGAACAGTTTCTAAAAGGGGGACGGACAAGGCTATATATGAGCTATCCGTATATAAATTAAAGGGGGTTTCTTGTAATATTTCAAAAACCTGAAGAATGGCAAAAAGCTCAACAAGCTGTGCTGACAAAAAGGGGGATTGTACCCTATAGGACTGATTGTTTATAACATATACAGCAACACCGGATGATGATCCATCAGTAAATACTAAGGCAGCATCTACCAAAGGAACAGCAGAAGTAATTTTGGGAAATATAAAGAGATGTTTTCTAGCAAACTGAAGGAGCTTATCAGGAGGATGATGATTATCAATATTACCCTGAAAGGAGGATAAGGAAACAAGCCATTTATCATCAGTTTGCAGTAACCAATTAAGTTCTTCTTTGGTATAGGGGAGAATCAAATGATCAGGATCTCTGCCAAAAAATTGACGGCTTTTTTCCCTGCCTAAAGTAAGAACCTTTGCTACTAAGGAAGGGTAGGTCTTAAGCACTTTGTTAGGAGAAACGGACAAATGTATCCACAAAAGGGGATGATCTTGCCATAGAACTCCAGTGGGTGTATGTGCAGTGGCACAGACAATAAGACTAAAGGGACGACCATAATCTAAAAAGGTAATCTGCTGACATCTAATGGCCTTTTCTACTAATTGAAGAGAATTTTTAGCCTCTTTAGTCAGCCTACGGGGTGACAAGGGATCTGATGGCCCTTGTAAAATTTCAAATAAAGGTTTTAACTCTCCCGTAGTAAGTTTAAGATATGGTCGTAGCCAATTAATATCTCCCAAAAATTTTTGAAAATCATTAAGGGTTTGTAAATGTGATACCTGTATGTGTATCTTTTGAGTGGTAATTATATTCCCATTTAATTCAAAACCAAGATAATAGTATGGATCTTTTAATTGTACCTTATTCGAAGCAATCTGAAGGCCAAAGGAAGCAAGATTATCCTTTAAATCTTGATAACAATTAAGGAGCTCGTCAGTTAATCTTCCAGCCAAAAGAATATCATCCATGTAATGAATGATATAAATATCAGGCCAACGAGCCCTAAGAGGATCTATAGCTTGTGCAACAAATTTCTGACATAAGGTGGGGCTATTTGCCATACCCTGTGGGAGGACCTTCCATTGAAAACGTGGCATTGGGCCTTTAAAATTAATTACTGGGAGACTGAACGCAAAACGTTCTCTATCTTGAGGATGAAGAGGGATAGTAAAAAAGCAATCTTTAAGATCAATAATAATTTTAAAATAACCAGCTGGAATGGCAATAGGAGAGGGCAAGCCAGGCTGTAAAGCTCCCATAGTAAACATCGTTTTATTAATTTCCCTAAGGTCTTGGAGGAGTCGCCATGAGCCAGTCCTCTTTTTTATCACGAATATAGGGGTATTCCATGGAGAAGTGGTGGCTTCCAAATGTCCAGCGGCCAATTGTTCCTGTACTAACTTTGTGGCAGCTGTGAGTTTTTCTTCTGTTAAAGGCCATTGGTCCACCCAAACGGGGTCATCAGTTTTCCATCGTATTTTGTCCGCATGGGGCACAGGAAGGTCAACGGCCGCTAAGAAAAAGGCGAACTACCTAGGCCCTGGCGACTTATATTAGATGTCAGGGAAATAGGTTGTCTGATTCCTTGATTATTTTTTCCTAAACCTAAGCCTGGTAGAAACCCTTGATTCAGCATTTGTTGGGTCACCACCTCGTTGGGGCTGGCCATGATTAACTTTAATTGTGACAAGATGTCGCGTCCCCAAAGGTTTAATGGGATGTGTGGCAAAATGTAAGGTTGCACCTGTCCAGTATTACCTTCAGCATCTGTCCATGTAAGAACCTTGGAACTCCGTTTAGGATTGGTAGAATGTCCTATGCCTTGTAAATGAGTTATAGATACTGTACAAGGCCAAGAGGAGGGCCAATATTTCTCCGAAATAACTGTTGCATCGGCTCCTGTATCGACTAAACCTTCAAATTTCTTTCCATCTAACCACAGGGTTAAGAGCGGCCTTTCAGGAGTAATTTGTTGGACCCAATAGACATCTGAGGAACCAAAAGCAGCATCTGCTCTAGGGTAACTAGTGTGGCTCTTATTCAAAGAATTTAGGGGTAACAATACTAACTGTGCTATCCTTTGACCTCTAGGGATCGATATAGGGCCTTGTAAAGCAGATGCCAAAAGGGTAATTTGACCCGAATAATCATTGTCGATAACACCAGGTATAATTTGGAGGCCAGCCAAAGCAGAGCTACCTCTTCCTAAAATTAAGCCATAAGTATTTGGGGGCAGGGGGCCATAAACTTCTGTGGGAATCGGTTGCACTCCTTGTTCTGGGACTAATATTGAGTCGGTGGAGGCACAGAGGTCCAATCCTGCGCTTCCGGGGGTGGCTCGGCAGAGGGAGCCAACGTCTGGGTGAGGGGAACTTGTCCAGATTTTTGAGGAACAAACCGAATCGCCCCTTGGTTCGGTTCCAAGGAAGGGGCCAGGGGCTGGCCCCATGAAAAGTTTCCCTGTTTTTGGGGGAGTAGTTGGCCATTTATGTCCGTTTTTGAATAACATTCCGAAGACCAATGTTTGCCTCTTTTACAGCGAGGACAAACGGTGGTGGGAGGAGCTCGGGATTGATGTTGGGGTTGTTGTGGGTTAGCCTTTGATGACTGTCCTTGTCTATATAGTGGACAATCCCGGGCAAAGTGTCCAGGTTGTTTGCAATTATAGCAAGTTTTTTGTTGTTTGTCTAGGGCGGATGTGTCTTTAATAAAATCTTTTAGGGCGGCTCCTATTGCAAGACCAACAAAATGGGAGGGACCAATTCCGGAACACAATTTAATATAATCAGCAAGGCTACCACCACGATGAGCCCGAAGGGCAGCCTGGCAGGCCGGATTAGCATTTTCATAAGCTAAATGTTTAACAAAGGCGTTATCAGTTTCACTGTCGCCCACCAGACGTTCGGTGGCGTCCGTGAGGCGGCTAATAAACTCACAATAAGGCTCTTCTGGTCCCTGGCGAATTTTCGCCAAGGAAGTTGTGGCCAAACCCTTAGGCGGAAGGCGGCGCCAGGCCTTAAGGCCAGCATTTTGTATTTGAGCCAATAGACCAGGGGGAAAAGCAGCCTGAGCCTCGTTGGAATCATAGGGGCTACGGCCAAGTAATTTACCTCGGGTCCATGTCCGGGAAGTTCTGCTTTCAGCGTTTCGTTGAGCAGTTTCTCTACAATTTTCCACGAATTCAGTGCGCCACAAAACATAATCTCCCCCAGAAAGGGTGGCGCGAGCCAGGGTAAGCCAATCATTTGGGGTCAGCCAGCGATCGCTTAATCCCTCCAAGATTGCCAATGTATAAGGGGCTGTGGGCCCATAATTGCTAACAGCAGATTTTAGATCTTTTATATGTTTTAAATTGAGGCGGCGATATTTATGTTCAAAATGACCACCCCTAGAAGGATCATGAATATCTGGTCCCTCATCAGGCTCAGGAGATTCTTCTCCCTCTTCTTCTTCTCCTTCCTCACTATCCTCAGCTTGAATCCCACCTTGGGTGGGTAGACTCTGACTGCGAGTAACAGGGAAAGCTAATTTAATGGGTCCTGATTTTTGTCGAAGTGGGGGTTTGTTGGGACTTCCTGAGAAATTTAAAGAAGTAAGCTCCACTTCAAGGGCTCTAAGCTCCTTTAGGAGATCTAAACGTTCCCGTTTTTGTTGTAAAACGTCTCTCAAAGAGGAAATTTCCTGGGTTAAGGCTGTCTTAGCCTGTCGAAGGGGATCAATTAGGGGGGCAATGGGAGCAGGGGCACTAAAGGCAGGCATCTGGTGAGAAGTATTATAAGATGGCGGAGGCTTCAAAAGGGGAAATCCCCAGGGGTCATCCTTGCGATGATAACGAGCAGCCTGCTCATCGAGAGTTTCCTGGTCTTGGGGGGAAAGCTGGTCATCATTGGGACCACCCTTAATAGCAGCAAGGGAAGGATAAATCCTTGGGACAGTTTTATTATCTGTGGGACATTGATGATAAGTTTCTGGAATTTTTGGGAAATCTTCATTTGAACCCATATCAATGGTAACGGATGGACAAACTGAAGGGGGGCGAGAGGCTGCTTTAAGAATTGTTTCTCCGGTCTCAACAACCTTTTGGATATCGGGGTCAAAAAAATGACCCATAAGAATCTCTCTAATTAAATTCCAATATGAAAATGCAGTCACAGGTACTTTAGAAGGCCCAAAAGTCTTATAATAATCATTTAAACAATCTCCTACACGATTCCAACATTTTTTATCTATCGTCCCTTCTTGTGGGAACCATGGGCAAACATCAGACAAAAATATAAAAAAAATCACGCAAATCTTTTTTTCTAGCCTTAATCTTTCGCATCTTGAGGGAATCCTCGATCCCCTGAAGAAAGAGTTCGTGGGAACTCAATTCCTGTCCCATTTTTAAGCTCCACTTACCTTACTCTCTACCGGTCACAACTGCCGAAGGGCGGCTAGTCCTCCCGGGACCTAATCGAGCCGCACTTTCGAGTTCACTCTCGCGGCGGCTCAGTGGGTGCCTGGCCAGGCGTTCGTAAGCGTGCTACCTCCGTTAGGATCCGTTCCTCGAGCCCCACGTTGGGCGCCAATTGTGCTCGGCCCCGGGCGTCCCCGGGAGTCCCGACCAGCAGGACAAATCCTTGTGAGTCCGAGGAGGAACCTGTAGGGGTTGAAAAGAGAAGAAGGGGCAGGAGACGCGAAAGAATGGAGGCAAGACAAAATCCTGATCAAGCCTCAAACCTTTATTGCTGCAGTAGCTGTACAGAGAAAGGGGGGCGGGATCCAGAATAAGGGAAGTACTTGGCAAATTATCATTGGTGCTGCGTGCGCGGGCTTTCGTTGGAAGCGCGGGCTTTCGTTTTTAGGCGCGGGCTTTTATCTCATTAAGCAGGAAGAGAAGCAGGATGTCGGCCATCTTCTAATGGCGAAAACTTCTTGGCTCCCAACACCAGGTAGCCTAAACATTAGTAATATGAAAACTGACCCAAGAGATGGGATAGGCAAATGAAGATTCCATAGCAACATATGCCTCCAGGGGAGACAGGTCCCTCCTGTATCATCCACAGAGGTTCTTTCTGCACCCATGCTGCGCGCCTGCTGACCACAGCAGCTGCACTGAGCCGGGCCCCATCTTGGCCTTGTGGGTTTGGTGGTCGGGGCATGTGGCAGTACAGTGGGATGCTTTGGTAATGAATTAGCCAAGGGGGGCAGGCGACTTTTACTCTGAAACAGTGGCAGCTGCAGCCTCACTGAAAGTATGCAGCCACCTGTGGGACTGAGCAGCTTTTCTCTCTGTAAAACGAGGGCTAAATATTTGAACTGGGGAAAGCCCTGGGAGGAGTGGTAACCTGAAAGAGGCCAGAAGAAACTTCTTAAGATGATAAGGTGAGGGGGCTGGGGGTGGTTAGAGAGGTTTAATTTAATTCAAATAGCTGGGTTTGAAGTTATTTTATACCCTACCTGGGTAAAGAAGGAAGACACCCATCACTGCCTTTAATCCTCAAAATATTCACTGAGGTCTGTATTATTATCTACATTTTGTGGATGAAGAAATTGAAGCTGAAAAAGATGAAGGGGGCTCGGCCAAGGTCACGTGGCTGGCCGGTAGGTGGACACCAGTTTGGCCCGTAAGATGCGTTTTTACCACAAGCCATGGCATCTCAAGACTGAGACATGCTACATGCTAGCCTGAACGTGCTAGTTTAGGGGCTAAGTGCCCAATTTTACCAGCATGAATATCCATTCCTCTGGGCCATCTGATAGCCAGGAGGAGCACATAGCTTGGCAAGGAGATCCTATTATTGTGTTTTGTAACAGGTATTATTAGGGCAGAGCGGGATGACCTAAGATGTGGAATGGAATTGGTCCAATGTCTAGGAGCCATTCCTCTATCCTTAACCTTTCTCAAAATCATCAGGTCGAGTCTGGTTAGGCTATCAGAGTAGAGCGAAGGTTCACTTGCCTTATAGGCAGCAGTTGGCAGGGACCCCAGTTAACTGTGTTCAGAGACTATCTCAAAATTGTTTCGGGGGTTGCCAGTAGCAGTGAAATTATACTAGGGTAGAGTTTCTGAACTTGATATTGTGACAGTCCTGTAGTCAGTGACTCCTTAAGTGCCTGCCTCACCATGAACTCCCTTTTGAGAAAAGTGCACATAATTACATACTTTAGTGCTTGCCAACTCAGATGCCTACAAGGGTCAGGCATGTAAGTAAATCAGTGAAGCTGGTTGACAGTAGGGATATTGGAACTATGTTGAACTGAGAGCTTATGGGCCTCTAAAGGGGTCACGGGTCACTCACTACTCAGTATCTGTTGACTGTGGCTAGTGTTGTCTGATATTCCAAGTTTTCAAGGGCAGCTGGAAATCTGGAATTTTACATGAAAGCTTTCTATTTAAAAATGTTGGTTGCACATTAACGTAAAAACAACACTGTGTAAGCTTTCATGCTCCACCCACAGCACCACCGTGCCGCCTTCTGCTCTCCGGGGAGGAAATGTCATTGGGGTGATGGCAGGTCTCTTCAGCTTTTGCCCAGAAATGACCCGTGGGAAGCATGCTCTTCCACATGGAAGCCTAATACTAGAAGGTGACTGCTCGGCTCAGTCAGACCCTCGCTTTTGTGGAACTGGACCCGAAGATAGAGAGAGTTATGTCATAATAACAGGAGGAGAAGAAGCAGACCCTGAGACTTAATGCCAAGAAACCTTAATGGCAGCGCATTCAGACTGGAGGCCTGCTGCTGAGAGGCTGATCACGTGATGGAACGGCTAGTGCTTTTGCTGTGTGCAGTGCATTGCTAGAGCTAATGTTTTCTGAATGAACATCAGCTTTTACTTAATGTCCCGTTTTATCTTTACAATAAAACCCACTGCCCAGGGTAAACCTGAGTATGTCTGGGGATCTTGTAATTTCAGAGATGCTGGTCAATGCAGCAACCTGTGCCCAGATACATATATTTGTTTGTATTAGAACGCCCATTCTTCCTCATGATGATTGGCTCTGAAGACCATGTGATCCTGCCCCTCCTGCTGATTGGATAAGTGGGGACTACGTCAGCCAAGTTGAACCAATCAGAATTTACACCTTGTGAGTTCGAAGTCTTGTTAGTTCATTCGTGATGAATGCTTGAAGAGATAATATAAACGCAGGACTTGAGGTTCTTCTGATGGGATGGCCATTTCTAGTAAAATTCATGAACATAGTTTAAAGGGCCCAGCCAGAAGTGACTTCTGTTTCCTTTTCTAACCTCATCGCTCGCCCGTCTCCCTGACACTCCCTCTGCTCCAGGCGTCCTGGCCTCCTTTCAGGTCTACACAAAGCTGTGGTCATCCTGCCTCAGGGCCTTTGCACGTGCTATTCTTTTTCCTGGTGACCAGTTAGCTCCTAGGCAACCTTTCAGATCTCAGCCCAAAGGTCACTTCTTCAGAGAGATCTATTCTTAAGCTTCAGATTAGGTCAGATCGCCCCATTCTTCCTTTGACCCTCATTACACACTTCTGTGGCACTATACATTTTCTGTTTCTTCATAACATTAGCTCACTATTGCCCTTCATTATGGTTTTCCTTCCTGCCTCTTTTCCTTGTCACAGAAGTAGTTAAGAGCATTACTCTGGGGTCAGATTTTTGGGCTCAAATCCTGGTTCTACTGTTTACTAGGTAGGTGACTTAGCACATGTTTCTTAACCTCTCGTAATCTTAGTTTGGTCACCTATGAAATAAGGATACTAATGGTAACCAGAGAACTTCCTGTATTCTCATTTGGGGCAGCTGCTGAGTTTGAGTGATTTTTCCATCTTTTTGTGTGCCCTCATCTTCTACTTGCAAAAGACTAATGCTTTTTGGAATGTCATTTTAAACGTTTTTATTCCTAGAATTTCGTTCTGCTATTATGTAACAGGAAAGAGGTTCTGAGCTCATTGTCTCAGGAATATCATGGCACATCAGAAGGCGAGAGAAAGAGTTTTTCCTTGATATTTGTATTTCAAAAGCATTTGTATTTCTAAGCATTCAGAGGGAATCTGAAAGGATGTGTATGAACAGACTATCCCAGAGATTTGGGAAAATGCAAAGGAGGAAGGAGTCATAAACAGCCCTACTGAGCTTCCTGTAGTTCTATCTGGCATAAGTACGAAGAATGACCCTAAGTGTTTAGGAAGTTAGCCAGGAGAAAGCCTAGAGTCAAGAATGGAGACCATAGGGACTTCCCTGTTTGGTCCAGTGGGTAAGACTCTGTGCTCTCAATGCAGGGGGCCCGGGTTCTATCCCTGGCTGGGGAACTGGATCCCACATGCATGCTGCAACTAAGAGTCTACAATCCGCAACTAAAAGATCACGCATGCCGCAACGGAGATCCCACGTGCCACAACTAAGACCCGGTGCAGCCAAAATAAATTAAAAAATAAAGAATGGAGACCATTCTATTCCAAACATGATTGAATCAATGATTGAAGACAGGAAAGGGGACCTAAAAAGGGAGACAGCTCAGTTGATGCCTGTGAGGTTAAATAAACCAAATCAGATGCCCTCATCCCAACCATGCAGGATGCAGTAGCACTCCATAAAATCCCCTCAAATTAGAGGTAACCCCTTTCAAAGGAGAGGGACTCCTCAATTTCTTAAGATTAAACCTCTAGTAATCTGGGAAACTGCAATAGAAATAAAGTCAAGAAATTAAAACAAACATATTTCTCACACATTTCAGCTTGGAGACTACCTTTCTGACATATTTTCTAAGGAGAGTATATAATGAGTTTTTTGGGGCACCATTTGATAAGAATCTCATCATTTTCCCTGTAGTTCATGATAGTTGCTCCAAAGGTAACCAGACCTTGTACAGCCCCTTGGGACAGCCTTGTCAGCAATGGCAAGGGTGACAGGTGACTATACCTTATTAACATTAATGACAACTCTGGCAAGGAAGGCCACCTGGGACCACTTTCCTAGAAGAGTGACTGGGTTTGTGGCAGGCACTTAAGAATTTATGAACTCCTTAGAGATAGGGTATCCTTGGGCCATGAGGCTTTGAGGAGAGAGACAGGACATTCAAGTGGATTAGGATGCATAATACAGAGTCCCATTGGGATCTCTGATTAATTTCATAGAGGTTTTGCTTAGTGTTTTCAGACGAGCATTGTTAGAGATTTCACACTCTGTGTGAGGGTTGCGAGACTCTGAGGCAAGGTTGGGTGCTCATAAAGTGGAGGTTTCAAAACATAGGATTGGTGCAGAATGGAGAAATCTTAATTCGATTTTTGCTGCATTAATAGATTGAGGATGGTGAGATTTCTGGTCTTCTTGGTGAGGCCAGATGACAGTTGAAGAGGAACATGTATAAAGTAGAAAGCAATTAAGAGTGAACCATGTTATATGAAGGATGGCTGAAGGATCTGGGAATATTAACCCACAAGAAAGAGAGCTCCATGTGACACGATTGTCAGCTTCAAATATTCAAAACCCTGTCACTTGGAAGAGAGATTACACTTATTCAGTATGGCCCTAGGCCACACCTAGGTTCAGTAGGTAGGAGTTATAGAAAGGCAACTTTTAACACAGAGCAGACAACTCAAACAGAGATGTCTGAGGATTGGATAGACTGAGTTCATGGCCAAAAAAGGAAGTCAAGCGTAGGTTGGCAGCAGTATCATAGAAACAAAGTGGTGCAGTGTATTAGTTGGGACTTAGGGATGGAATTGAGTTCCAGTTTTGACACTTACCAAGTATAGGACACGTAGTAAGTTGCTTCATTTTTCTGCTTCAGTTTCATAATCTTTAAAATGAAGAAAAGGCATAATTGTTGGCAAGGCTTAAATTAAATAATTAACTTTAGTTCTTAGTTGTTTAGGAAGGAGGTGTGTGTGTGTGTGTGTGTGTGTGTGTGTGTATTATTTGTGTGTGTGTGTTTGGCATTTCTAGTTCCTCTTAACCTGAAATTCTATGATTCCAAAGTCTTTGTAGAGAAAAGTTGAAAGAATAAGCTATTCTGCATTCCTTGGGTACTGCTCAGTATTTTGAAATGAGCTTAAAAGCCTTTGGAAGTGCTCCAGTTTCTTATGAAATTGTTTTGATGTGGTTTTCTCCAATCACAAATTCAGTTTCGAACAGGTGGAAAATACTTAACTCTCATTCTAGTGCCATCTAAGACTGAAAACTATCCCTCCCTTCGCATGTGCAGAATGAGGTATGAGGATGTTTTACCGAGAAGTTGAAAAAGACAGAGACGGATGAGCAACCACAACTCAATCCCCTGGTTAATAGTACGATTTGATTATGTTTACATATCAGACTCGTGTTTGGGGACCTCTGAGCCTCTGTGCCCATTTATCAAATTGCAAACAGCACCACTTATGCGCAGCTGGTGATAAAGTACTACCACACAGTTGAATAGCTCTCCCCGTAGAAAATTATTATTTCCCAAGATAAAAGCTGGCTACCTGATGCCAAAGCTATTCATCAATTCAATGACCAAAAAAAAATCAGACAAACCACTCTTTTGGTATAGTGTAGGGTGAACAATTGGTTGATTGACTGGGTTTTGGCTGCAAATACAGCCAAAGCAAACCTAAAGCAACATTAGTTCATGGGAATTTTCATTATAATGTAATTTTTCTGCTGAAATTTCCAATTTGCTCTCAAGTTAACTGTGGGAGTCCAAGTTAGGTGTTCCCATGACCATTAAGGGTATTGTGTTTGTTTGCAAACAGGAATTGTGGTTTTCATTTCCAATTTGATGGTACTGTGCCATTTTCCATGATAATTTATCTGGACGGGGAGGTTTGGTTTGTAAAGGAAGAAACTCTATCCTGATATCAATACACCACAGAGGAGACATCTTAAAATCTCAGAGCAAGTGCCGTTTGAGTTTCGTTTTTCTAGCCCCAAGTAAGGTGGAGTAGGATAACTCTGGGCTATGAAGTAAGAAAGAACTCATTCATTTGCTCATTTACTTAGCATATGTTCATTGAGCTCCTTTTAATGTGCCAAGTGCTATGTGAGGCTCTGGGGATTCAGCAACAGACTGACAAGCTGCTTGCTCCCCTAGATGTTACAACTTCTAGAACAGTGGAGGTGGAGAGACCAGATAATGAACATACAAATACTCCTCAACTCTTGGCCTCTGTATTTGCTTTCTTTTCTTATTTTGTGCCCTAGGGTAAGTTATTAACTTATGCAATGGTGTCTCACACACAGCAGGGCTCAGCAAATGATAGCTTTCTCACCTCCTCTACTCCCTACCCTACCGGGCTCTAGAAAAAGAACAAACTGTCTCCTTTTCAGTTTGGTTGATGCCTTTCTTGAGGACAGAAAAGTGAATATCCTTGTCATCTTATGAACTGTGGATTCAGGATGAATTAGGTTATTGTCTAATGTTCCTGTGAGGGTCTGTCTGTCTTTTAAGTTCCAGAGCTAATCAACTTTTTTTTTGCCTAGCCAAAGAGAATACTTCCAGATGAACTACTTTCAACACAGAAATTATTTTTTTAAAAGCACCTACTGCAAATAGCTTGTCTTGACTGTAGACCCATTCTATCTTTTCCTGAATTTCCATCAGTTAAGGTGTTTAAGGAAAGATGTGAAAGGTAGTGGATTTTATAATAACTCTCCAGGAGGTAGAAGTTGCTTTGGGGGTATTGCTGGGATGACTGTGCAGTTACCTGGTTAGAAATTGGGACACAGAAGAACTAATGGTAAATCGATTGATAGGGAAATAAATATCATTATTAATAATTGTAATTTTAAGTGCAAACACAATTTATGATAGATAAAATATGTAGCCATAATGCTGTTTCTCAAATAAAATATGTTTGGCGTTTCACACAATTGAACTGAAACAAATATTTGTACTACATTGGCAGCCTACTGGGAAGTTGAGGGAATGAATAAGATGTGAACTGAATATTCCCTTTACCCCTCTCATTACCCTTCCCATGCTCCAGTACTTATAGTTTATCCTTCATCCTTAGTATAGATTTCATATGTGCTACCAAAATCTTTTCTCCTTGAAAACTGAGTACATCTATATTATATAGAGAAAAAATTATTTGAAATCTTAACGTAACTCCCACTCTCCCCAGAAGATGCTTGTGCTGCTCTGATTGATAAATCAATCCAGCTCTTTAGCTGTGTTAATTGGACATGGTGCCAAAGGGAAATCTGGAAAAGCCTGGAAGAGACAACAGGGATTTTCATTGGAAAGGCAGAGTTACTGGTAGGAGGGAAAATATCCAGAAAGGATAAAGGAATCCAGAAAAGATGGAGACAGGGAGCCTGTTGAGAGAAATCTTGAAAGCTTGGGGTGGGTTGGAAAAGATTTTGTGAGTAGCTGCCATATATAAAATACATAGAAAGAATGATGAAGGAAAGAAAGAGGATTTTAAGAAGTCTGGCTCTGCATTGAAAATGTAATTTACTCCTGGCCTCTTTTTAGGAGAATACAGTAAAGATGTCAATTACATTCCAATTATTGTGGCTGCTGGGTAGGGCTGTCTTTTTTTTTTTTCCTTATGCAATACTAAGGAGAGATGGGTCCTCAGAATGACTTTATAAAGTTTAACTTTGATAAAGCATTTAAGCCATTCTGGCATTTTTTGTGCCTTAAAATGCTTTGTTTCTCCAGGCATCCTTTAAAACATTTCTTCCAGCTATAAAATAAATAAGTAACGAGACATATTGTACAGCATAGAGCATATACTCAATAATATCGTAATATCCTTATATGGTGACAGATGGTAACTAGATTTACCATGGGGATCATTTTGCAATGTGTAAAAATATGAAATCACTATGTTGTACACCTGGAACTAATATCATATGTCAATTATAACTCAATAAAAAGGACATTTCTTCAGTGTTGAGGAGAAATAGCTAAAAATCCAAGGTCTTTGAAGTTAGACAAATCTGGGTTTGAATCCTAACTCCTCACTTGCTAGCTTGTCTCCTAGGACAAGTTATGTCGCCTCAGTAAGCTTCAATTTCCTCATCGTAACATGGGGTTAAGAGTACCTACTCTGTAGGACTGTTGTAATCACTGAAATAAAGGGACATCTAGAAGAAAACCTTGAAAGGATTGGGCTTCATCAGCCTGAGCCCCTTTAGGAAACAGGTGGTCCATTCAAAGTAGGAAAATTTGAGGAAAGTGTGGTAGTAGGACTATTTTAAAAATGTATATGTAAAATGTAGGAAAACCACAAAAGATAATGCAATACTCCATTTACAATAGCCAAGACATGGAAGCAACTCAGGTTTCCATCAACAGATGAATGGATAAAGATGTAGTATATATATGTATATATATATATATATATATATATATATATATATATATATATGTATATATATATATATACTACAGATGAATGGGTAAAGATATAGTGCGTGTGTGTATATATATATATATATATATATATATACACACACACACATACACACACATACACGCAATGGACTATTACTCAGCCTTAAAAAGAATGTAATAATGCCATTTTCAGCAACATGGATGGACATAGAGATTATTGTACTAAGAAAAACAAATATCATATGATATCACTTATATGTGGAATCTAAAAAATGATACAAATCAGATTATTTACAAAACCGAAACAGACACACAGACAGAAAACAAACTTATTGTTACCAAAGGGGAAAAGCAGGAGGTGGGATGGGGTGGGATGGGCGGGATAAATTAGGAGTTTGGGATGAACAGATACACACTACTGTATATAAAATAGACAAACCACAAGGACCTACTGTAGAGCACGGGGAACTATGTTCAATATCTTGTAATAACCTATAATGGAAAATAATTTGAAAAAGAATATATATATGTATATGTGTAACTGAATCACTTTGCTGTACACCTGAAACAAACACAACATTATAAATCAACTCTACTTCAATAAAAAAATAAGATAGTGCATTACTCTAGGGATACCATCTCCAGGCCTGAAAGTCTGGGTAAAAGCAGTGTTTCCTGGGACTTGGAGACAGAGAAGGTTGTGCCGAGGGAGCTGCCAGAGAGGTGCTGAGACCTCCGTGAGAGATATTGCCAGCCCTTGGCAACAACTGGGGGCCTGGGAAATGAACAGAGTAGCTTCCCTCCCTCCCTCTTGCTTTCTCTCCCTCCAATTCCTTCAGAATTCTCTAGTGGCCAAACCCAACTTGAAGCCATTTGGTAAGAGAGTCCATTAAGGTCACAGGCAGTGATCTGGGGAGCAGAGTAGAGAGAGATGGAGAGTGGATCTGGGGGCAAATGGAACATGCCCAGCATGCTCAGTAAGCGTATTTCCTTTCTTTTTCTCTTTCGGAGACTGTAAACAAGAAGGTATCTTTCCCTTGGAAGAATAAGCATACAGTAGAGCTGCCACTAGCCTCTGAAAGACTGTGCCTTATATGTGAGGTCTATAGATTATAACACATCACAGACATAGCCCTGGAGTTGGAAACAAACACATGTTAATCTTTATTTAAAGGACAATGGGAGAAGCACAGATGGTCTAGTGGTTGATTCTCCAAGAGAGTGAATGATGCAAAGAATCTGATATTCTGGTCAGACAAAAACAGGAGCTTTTGTTTCAATAGTGGCTTTTCAAGTTTGCCTCTTGGCATGAAGCTAACTCTGGCAGAGGGTATTGTATAAACAGGGCACATGCCTAAGCATGTAAGCCAGTCACTACTTGTTGGATACATTTTCACCCTCTAGCCCATGACCCACAGTTAGCTGACAAAGCTGATGGCAAGGCATCTTTTCAGAGAATGTGTTATGGACCACTTAGATCTTTTCAAAATTTGTAAATGAGTTGAAGGTCACCTTTGGAAAAGAGTGCTTTGTCATCACTGGTGGTGCAGCAGATCTTTGATTCACTCCACTTGTAAGCCTCCTGACCTTCGGGTAAATAACTCTTCTCCTGTCAACACATAAATAAATAAATAATCTTTCTCCTTTGCCTCTCATAGTGTGCTCAATGGTGGCCCCCCAAAAGATATATCCATGTCTTAATCCCCAGAACCTGGGCAGGTTACCTTATTTGGCAAAAGGGTCTTTGTAGATGTAATTAAGGTAAAAGATACTGAGATGAGGGCTTCTCTGGTGGTGCAGTGGTTGAGAGTCCGCCTGCCGATCAGGGGACACAGGTTCGTGCCCCGGTCTGGGATAATCCCACATGCTGCGGAGCGGCTGGGCCCGTGAGCCATGGCCGCTGAGCCTGCGCGTGTGCTCCGCAACAGGAGAGGCCACAACAGTGAGAGGCCCACATAACGCTAAAAAAAAAAAAAAAAAAAAAAAGATACTGAGATGAGAAGATCATTCTGGATTATCTGGGTGGGCCCTACATCCAATGCTGAGTATCCTTATAGGAGATATGCAGAGGGCAGGCACAATGAGAAGTCTATGTAAAGATGGAGGAAGAGATTTGTGTGATATGTGGCCACAAGCTGAGAATGCCAGCAATCACTGGAAGCTGGAAGAGACATGGAATGGATCCTCCCTTAGAGCCTTTGGAGGGAGTATGACCCTTTGTTGTGGACTTCTGGCCTCCAGCATTGTGACAGAATAAATTTCCATTTTTGCAAGCCAACAAGTTAGTGGTAGTTGTTACAGTAGCCCTGGAAACAAATACATTTCTTGTGAAACCATCTGTGCTGACACCTTGATTACTAAGCAGATTGAGTCTTAGCAGCCTGGAAAATTACAGAAATAGTGCAGAGAGAGAACATCTTAGAATATATATTTCTGACAATTATGAGAAGCCATCTCAAATCCAGGGAAGTTGTGCTATCTAAATTACACCTTAAGCACTTGCAATGAAACATCATTAAGTTGAAAGAGAGGCAGAAGAAAGAGCATTGGAGGAGGGAATCAAGTGTCCTGGATTCTATTACTGGCTTTATTATTCCCTGGCTATTTGACCTTTGAAAAGTCATTCAAATAGTCCAAGCCTAGATTTTCTTATCTCTAAAATACTTGTCCCACCTACTTTACAGTGTTGGCAAGAAGGTTAAATTATACAAGGTGCTCTGAAATAGTAAAGTGCTATCCATTAAACTGAAAAGTAGTATATGATACATTTACTTATTCATAATATAAATACGGTATGTACTTGCTCAGCTAAATTAGATCCTATAACTCAGTATTGCCATGATTGGGAAAAGGGATACACAGGAGTCAGGAAATCAGGGTCTTCGTCTTGGCTCTAAAGACTAAAGAGCCAAGTAGTCTTGGACAAAGTATTGAACCTTTTAGAGACACAGTTTTCATAATTGTTAAGTGAAGGAGTTTGACTGGATGATCTCTAACGTTGCTCCCATATCTCTCATTCTACAGAATTTTAAGAAAATTGTGATTAACAAGATGGTTCTCTCCCTTGGTGAATTTTTTTCTTCTCATGGATTAAATTTTCACTAAATTCTGTCAATCCTGAACTTGTCTGCTGAGCTTCAGGTTTATATAACCAAGGATCTGGATGTCACACATAATATCAGCTGAGAAACTCTGAATGTAAAGGAAAGGAAAAACAAAATTTACTTACACAAGAAAAAAAAGAAAGAAAGAAGAAAAAGGAAAATAGAACTTATTGGCTCACTTAATTGGAAAGTCTATGAATAGAGTTAGTTTTAGCTACAGCTAGATTTATGGCTTAAATAATGTCATCTAGATTTACCTTCTTTCCACCTCTCAGTTCTGTTTTGCACAGGGCGGGCTGGCTCCATTCTGCAACTTCACATGGTGTAATAGTGCTGTTGCATTATCTCTTAATTACAAGTATCAAGGAAAAATAAAGTATTTTCCCAGATGCATAACAAGAATCTCTTTGCATCTCATTGGCTCTGATTGGCTAAAATGTCCACCTCTGAACCAGTCACCATGTTAAGAAGAAATTCAGTGTGCTGACTGGCTTAGATCTGGGTCATGTGATTCATTGCTAAACCAGAGATATAGTCCCATTGTACCAGGGCCAATTGATTATAACATTCCAGTAATTTTCTGAGTTGGTTGTTAAACTGTTGGGAGCATTAAATTTGAAAAGGTGGGAGTATTCACACTACAAACTAGGGCTTTATTTGTTTACTTATTTTGGAGAGATCATTTACCAGCACATCACTGGGTACGGCCCTGTCCAAGCAGAGTGGGTGAGGATAGGATCACCTTGTAAAAATGAGGCTGTTAACAAAATAAGACAAAAATAAATGCTGCAGTGGCAAGAAAACAAAAACAAAACCAAAAACCTACCACTATTCATTCACTAAAACTGGAAGCTCAAACTCAAAATATCTAATGCTGAATTTTCTCTTTCTCCTCAATCTGCTTTGTCTCATGGATTTTCCATCTTGATTGGTAACCATTACTCCAATCAGACACTCAAGTCTGAAATATGACATTTAATTTTTGAATGCTTTTATTTCTTTCATAACACAATTTTGCCTCCTTAACATTATTTAAACCCATCTCATCCTCTATTGCTACAAGTCACTTAGACTTGTTTGATCTCTCTTTGGGATATTTCAGGATTCTTCTAATTTGTCTGCAGACCTTCAGTCTTACCTTTCTCAAATCTATCCAGCGTATCACCAGCAGGGTGATCTATCTAAAGTATGTCTGACCCAATTATTACTTCTTCCTATATTTCTTTCCATTACATAATAGATAAGGTCTGTGATGGCTTTCAACATGTTCACAAATTCTTCTCCCTTTAAGAGGTGGAGCTTAATTCTCTGGCTTTGAGTATGGGCTCAATGAATAGAATACAACAGAAGTGATGGTGTGTGGCTTCCATGACTAGGTCATAAAAGGAGTTGCAGGGCTTCCCTGGTGGCGCAGTGGTTGAGAGTCCGCCTGCCGATGCAGGGGACTCGGGTTCGTGCCCCGGTCTGGGAGGATCCCACGTGCCGCGGAGTGGCTGGGCCCGTGAGCCATGGCCGCTGAGCCTGCGCGTCCGGAGCCTGTGCTCCGTAAGTGGGAGAGGCCACAACAGTGAGAGGCCTGTGTACCGCAAAAAAAAAAAAAAAAAAAAAAAAAAAAAAAAAAAAAAAAGGAGTTGCAGTTTCTTCCTTGCCCTCTCTCTTGGATGACCCACTCTAGGGGAAGCCAGCTATCATTTTGTGAGAACACTCAAGGAGCACTGTGGCGGGGTCCATGTAGCAAAAATCTGAGGCCTCCTGCCAGCAACTATCTTGGAAGTGGAAGTGTTTAAACGACTGCAGTCCAGTCTGATGTGGTGACTGCAGCCTCATGAGAGATTCTGAACCAGAACCACCTAGGTCACTCCTGAATTCCTAACCCACTGGAACTGTGAGAAAGCAACTGATTCTTATTTTAAGCTGTTAACTTTTGAGCGTAGCAACAGGTCATTTGGTCTCAGCTTAACACTTTATTTTTCCTCCATCACTGAACTTACACTTTACAAGGTTTGTCTTCCTCATGATAGTCTGAGCTTCCTGAGGGCAGGTACTGTAATTCCGAGCTCACTGCTGTATCCCTGAGTAGTAGATTGTATTGATTTCACAAAGATGGCTGCAACAATATCTCCTATTTCAAGTATTCTTCTAGAACCTTGTCACTTCCCCATCCAGAGGTGGATTCCCTGTCTCCTCCCTTTGAAACTGGATGGAACTTTGTGACTGTCTCAAACAGTAGAGCTGAAGGGATGATATGTTATTTCCAAAGGTAGGTCATAGAAATGCCATGCACATTTGCTTCTCTCCTTTAGACACTTGCTGTTGGAATCCAACCACTGTGCTGTGGGGAAACTCAAACAATCTGTAGAAATGCCCACAGGGAGAGGAAGCATGGGCCCAGCTCACAGTGGGAGCCAAGCTCCCAGGCGACAGCCAGTGCTAACTAGCCATGTGAGTGAACCATCCTGGAAGTCAATCTTCCAGCCCCTAGTTGAATCTACCAAGCCAATGCCACGTGGATCAGAGATGAGTTGCCCCTGCTGAGCTCTGCTCAAATTGCAGCTTTGTGAGGAAGATAAATGCTTGTGATTGTTTTAAGCCACTAAGTTTTAGGATAGTCTGCTATGCAGCAGTATGTAACGGGAACATCCAGCACAGTATCTGTGACATCACAGGCATTTGACAAGCATTTGTAAACTGATTGAAGATCCTAGTTTCCTTATACAGCTACTTTCTGGGCACATTAGTACACGTGTCTTTCTTTAAACAAATCTTGAACTCATCTGACAAGATTTGTGTTCAAGCTGTTCCTTCTGCTATGAATTGCCTCCCTACTTTCCTTATACATTTACCTGCTCAAGTCTTATGCTTCTGAAAAAATGCTGTTGAAACTTCCTTTCCTCCCTTCCTTGCATCCTTTTAATAACTATGTCGTGAATGTCTACTATAAGCCCAGGATATCATATGTAGCAATATGGCAAAATCCCCATCTTCCTGGAGTTTTACATTTCAGTGGGGATCCAGTCAACAAATAAATATGTCATTAAAAATTATAGAGTGTGATTAGCACCTTAAAGGAATTAAACAGTGTGCAGTAATAGAAAAAAAAATGGGGTGGGTGGGAGGGGCAGGAGGAATGGGGTCCTATTTTAAATGAAGTGTCTTGGGAAGATCTCTTTAAGGAGGTGATATTTGAGATCTGAACAATAAGGAGGAACAAGTCTGGAAGAAAAGACCATGGCATCCTGGGCAGAGAAAACAGCAAGTGCAAAGCCATGAGATGAGATCAAAAATGTTTTCTGTTGGATAAAATAAAGGAGGCATTTATGGCTGCAGGATAATGAGTGGAGAGAAGACATTGACTAGATGAAGTGGGAAAAATAAGCAGACACCAGATCATGTATAGGTAGAGTCACGGAAAGGAATTTAGATTTAATTCTAATTACAAATGATATTTACTGGAGGACTTTAAAGTGGGGGAGTGCCACAGTAGGATTTGCATTTTAAGCTTACCCTTGCTGTTGTGCAGAGAATGGATTTTAGGTTGGCAGGAAGGGGTGCAGGGAGATCAGTAGGGAAACCAAACTGAACACGAGATGGTGGTACTTTGGGTTAAGGCGGTAGCAGTAGATAGATAGATAAAAATGATGTATCGGGATAAAATTCGTGGCTATAACTTATAGGACTTGTTGGAGACTCAAGGAAAAGGAAAGGAAAAGAGGCTTTCTGGCTTTGGTAAAGGGTTTGTACTTTATTGTAAAGCAGTAAGGAGCCATGGGTGGATTAGCAGGGCAGTGCATGCTCCACTTTCTTCAAGAAGCCTCTCTAGATGCCTCCTGATAGAATTAATCTCTCTCTCTTCTGGGTATTTATTCATAGTTTTGATTCTCACAGGGAATGTAGCATAAAGTATGGATTAAAAGCATAAGGAATTTTGGGGGTTGAATTGATATGAGTTGATCTGGGTTCCACCACTACTTTATGTGAGGTGTAAGACTTGGAGAAGCCCATTCATCTCTGTGGCCTCAACTTCTCCAAATGTGGGTAGCATCTATGTTACAGGCTTGTTGGGTTCATTAAATGAAACTCTGGAAGAGAAAGATATACTTCAGAAAGGATAGGGAGAAGACCTAGATTTACATTAACTTTAAATTCACTTAATAACTAACTCTATCTAACATTTGTGGAGCACCTACCCTGTGTCTGATACTAGGTGTTTTACTCTTCATAACAACCTTGTGATTTAGCTACTTTTGTCATCCTCCTTTACAAACAGGCACAAAGAGCTTAAAAATGTACCCAAGGTCCTGCTGTAACACTTAACTTGTATAGATTTGTCTTTCTATATCCCTATTTCTCCCCATTTCTCTCAGATGACAGGGAGTGTGTGTGTCTTGCTCACAACTTCCTTCCTCATCTCTGACACATGGCAGAAAGTAACTTCATGTATGCTGAGTGAGTGAACTTTCAGGCATTGACTCACATGTCAAAGTTGACAAGACAGAGGTCAGAGTTACGGGGTACTGGCTTTACTTGAGTGGGTCCACCCAGCTGAGCTGGGGAGAGTCCTGAGCCAGACTAGCTTTGATAGCTGGTCAGATCCATGATGAGGTCAGATCCTCACGTGGTCAGATCAGATCCCCTCCCGCTGCCTCGTCTGCAGTACAATGATAATGTGCCTAATTTACTTGTGCTGTTTGGTTTCAGAAGCGTAGCAATGGCACAATATGACCTTTATTAACAAGACTACTGAGGGAATGGCGTATTCCGACTACTCAGGCAGAGATGAAATCTCCTTTGTTTAAACCCTTTTGGAAAATCTCTATAAGATGTAGTGGCTGCTGTTTCGCCTTGGGAAGGACTGTGCAGTGAATATGATTTGTGTCTTGAAGTTGAAAAGCTGCTGATTCTCCTGTCTTACAGTGGTCTCCGTGCTTTATTCTAATTACGATTATTTCGCAGAGGAGAAGGTGGGAGGAGATTGGGCTAAACATATTCTTAGATGAGGCACTACCTTGAGATGCTCATTTTAAAATAACATTATGATATGGGCTTATGTTCCTTCAGAATTGACACTGCCCCTTAAAAAATAGAGTGATGGAAAAAGGGAAAATTAATGAAAGATTCTGTTCCAAGTCTTTAAGTCTTCCTGTAGATATCAGCTTAATTTCTCCCATAAGAAGACTGTAAAATGATGTTTACTTTTCAGAACTGGGCTTGCTCTGTGTGGGTTAGTATATGTAACATTTTCCCCCTGGTCTGTAGGGTACAAAAGAAGACAAAGGAGGTAGTCACAGATGAGGGAAGAGTCGAGAAGGGACTGTTTTATATACTTTAAAGGGAGTCTTGAGTGGATTTACCAGGAGAGCCAAGTGCCCTGCGATAGAAGGGGACAAGATGTGATTTTAAAAGGCACTGAGAAGGTCCTTCTGCCCAAAATAGACCCACCTGCTTGTGGATGTGTGGCATTCCTTTGACTGGGGACAATGCCAGAGAGGCCAGCTGTTCCCTCAGATACTCCTCCCACAGTCTGGCTGAGACCTGAAATTCCAGCCTTGAACTTAAGGCTAAATTTTCCTCCACAATTTACCCTAAAGCATGTGCTTCTCACTTCCTCCCCTTCCTTCTCACTCTAAAACAAAGATGTTACCAGCTATTTACACCGAAGTATGAATTATATAGATTTGTGCAAAGAACAGAAATTATGGAAGTGGGAGAATCCTTGGTTCCCTCCTCCCCACTTAACTCTGTGACTTTTGGTCAAGTCCTTAACTACTTATGCAGTAGTTTCTTTTTCTATAAAATAAGACTAAGCCAAACCAACTGGACTCTTGGGAGGGCAAAATAAGACAAATGTAGAGAACCAATTAGCAAAAAGCTAGAAACAACCCAAATGTCTATCGAAGGGAGGCTAGTTAAATAAACTTTGGAGCATCCACACAATGCCATATTATGTAGCTGTGAAAAGGAATCAGGAAGACATCTGCGTCGTAATATAGAGTGACAGCTGAGACATATTGTTAAGTAACAAAAACAAAATGCATCACGGTGTTTGCACAATACTATAGTTTAGATAAGAAAGGAGGAGACATAGTAAATACATACTTATTTATAATTTCAGTAGCTGGATAAACCAAAAATTAATTAAAAATGGGATGGAAGGAATTAGAGGATATGGAGGGGACATAGACTTCTCTATGAAATTTATTTTGTTTTTTTGACTTTGGAATCATGTAAATATTTTACATAATTAAAAACAAAGTTAAATCAAAGAGAAAAGCAACCAAAACACAACAAGCCCTAAAACTTTAAAATAAACTGGAAAAAAGTGAACTTAACTTTTTATCAATTCTGTGGCATAACCATCTCAAGAATTATTTCAACTGATTTTAAAAGACATATTTCGATTTTACATTCCTAGGGAGATATATCCTAAGGACAAAAAAAAGTATAAAGATCTCTTACATAAATGAACTTTTCTACGAAACAGATACAGACTCACAGACATAGAGAACAGACTTGTGGTTGCCAAGGGGGAGGGAAGGTGAGGGAGGGATGGATTGGGAGTTTGGGGTTAGTAGATGAAAACTATTATATAGAGAATGGATAAACAACAAGTTCCTACTGTATAGCACAGGGAACTATATTCAATATCTTGTGATAACCATAATGGAAAAGAATATGGAAGAATGTATATGTATATATAACTGATCACTTTGCTGTACAATAGAAATTAACACAACATTGTAAAGCAACTATACTTCAATAAAATAAATTTTAAAAAAGATCTTTTAGATTGAATTCTTTCAGCTAGTTGTTAGCGGTAATATTCACATTATTATTTTAAATACCATTATATAGAGAGCAAGATAAAAGCAACGAAGAAATTAAGTTAATACACTTAGGAGATAAGGTTTTCAGAGTAAAAAAAAGACAAAATAAAAGAATTGAAGTAAAAGTTCTGTAATCTTTGATTTGAATTAGAAATATCAGTATTTATGATTTATTTTTCTCTTTCTAAAAACTACAAATTTCCTAGTCCTGTCCACTGAAAAGGGCTAGAAGCATGACCATCTCAGTTTAAATGATCACTCTGGGTACCCAGAATGTAAAACCTAAGTACCACTTCCGTCTTAAAGGGAACAGGGCTCCTTGGAAAAATGCCTAATTTTACTTCTGGGGAAGAAAGTGTTTGAGA
Source organism: Phocoena phocoena (assembly GCF_963924675.1). Taxonomy (NCBI): domain Eukaryota; kingdom Metazoa; phylum Chordata; class Mammalia; order Artiodactyla; family Phocoenidae; genus Phocoena; species Phocoena phocoena. The sequence goes on along the minus strand of NC_089232.1, from coordinate 26,437,373 downwards.
TGAATTAGGGGTATATTATTATGCCCCAGAGCAAGATTATATGAGCCAACTTGAAGGATTTCCCACTGGCCAAATTTGGGAAGAATGTAAAAACAAATAATGATTACAACACTTTGAAACACATCAAGTATGTAAAATCAACAAGTTAGTTTGGAGGTTGTGTGGGCACCAGCTCACTATTCTGAAAATAGACAAATAGACGGTAAGAAAGAAGCACCTACCCCGCCTCTTTTGTTTCAGGTAATTCAACAATTGTTGAGAGAACATTCTTTATTGGATAATTCTAGCTAATAAATGCAGGAGGAATGATAGGTTTAAAAAAAATCTCCATTCTTGGGGGAGATCGTTCTGCAACATACAAATGTATCAGTTCAACAGGCAGCCACCTTAAACTTACAGAATGTTATATGTCAATTAAATCTCTATAAAGCTGGACATTTTTAAAAAAAACCCTCCATTCTGATGACTCCATCCCAGTCATCAATGTCTGCCAAAACCATTAAGCGAAGACCTATGAGAAACTTTACGATGGAAGTGGCCATGTGATGCTCAAAACAAAACAAATAGGAAGCAGTTTTATTACTACAACAGACAAGGTTGTAGCACAGAGATGGCTGTCTCTACTGTAAACACAGACGTGAGCTGCCCAATCATCGTGGGTGGTGGTAGGGAACCGTTGCAGGCTGTGGTCTCAGTTTGGCAGTGGGTAGGACCCACGTTTCTCCACCTCCCACTCTTCTGTTTCTTTCCGTCAGCGGAACCGGATGGAGAACCACCTATCGGAGGAGAGGGGCAGGTGCCTGCGCTGAATTCAGAGCCCTCAGCAGCTGGTGTTATCTCCTCTCACTTTGCCACGTCTTGCCCTGGAGGAGGAAAGAGTTTTGGTCTTGGACCCTGCATTTCTTTCTCCTTGTTTTTTACAGTCTTTCTTGAATTTGTTGCAATATTGCTTCTGTTTTATGTTTCGGTTTTTTGGCTGGGAGCCGTGTGGGATCTTAGCTCCGCGGACCAGGGATCCAACCCATAACCCCTGCTTCTAACATGCTGTCCTCGGGAGTATCAGGTGAGTTGATGGAATTCAAGTGTTTAGCACATCCGATGACTGGAGAGCTTTCCCAAGGCCAGAGACAACTTGTGGATCTCTTCATTCAGAGAGAATAGGAGCCAGGGGTTGTGTCCTTGCTTCTACATAGGCTTTATTTGCATACTCCTTTCTCTCTCAGAGGGACGATTGTGATTGGTGAATTAGAGCAGAACGCTGGCTAAGAGAACTCAGCCCAAATCAGTGAAACAGCAGTTATCGATTTTGATCTTTTGGATAAATCACTTTTTCTCTTTTTACACTGGCTGTTTTTCTTCTTCAAGCGGGCCTTATTTTATTTCGTTCCAGCTTTACTTTTGAAAATGTCTCCCTTCTCCTCTTGTAACATCGTCCTTGGTTCCACTCAAAGGGAGCAAACTTAAGTTTTGTTAAGTCTATACATGTTAAAATGTTACTTAGGTAACATTTCACCAAATGTATCCTTGAGTTACCTAAAATCATTACTTACCTAATCTTAAAGCAGATGCATGATCTACTGCAAGGCCATATTTGCTACAGTACTTTCTTTATATCTCCAGTATCACTTGAATAGTCAAAGGCCTGTGATACAGCAATGGAAGAACACTTTGACAGCATTCTGTTCTTCAGGGGATATTGTTCTATTGTTCTTTGGAATCCTCACATACTGAATACCCAGGGGCATTTTTTTTCCAAATGGGCTATCAGATGGGGAACAATGGAGAAAAATGAAAATTGAAGCCTATTGAAAGACTATTTCGTGTGACTCACCTTCCACGCTTTACTTTCCCAAGTGTGGACCCGGCTCTGCTTTAAAAAAAAAAAAAAATCAGTCCCAGCCTGGACTACGCAGTTATTTGCCAACTGCTGCCATCTAATGGTGATATGTAGTAGTGCAGGATGAAGTAAAGACCTGGGGTGATTTTCTGTGTCCTGGAATACGGGTAGACTCAGACTTACTGATTATATGATGTCATTTAAAGGGTGATAGGAAAGCTGCAAACTCCCTAAACACCATTTGTACCTACTGATTGGTGCCAGGTAGATCAACATTGGGCTTTGATTTTCTAGCTCTGCATTTTGAGCCCATTATCTTTGGGAAGAATAACCCTGTGTCAATGGGATGCTAACATATCCCCTAGGGGCTCATATCAGCTGAAGACAGTAAGTTTCCTTCATGGCAGGTGCTAGAGTAGGATCAATACCCACCAATTCCTGAGGAAACAACCTCAACAGTCCCACATGTCACCAATATATTTTTCCTCTCTCTATTTTGGACAAATAATGTCACCTGCTATATCAGTAAACAAAGGATGTCATGACCATGAAGACATCAGCCCCTGAAGCTGCCCTGACTGCACTACATGGGCACCTACTACGTGCTAAGGACTTTGTGTATACCATCTCTAATCCTCAAAACAATTTTTATTCCACTTTAGTATGAAGACTCCAAAAACTCCGATTAAATGCATTGACTACAAACACAGTGTGTTATGTTGCATAGCTGTTATTTATCTTAGTTATGTTTATTTTACTAAAGAAGCCTGTCAGTTTCCTGCATTTAATGTCATTAATTGGGGGAAGGGGATCCAATTGCTCCCCCCACCCAATTTACCCAATTTTTTTCTTTTATTGAAGTCTAGTTCATTTACAATGTTGTGTTAGCTTAAGGTGTACAGCAAAGTGATTCAGTTATACATATGTATATATATCTATTATTTTTCAGATTCTAAAAATATGGAACACTTCATGAACGTGCGTGTCATCTTTGCTCAGGGGCCATGCTAATCTTCTCTGTACTGTTCCAATTTCAGTATATGTGCTGCTGAAGCGAGCCTCTAACATATGTTCTTTCAATTATACCTATCCCTTCTAAAAGAAACTCAAATACTATTTCCTCTCAGCTTAATGCTGATGTCTGGGTAGATCAGATATTTTCTTCAGATGATACTCTATGTCTTTTGTGGGGATCTTGCCCACTTTCCATGGGGAAAAAAGTGAAAGCTTGGCTCCTTTTTGAGTCCAGAGTGGGATAAGTACCTTAGTTTAGACTAGTATAAGACATAAATTAACATATTACATATATTATCTTGCCATAACCAAAGATTTCCAGTTTTCTCCTGGCTGAAATTCTTTAAAGTCAAATCCTTTTAAAGTGAAATCCTTTGGTTCCCCTTTGAGATGTGACTTCTACTGCAGATGTCCTCGAGAAAGGGAATACATTGTCATAGCTGTAGTGTCAATTTTGTTTCAATCTAAAAACTAACAGCTCTTTATTTGACAAAAGGTTTGATTTTGGGTTGATCAATGGGGCAAAATGCTAGACATGGGGATGAACTAGATTTCCCATTATTTGGTCATATTAATCATGGACATTTTTTTTCCCTGGAAGCTATTCGTTTCCTTATTATGCAAAATTCTGCAACCCTTTCCTCCAAACCTTAACATCAAACATGTTGTCTGATATTGGTTTTTGTTCCCCTCTCAAATGCCAGGGACGGTCTGAGATATAGTGTTTGAACGTCAAAGTGTTGTTTTAGACATTATGATGGTGTGTAACACGAAGGTCAAATACATTCAATCTCATGTCAACTCTGTTTAGCTGCTAGTGGTTGCCCCAGTTGCAGGGTTGAGGAGGATTCTGAAGCTGTGTCTGGGCTCAGCAGGAAAGAGCGATAAGTGATACCTGTCACAGAGGCTGCAACCATGGAGGTGTGGCACAATTTTAACCCTGTTTCTGAGAATTGGAGGATAAAGTATTCGAAACCAGAAATGATCAGGAAAATCAGGGCCATAGAAGTGTTAAGTCTTTTCTTGGAAATCAGTTGTTCTGTGGTTGGTGAATAGAATTGTGGAGATGCAGAGAGATAGGGAAGCAAATGATTATTACGTGAAGGCTGGTGGGCTGATGACAAGACTTAGGAGCTCATTGCTTTCCCCATAGAGGGCTCTAGACTTTGTAGGTCTGGTAATGGTGGAAGTGGTAGTATTAGATAGAGATCGTGGTGATATGGAAGGTGAGTAGAGAAGGAGCTCTGATCATCTCTGTTCTTCAATTTCAGAAATTTCTCTGATACTGACTGAAGGACACCAAGGAAGGCCAACCATGGAACTAAAATATCAGACACAGTGAAGGTTTCCTGTTTTTTGTTTGTTTTTTGCCTCAAAGTCCATACTACGATAACTGATTGATATTTTGATTACTGATTAGTTTTGAGTATTGATAGTTTTGGCTCCAAATCATATTTTGTACAGAAAATTCTAAAGCTATCAAAACATCCTTTGCCCTATGTCATGTCTCTAAAAGTGTGAGCTAAGATTAGACTTTTGTCATAAGGGAGGAAGCTATTTATTTATTTATTTATTTATTTTAAGTAGGTGTTTCTAAGTTATGTAAGTGCAAAAACAGTAATAAAATTTTATTTGGTGTCACACGACATTTTTCTACACCCTTAACCTTCAACCACTTGAATTGCTTAAATAAATTTATTTGGCAAATAATAAGACCATAATGTTCCAATTATTGTTAGTGCTTTACAAATAAACCATATAAATGCCTGACATTTCCAACTTTGAAAAATGCCTGAGGATGGCTGAATATATGGTCTATAAGCTCACCTACCGTTTGAAAATCCAACCTGTCTCTTTAAGGCTTGTAATTTGTTTATTCTTTTTCAGTGTGTGACATAAATTTTATGATTAGCAAAATGAGGCAGTATGTGTTGGAGGCTAAAATGACTTGTCTCCTCAATGAAAGAAAAAAAAAATCCAACAAATCTTTGGGAAGAATAATAAACACTAAAGAGTAAAAATTGTACTCTTGTTCCAGATTTGCTGATAACATATAGGTAAAGACTTGGTTTGTCCATGACAGCAACATATCTGAACAAGGCATGAAAATTCCATTCTGGTAATTCATCTTATGATGTACATACCTGATTTCAACAGGCTAGATTGGAAATCAAAAAGTATAATTGAGCAACTAATCATCTTTTTGAGAAGATTAAAGAGTATCGCCTAAATCGGTGTCTTTTGAGATATTTAGATTGAGGCGCACTTACTGTGCATTTTACATCACAATACAGAGAGTGCTGAGGACTTAAATAGACGCGTGCGCGCACGTGCGCGCGTGAAACAAAGGTTTACTTGAAAATATCCTTACTATGTGTACCTATATGGTGTTTTACATTTTATCTATTTCATTTATTTATTTATTATTTATTTATTTATTTTTGCGGCACGCGGGTCTCTCACTGTTGTGGCCTCTCCCGATGTGGAGCACAGGCTCCAGACACGCAGGCTCAGCAGCCATGGCTCACGGGCCCAGCCGCTCCGCGGCATGTGGGATCTTCTCGGACCGGGGGCACGAACCCGTGTTCCCTGCATCGGCAGGCGGACTCTCAACCACTGCGCCACCAGGGAAGCCCTATTTCATTTTTTTAAAAGAAGCTGATTACCATTGACCAAATTAGTTTCACAACTCCCTAATGGGTTGCTGTTTCCCCTAATATGAAAAACAACTGGGTAGGTGATTTGAAATCTTATTTTTCACTGATCAATTGTTTTGGCATCATATTGGTGCAGTTTGGGTGTAATGATCAAATTTGAATCACAGAGATTAAATCAAGTAATTCTGAATGAGAAGTACATGGAAGGGAAGAAATGAGAAGTCTGGGTTCGGATTCTGGCTTCCAACCCTTGCCTTCTGTGCACAGCTAATTGAGGGCTAGTTTCCCGTTGTGACGAAGAACACAGATTCTGCAGTCAGACTGCCTGGGTCTGAATTCTGGCTCACACAGACTGCATGAATGAACATGGACGAACTACTTAACTTCTTTGGGCCTCAGTTTCCTCATCTGTAAAATGGAAATAATATTACCCCTTTTTGACATATTGTGACGATTTAACATAAGGTGAATAGAGTAAGCACTCGATAGTAGCTATTATTGTTGAACAATCCCATAAAAACGTAAGAATCAAGGTGTTTTCAAATCTGTGTCTATAATGTCACATGGATCAAAACTGACATAGGGGGCTTCCCTGGTGGTGCAGTGGTTGAGAGTCCGCCTGCCGATGCAGGGGACATGGGGTCGTGCCCCGGTCCTGGAAGATCCCACATGCTGCAGAGCGGCTGGGCGCGTGAGCCATGGTGGCTGAGCCTGCGCATCCAGAGCCTGTGCTCCGCAACGGGAGAGGCCACAACAGTGAGAGGCCCACACACTGCAAAAAAAAAAAAAAAACTGACATAGGTAATAGCTAATGTTTATTGGGTTTTTTTAAATTGAAAGATAGTTGATTTACAATGTGTCAACTTCAGGTATGCAACAAAGTTATTCATATATATATATATATATATATATATATATATATATATATATATATACTTTTTAAGATTCTTTTCCCTTATAGGTTATTACAAAATATTGAGTAGAGTTCCCTGTGTTACACAGTAGGTCCTCGTTGGTTATCTATTTTATATATAGTAATGTGTACATGCTAATCCCAAACTCCTAATTTATCCCTCCCCCCCCACTTTTGTATACAAGCCACGTGCCTGGCACTGTGCAAAGCATTTTATAGCATATAACCTTTGCAACATTTTATCCCCATTTGATCTTCCGAGAGTATGACAAAGAAAGCATTTTAATTCTCATTTTGTAGTTGAGGAAATGCAAGCTTGGAGAGATCAAGTAACAGAGTTGGTAAATGATAAGTTGGGGTTCTAGCTCAAGTGTGTCTGACTCCAGAGCCTGAGCACCTCTGTCTCTTAGTCCCCTTTGGGTCTGTTTTCCCCCTAAAGCCACATGACTCACTCCCTCACTTCATGTCTCTGCTCATTTTCATTCTATCCGTCCCAGATAAAACAGTAATGCCCTCTCTCACCCCCATGCTTCCTATCTGCCACATCCTGCTTTGGTTAGCACTGTAGCACCCAATCCCAATTGGCGCTTTATATTTACTTGTTTATTTCTGGATTGTTTATCTTCCACTGAAACAGAAGCTTCATTGGTCAGGAGCTGCTGTATCTCCCACCCACAGAGTGCTATTTGGGGCACATCATATACGTTCAATAAATATTCTTTGTTGAATGAATAAATGAATTAATTGAGGTAAATGAAACAGAAGTCACAGGAAACTTAATATTAAGAAAACTTTACTTACAAATGTCATTATTTTTAGATTTGTTCTGAACGTTTTCAGGTGTATCTGATCTTTGTAATGTTTGGAATGTTCTATGAGCCATTGTTTCCCCTCGGAAGAATTGGGAAACTTCAGTCCATACATTGGGCTTTTCCCGCTATTTAATTTCACTTGGTTCGTTGCAAATGTACCAAGAAAGTGAAGTTACTGTTTGCAGTTACTGTACAGTTGAGAGAGAGGAAGAAGGCGTCAGAAGCCATCAGCTGCACTATCCTTTTACGCCACAAGATGGCGCTCCTATCATACAGACATTACCTTGTATTTCCTGCTCCCCACCCCCCCAGCTTCTTTCGCTCACCCTGCCTGTTATTTCTTTCTTTGTAATTTGTTTGTGTTTTGTCTCTGCCTCTGCCTTTTCCTTGAAATTTTTGTTCTCCGTTTCTATTTCTCTTCTATCCTCTTTCTTTCCCTTCTATTTAGACCTTTATTTATTACCTGGTCAGTCTATTATATAAATCTCTTTATTGTTTAACATAAAAGGTGACTTTCACGTTTCTTGATCTTATCTTTAAAACCCACTGGATGCACCATAATATAGATTATATATTTATTTCTCTAAGGAAAACCAATACCTAATTAAGTTGCTTCTGAAGTCACTCATGTGACCGTTGACTGTGTTTTTTTTTTTTCCTTTGTTAGGTCAATTTTGTAAGTTTTTAAAGGAGTGTTAAGACTTAAAAGTTATGAGGTCATTTGTCCCAAGTTCATACAGCTTCCAGGAAGAACCCGCTGACTTGAAGTCTACCCCACACTCCCTCTGCCTCACAGATGTCCTGCTCTTTGATTCCTTTAATCAATCCTAATATTCAAGGGAGAAGTTTAAAAAGTAGATTAATGAAAAAGACAGAAGGAGATGATTACTGACAACTGAGACAAAACCAAAACATGTAGGTCAGCGGCTGTGATCCATTCACTGTTTGTTTTTTGTTTGTTTCTCTTTTCCAGCATCCCTTCCTTAGGGGAAATGTTCTTTACCACTTTTACATAATTATGGTAGGTCCATCAGGACCCTCAATTCTGGGGTTTGGTCTCCTTCAATTTGAGAATGTGTAAGTGACTCAGACTGACTAATCAGACAGACTTTTCCGTGTGGGCTCTATGCCTCTTAAAATACTTTGTGTGTCGGTGGGAGGCATTAATATTAGTGTGGTTGGGGTTTGTAAACAGTTCCACAAGTAACTGTTTTCTTGATTGAATTAATTGAATACAAAGAGGAAATAACATTCTTTTCTGCCTACTGCTGCCTTCTTTGATGTGTCTTTCTTCCCTGTCCCTTGATAACAGCTTGGAAAAAATCCCATAGCTGCCAAGTCACTTTAAGAGAAAGAAACAGTCTGATTTCAGGTATTGAAAAATATAGTCTGGTCCAAGTCAAGACTTCAATCTTATATCCTAATCAGAGTTGTTTCCCTTTCCCCTCCATCAAGCTCAGACTTGCTCTGTGGTCCACGGTCATATGACGGGTAGAGACACCCCACCCTTGACTCTGCTGCCTATCAGGTTCTCTTCTTTCTTCTCAAGTTGTTGGGTCCAGGACGAACAGAAGGGGAAGAGCAGGAGGGTGTCACACACTTGGTGTCACACTGACCTTCCCAAGATGGCTCTATCAGAGACGCCCCCTGGGTTTTCAGATCCTTGACGTGAGCAATGAATGATACGATTGTCTCTGAAGTGGGTTCATCCATCTTGTTCTTTGTTCTCTGGGGTCCAGTCCCTGTCTCTGGACTTTTCAGCACCTTAATAATTGCTTCTCCCATCGTGCCCTTGTTCTGTCGGTTTCAAAATGTTTCAGGGTGGTCAGTGATTTTCGATAGCTTTTTTTTCCTTTTATTTGTTTTTTTATATAGCAGGTCTTTATTAGTCATCAGTTTTATACACATCTGTGTATACATGTCAATCCCAATCACCCAATTCATCCCCCCACCATCCCCACCCTGCGGCTTTCCCCCTTTGATGTCCATACATTTGTTTTCTACATCTGTGTCTCAAATTCCGCCCTGCAAACCGGTTCATCTGTACCATTTTTCTAGGTTCCACATACATGTGTTAGTATACGATATTTGTTTTTCTCTTTCTGACTTACTTCACTCTGTATGACAGTCTCTAGATCCATCCACCTCTCAACAAATGACCCAATTTCGTTCCTTTTTATGGTTGAGTAATATTCCATTGTATATATGTACCACATCTTCTTTATCCATTCGTCTGTCGATGGGCATTTAGGTTGATTCCATGACCTGGCTATTGTAAATAGTGCTGCAATGAACATTGGGGTGCACATGTCTTTTTGAATTATGGTTTTCTCTGGGTATGTGCCCAGTAGTGGGATTGCTGGATCATATGATAATTCTATTTTTAGTTTTTTAAGGAATCTCCATACTGTTCTCCATAGTGGCTGTATCAATCTACATTCCCACCAACAGTGCAAGAGGGTTCCCTTTTCTCCACACCCTCTCCAGCATTTGTTGTTTGTAGATTTTCTGATGATGCCCATTCTAACTGGTGTGAGGTGATACCTCATTGTAGTTTTGCATTTTTCTAACAGTTAGTGATGTTGAGCAGCTGTTCATGTGCTTCTTGCCCATCTGTATGTCTTCTTTGGAGAAATGTCTATTTAGGTCTTCTGCCCATTTTTGGATTGGGTCGTTTGTTTTTTTAATACTGAGCTGCATAAGCTGTTATATATTTTGGAGATTAATCCTTTGTCTGATGATTCATTTGCAAATATTTTCTCCCATTCTGAGGGTTGTCTTTTCGTCTTGTTTATGGTTTCCTTTGCTGTGCAAAAGCTTTTACGTTTCATTAGGTCCCATTTGTTTATTTTTGTTTTTATTTCCATTACTCTGGGAGGTGGATCAAAAAAGATCTTGCTGTGATTTATGTCAAAGAGTGTTCTTCCTATGTTTTCCTCTAAGAGTTTTATAGTGTCCAGTCTTAAATTTAGGTCTGGAATCCATTTTGAGTTTATTTTTGTGTATGGTGTTAGGAAGTGTCCTAATTTCGTTCTTTTACATGTAGCTGTCCAGTTTTCCCAGCACCACTTATTAAAGAGACTGTCTTTGCTCCATTGTATATCCTTTCCTCCTTTGTCATAGATTAGCTGACCATAGGTGCGTGGGTTTATCTGTGGGCTTTCTATCTTGTTCCATTGATCTGTGTTTCTGTTTTTGTGGCAGTACCAAATTGTCTGATTACTGTAGCTTTGTAGTATAGTTTGAAGTCAGGTAGTCTGATTCCTCCTGCTCCATTTTTTCCCCCAAGACTGCTTTAGCTATTCGGGGTCTTTTGTGTCTCCATACAAATTTTAAGATTTTTTTGTTCTAGTTCCATAAAAAATGCCACTGGTAATTTGATAGGGATTGCATTGAATCTGTATATTGCTTTGGGTAGTATAGTCATTTTCACAATATTGATTCTTCCAATCCAAGAACATGGTATATCTCTCCATCTGTTGGTGTTATCTTTAATTTCTTTCATCAGTGTCTTATAGTTTTCTGCATACAGGTCTTTTGTCTCCCTAGGTAGGTTTATAGCTAGGTATTTTATTCATTTTGTTGCAGTGGTAAATGGAAGTGTTTCCTTAATTTGTTTTTCAGATTTTTCATTAGTGGATAGCTATTTAAAAAATCTTTTTTTATTGAGGTAGAGTTGATTTACAACGTTGTGCCGATCACTGCTGCACAGCAAAGTGACGTAAAATCTTTTGGCTTAAAGTGTGTCCTTATCATTTTCAAATCTCCACCTCCCTTTATGCTATTTTAACCTAATTTAAAATTACTTCTCTTTTGGAATGAACAGACTAGGTAGGTTTTAATGAATGATGTAACTTTTTTTTGTTTCCATATTACACAACTGATCACATCACTGTGCTATTTTATAGTTGACTCTATAAACACTACTTTTGTGAGGTTTTTGTGGGTTTCTGGTTTGTGTTCTGTCAGATCTTGACATCAAGATCAGTGATTTTTCAGCCTCTGGATAGTCATATAATCTCATTATACCATGATTTAATTACACAGACTGTTTTAACTGTGGGTGAAATTATTATGATTTTCATTATTATACCAAAAATCTGACAAAGAGTAATTTTCCTATAGCAGCTAGGTTGGGTTCTGTTCCCCTACTGGAGTCATAAAAGACCTTCTAGTCCAACTAGACACTTTGGACTTGCATTGTGTTCAAGTTTTCTTTTTTTATTTTTAATTTATTTATTTTTTAATTTATGGCTGCGTTGCGTCTTCATCGCTGTGCGCAGGCTTTCTCTAGTTGTGGTGAGCGGGGGCTACTCTTCATTGGGGTGCGTGGGCTTCTTGTTGCAGTGGCTTCTCTTGTTGTGGAGCATGGGCTCTAGGAGTGTGGGCTTCAGTAGTTGTGACATGCAGGCTCAGTAGTTGTGGCTTGCGGGCTGAGTTGCTCCACGGCATGTGGGATCTTCCCGGACAAGGGATCGAACCTGTGTCCCCTGCATTGGCTGGCAGATTCTTAACCACTGTGCCACCAGGGAAGTCCCACATTGTGTTCAAGTTTAATTACTGGGTTTAAATTGTCTTTTTTAGAGACTGGGCCTATGGTAAAATATCAATAACATGATTGGGTAAACAGGGGACTATCTAATCATCTGATTGTTACTTTAAGAGTTTGTTAATTGTTTCCACTAAAATGACTGATTTTCGACAGGTTATTTTAGAGTCAGCCTGACTGAGTCCCTCCAGGACTCTAACTGCTCTCCTAAAGGGATGCCAGTAATGCCTTGGGCACACCACATGCCCCAGCATCAGCTGCTGTTCAAATGGCTCTGTGCTCCCAGACGCTGCACCAGGTAAATTACCAGCTTCGTGTTCACAAGGTGCTGCTCTCTACAAGCCAATACCAGCACCTGGAGGCTTGTACAGATGCTGCTGCAAAATGTTGGAAATCCCATGTAAAAGTAGCACTTTCCTTTTTTTCATTTTTTAATGCATGTGTATAAACCTCTAATAGTCTACTACCTCTTAGGGTTTGAAACCCTAAAGACAAACAATATTTCTTTGCCCAATTTACTATGCCTTATAAACTTAGTGGGGAGGGAGACCCAGGAATTAAAGATAACATATGAAGTTACATACAATGTCACGTAACAGTGCATTGCAGGATTCACTGGAATTGCTCGGAACACGGGATGTTGTGCATTCCAAACTCTGCTAAACCAGGAGGCTTAGAGAGACTGTACTGGAATTCAGGGGTGCGAGATCCATGATTATACCATAAAGATAAGACAACTCTTGACTTGGAAACTACTTAGCAGTCTGGTTCGCTCCATTCAGTTCAAAGCAATTCAATTCTATTCTGTTTCATTCAATTCAATTTAGTGGATCCATTTTCATGGGTGTTTATGGCCCACTGTTTCTGTGCTGGGCACTGAGGGGGATGCAAAGAAATGTAGAGCTAGGAAAACCTCTGCTGGTGCTGGTACCACTCCAAATCTACCCTCCCTTCTTCTCCACCCTGCTCTGCACCCTGGAAACCTGGTTTAGATGGACCACATCACTGTACTTCCTTGTCCTGTGGCTTTGGATTTTTTCAGGCAATGGAAGACACCAACAGGAGATGGGGGTGGAGAGGAGGGAGAAGTTCAGGTGTTCATTCCCTGACTCCCTGCTGAACTGCAGGTTCATATCAGCTTTTCTTCTGCTCAGGTATCCTTCTCTGTGCAGCCCTATCTCTGAGTAGATCCTGACCGAGGCTCCCTTCTGTCCCCCTTTGTGTCTTGGGGTGGTAAGTGCTTCCTTAGGTACATGTCTTAGGATGCTGTTCCACCCTTGCTGCTTTCCTTGGGCTGTGCCCACAGTTTGGAAAAAATACACCTTTTATTCAGTTCTTTTTGATTATTCAGCTTGTGTCCTGCAGAGGACCATGGCAGATACCCTTAAGCAGCCTTCAATCCAAGTTTAGGAATTCGTTTATAGTCAAATCCTCATTATGTATTTATTATTCTGGGTTAAGTGACTAGGTGCTAGGTCTTGAGGATATAAACCCATGTAAGTATGGCAGATGCAATGCTAACTCTCAACGGAACCATGGCCTATGAGAGAGCACAGAAATTAAATCAGTGATTGCAAAATAGTATAATGAGTGTATGACAGGTGATGGAAGGGTCCATGGGGCCCTTGCCCTGTCTCAGGAGTGGGACCTCCCTGAGGGATTGTAATAGATTAGACTGCAATCTGAAGAATGGGCAGACACTGATTAGGTGAAGGGGGACGCAGATGTGATAGGACTGGGCATGGCGGAGCGTACGTTGGAAAAAGGGAACACGTGTGTGGGGACCTAATGTGGAGAGTGCGGCTAGTTGGAGATGGGTAAACATTCAGTGCAGCTAAGATGGGAGAGGAAGTGAAAACTTCCTGAAACACATCTAGGGTACTCGTCAAAGAATGTCAACATCACTTAAAAAAAAAAAAAGAAAGAAAGAAAGAAAGATTGTTCTATGGGACTTCCCTGGTGGTCCAGTGGTTAAGACTTTTCCTTCCAATGCAAGGGGTGCAGATCTGATCCCTGGTCGGGGAGCTAAGATCCCACATGCCTTGTGGCCAAAAAACCAAAACATAAAACACAAGCAATACTGTAACAAATTCAATAAAGACCTTAAAAATGGTCCACATCAGGACTTGCCTGGTGGCACAGTGGTTAAGACTCTGTGCTCCCAATGCAGGGGGCCCAGGTTTGATCCCTGGTCAGGGAACTAGATCCCACAGGCATGCTGCAACTAAGGAGCCTGCGTGCCACAACTAAGGAGCCCACCAGCTGCAACTAAGACCCAGCACAACCAAATTAAATGAATATTTAAAAAAATAAAAATACTTATGAATAAATATTTATAAAAAATGGTCCACATCAAAAAAAATCTTTAAAAAAAAGATTGCTTTAGATTAAAGGAGACTAAGAGACATAACAACTAAACACAATGTAGGGTCAAGTGCCATGAGGTCTGCAATTGACTTTCAAATATTTCAGAAAAGCAAACAAACGTAGCAAAATGTTAACAAATAGTGAAATCACATGAAAGTCACATGGATGGTCATTGTATTATTTTCAGTTGTTTTGTAGGTTTGAAACCTTTTGAAATAGAGTTCAGACACTAAATTTGCTTCCTTGAAGGTGGTAAAATCTCTTAGGGTTGTAGAGAGGACTATATGAGGCAGTGCAGATAAAGAGCTTAGCACAGAACATGCAAGAAACGCTAACGATGTGCTTTGGTACCTTATTATTTATGACCACAATGGAAATATATGTTTGTCCCCTAAGGATTTCTACCTCTCCATTCTCTATCATGGTGCAGGATCTCACTCCCCCAACCCCTTTTGATGTTGGCATGGCCATGTGACTGGACAGTGAAACATGAGATAAGCGATATCTGTCACTTCCACATGGGAGCTTTAAGAGCCACAATGTAACTCACAGCATAACTTCCAGCTGTGCAGTGACCCACAGAGCACACGCTGACATAAAGCCTTTGGCTGACTGGATTCCTGAGTCACTGCAATGAGTCTTCCTACTGACTCACAGTGGCTATGTGGAGTGAGCAAGACAATCTTTTGTCGTATGAAACCAATGAGCTTTAGGGACCCTAAATTACAGCCTAATCTAACCTAGGAGTCCAGAAACTACTGCCCTCTGGTCAAATCTTGCCCATCACTTATTTTTGTAAGTAAAGTTTTACTGGGATACAGCTGCGTGTATCATTTATATACTGTCTGTGGATGCTTCATCACTACAACAGCAAGAGCTGAGTAGGTGCAACAGACACCATATGGCCTGTAGAACCAAAAATACGTACTACCTTGTCCTTAACAGAAAAGTTTGCTGACCCCTAGCCTACTCTATTTTGACTGACACAATCATATTTTAAGACAAAATAGAAAAAAAAAAACCAAAAAACCAAAGCATTTATAAAACATGACTTTTAGCTTTAAACCCCGGGCAAGTTATTACTTCTACAACCTTTTAGTTGCCTTTGTGTAAAATGAGAGTATTAACAGTATCTACCTCATATGATGCTGTGATAATTAAATGAATTCTTGCATGTAAAAACTTGGAACCAGGAGGCTTGGAACAGCAATGCTGGAGTAGCCAGAAGGAAGTGCAGGAATATGAGCTGAGGGATATAGAGTCATGAAAACAAGAACTCAGTACACTGTAGACACCCAATAAATGTTAGCAACTATTCCACTTACATAAAAATAAAATATATTTGAACAGAAACAGAAGACTAGAAGGCAGTAACAAATAACAGTAACCATGGTTATCTTTTAAAATATTAAGAGATAGGATCAGGAATGGTTTTATTTTTTTTCCTTTGTTACCATTCCGTGCTTTAAATTTTTCTACAACAAACATAATAGATTTTATAATCCGGAAAAAATAA
This sequence comes from Phocoena phocoena, assembly GCF_963924675.1. Taxonomy (NCBI): domain Eukaryota; kingdom Metazoa; phylum Chordata; class Mammalia; order Artiodactyla; family Phocoenidae; genus Phocoena; species Phocoena phocoena. The sequence goes on along the minus strand of NC_089232.1, from coordinate 26,421,708 downwards.
TGAATGGTTTTTATAATTGCTGAAAAGGTTTAATATTTCTGTCATTTCACAAAACATCTTTTGTTGACATCCTACAAATGATACCATCCAATAATGTCCCAATGCTTTCTTCTTGTGAAGATAGTTTATATATCTGTAAAAATAAAAGACAGATTATGACATGCTGACATATTCATGTACTACTAATTTTCATTACACGAGCATGTATATGTGAATTAATTTATTACGCAATTATTGGGATAATGGTGTAAAATCACAATGTGATTAAAGTATGGAAAATAGATGACAATTCACCACTTACATCAAAAGTTTCAATTGCAGTTATGGTGATAACTCTCTAAACATAGAAATACATTTGTACCAGTTTTAAAAGCATACATCTAGACATTAACTTCATACTACATTGTGTAAGATATAGATATTTAAAAGTACTGTGTAAGGTATAGATATTTAAAATTATCTATTCTTTTAAGAAGAATGCATTGGGCTTCCCTGGTGGCACAGTGGTTAAGAATCCGCCTGCCAATGCAGGAGACACGGGTTCGAGCCCTGGCCCGGGAAGATCCCACATGCTGCTAAGCAAATAAACCCGTGAGCCACAACTACTAAAGCCTGTGCTCTAGAGCCCACGAGCCACAACTACTGAGCCCGTGTGCCACAACTACTGAAGCCCGCGTGCCTAGAGCCCGTGCTCGGCAACAAGAGAAGCCACCACAATGAGAAGCCTGCGCACTGCAACGAAGAGTAGCCCCCGCTCGCCGCAACTAGAGAAAGCCCAACGTAGCCACAAATAAATAAAATTATATATATAAAAAAAGAATGCATCAACTAAGTTTTTAATTATGTTACATAAACCTGCATTTCCAATTCTTTGCATCTATAATTATTTTTAAAGTAACTTTTAATTATATTAACCTTTCTTAAAAGTTAAAAATATATATAGAAGCATTGGTGTTCAGTAAGCAAACAGTATTATTCCACATCTATCATGCTCTTTCTAAAAATACAGGCTTACAAACCTTTTTGACTTCCGTAATATTTGTTATTTCAGGGAGATTTTTGAGAGAAACTTGATGACCTTCTACCTGAGATATTAGGTATTCTTGATTTATTTGTTTTTCTCCCTCTTCAACATAAGCAATCAGAACTGAAGTGTCATTTGCCGAGATACCAAATTTTTTCAAGGCCTCTGAAATCTAAGGGGGAAAAAAAAGACAATAAAACCAGTAGTTTCAACATCTGAAATCTCTCCCCATTTGTGCTCTTTCCTGGTCAGATTCTTATTTTTCATATCCTAATGGTTTTCTCTGTCTACAGTTTTTCAACAATCCCTTCCTAATATCTACCAGCTCTGCCTCTTGAGTACTCCCTGCTCAAAGCTGCACTTCATTCCCATAGAGTCAAGCCTGGACTTGGCATGGCGCACAAACACCCACTCCCCCTGGACCTAAGTGACTCTCTAGCCATGCACTCCTGCCCTCTAGCCAGTCGGGACTGTTTGGGGCTCTCGTCATTTCATACTTTTTTGCCTGGGCTCATACTTTGCCCTCTGCCTGGAGTGCCCTCATCTTTCAAGGTCCAGTTCAAATGTCACTCCCCTTGCACTTTCCTCCTTACAGAATGAATTGCTTCTTTGTTCCCACAGATTTGCATTATTATTCCCATTATATCAATTATCTTAGGGCATTTGGACTTTGTCTTGTTCATCTGCCTTCCTCAGAAACATATTTGTTTCTTCTGCCCCTACAGCTGGAACAGACACAAGCTCAACAGATGTTTATGAATTGTACAGTCTCCTGAGTTATTTCAGTGATCTCAAAGAAACAACAGTAACCCAGTAATTTTCCCCCAGGTACTGGGGAATTCTATCACCACACATTTTATAAACTTTTCAAACATCTGTATTTTAAACTATGCCATGGGTTTCCTAACTTTTCTCTTGATGTCAGCACTTGATTGTGTTGTTAATAGTAGTAGTAATACTAAAACTTTGTCAGCAAAATTACATTTTTTTTTCAAATGTGCCCCTGGTAGAATATTTTAAACTCAACAACTTTGATTTCTTTCAGTATCTCAAACCACAAACTCTTCCTATGCACTGGGTGTGTGAGCATGTGTTAAAGGGCTGTTCTAGGTCCCAGGCAGACTTCTGGTGTATGGAAAAGACATGGGTTCTATCCTCAAAGAGTTTATGGGGAGAACGAAAGATACATATGATAACACACAAATATCCATGCCTAATTTTTATCATTAGATTTAAATATCACTTAGAGTGATCTTCCTGACTCTATATGGTCAGGAAGGACAAATAAAACTATCCTCACTTAATTTAGCTAAACTTTAGTTTACTCATATGTGAAGTGACTCCAAAGCTTATTTGTCTAGTAAGAGGCAATACTAAACCTCAACTCTCTGTCCAGCATTCTTTCTTCACTATTATTTTTGTTTGTTAGTAACAACAGGCTCCAACCCAACAATAAGTACAAAGGCTACCATGACAAGGTCAAAAGATATAAAGTAAGTAAATTCCATATTAATTACATTGTTATTTGGGGAAAGATTGAAAATAATTTCAGTAGATAGAGTTCTTGTCTTCATTTTCCCCAGTTTGTAGAGGTGAACTGCTTTGTTTGCTGCCACAAGTATCTGAAATGGATCGACAATCTACCAAAGAGAACAAAAAGAATTACATACAGAGAATCTGGAGTACTCTGAAGACGTATGCCCTATATCATGGTAACTCCAGTGTCAGGCTGTTTTACTTCATCACAATTCCTACGGACTACATTTTCAAAATTTTCAAAATCTCAAGGGCCTACGGTGTTTAGAAAATCACAGAGTTTTACAGCTGCAAGCAACTTAGGTAAATAGTAAAAAGTTTTAAAACAACACTTATTGAGGGCTATTATTATGGGAAAGGCCATATTCTCAACATTTCACCTTCATTTTCTATACTTCTCAAAACGACCCTATGATATCTGTATCATTATTCACATGTAATAGATGAGGAAACCAAGGCAAAGGATGAGTTGGAATTCCAGTTCTGTCACTTACCACCGAGGGAACCTGGGCAAATTCCTTAGTGTTTTATCTGTAGAAGCAGATAATCACCATACTTACTTCACAGGGTTGTTATGAAGATTAAGTGAGTTAGCGGTATATGTAAAGAACTTAGAACAATGCCAGGAACCAAATTAGCACTATATAAAGGTTGGCTATCACTTGCTCAAAATCATAATAAATGGCATATCTGGGATTTAAGTCCTGCTGATTCTACCACTATGCAATGTCTCCTTTACAGAGATTTTCTAGTTCAGAAGAGAAGATGGAGATCCGGGCATCTGCCATCACATCAGAGCTAGACCACCTTTCACATCTCCAAGGGCAGGCCCTGGCACTTCGGCTTCTATTCACCGTTAAATTCAAGGCTGGCCAAATCTGATTCCACTCTACAGCTTGGACAAGAACTTTTTACCTGAAGATAACAGTTTTAGGCTAACCTATAACGTCATGAAAAATCATCATATTCTTAAACTCCCCATATAGTTCACTCATTCCCACGAGTACTTACCACTGTAGGATTTATTAATGAGCCATCAATGGCACCTTCCATGGCCTTTTTCCTCAAGTCTCCAGCATTTTCTACATCTTTAAATAACAGAAGGGTCACCCTGTATTCGGGAAATAGGTCCAGCTGATGTGTTAACTGCATTTCATCGATAAGCAAGATTCTGTTGCACAAGACCAAAAGACCAAAAGTTAACAACGGTAAGTCACTAACAAACAAATATCCTTACTAACAATTAAATATATTAAAGTAACTTGAATAATGAGATGTAGAACTGTTAAACTAGAAAAATCCACCCCAAAACATTTGGCATTCTCATGAGACACTGTCTTCCTAACCCTGCTGAGCTGTTTCTAGCTTCCTTTACCATTCCTGGGAAAGGATCAAGGTTGACACCTGGCCCCCCTGGCTGTGCAGATAAGGCAGGCTCTAACTTGGTCTTTTTAGCTTTCTGATCTCACCATTTGTTTATATTTTAGCAGAACCTAGACACAAATATAAAGAAAATAATCTTATAGAAGAAAGTATGACACAACTCAAAGATACTCATTTCACACATGGGAATTTAGCCACAAGGGTACAACTCTTAAATAATAATACTGACCCTTTATAGATGTAAATTTAACAAGGACATAAAATACAAATAACTGGAAAGACATAATCTATCCTTGAAATGGAAAAACTAAGCACTGCAAAAATCTGATCTTTAAAACAATTTCAATTAAAGTCCCAATGAGATATTTGGGTGAGGCAATTTTATAGGTTCATTTAATCCTTTTACCTAGGTTCCATTGCTAACATTTTTCTTAAGGAATAAATTGGCAATCTGAAGATTTATGTAATAAGATGTCCTTCTCATCATCCTAAGAGTAAAAAGTTGAAAACCTACCTAACTAGTAACAGGGGATTGGTTTTTACAAAACAACCACTAAAAACTAGTCTTGAAGAGTAGTTAAGGATGTGTAAATATAGCAATAAATAACATTAAGTACTTCACATCTGATTGGAAAACAAAACACAAAATGTGACATAAATTGTGGGGTTTTTTAAAAGGTACACAAAAAGAAAAAATATTGAAAGAAAAATACAACAAAAAGTTATCCTTGACTTGCTGGAATTACATCTGATCTTTCCTGTTACAATCAGGAAAGAATAAAATTTGTGAATAATGTCCTAGCACACAGCAATTCAACCTTTATTATCATGATAACGTCCAATGGAAAAAAAATAGATACAGACAGAATGTATACCCAATTATACAAAAGGATGCACTCAGAAAGCAAAAACATAAAGGAAGCACACCAAAGTACGGCCATCTTGGATAGCAGAATTGCAGGTAATTTTTACTGTTTTCTATAAAAAATATTTTTGTGTGTATGTTCTGAATTTTCTGCAGTGTGCACACAAAATATAGTGAGTACATATAACCAGGGAGGAAAAAAATTTTTGTGGTTTTTTTTTTTTACACTAGGGGAAAAAGGCCCCCTAGCAAACGTCAAATTGGTTTGTTTTGTTTTATATAATTCACTCAGGTCAGAAACTTCGAATCATCGTTGGATACTAACCTCTCACTCAAATCCCATATCTAGTACAAAAGTCTTGTCAATTTTTAATTATCATCTCGACAGCTCCAATTCTCTCCTATACCCACTGCCACCACCGTAGGCCACCATCTACATCTCATCTACATCTGTGACCTCCTAGAAGTGGTCGCCTCACCATTCCTGCCCTCCTATCATCCAACCTCCACCCACGGGCGTTCCAAACTCTATGATCTGAACCCTTCCTCCCTCTTCGGCTTCCTAGCGCACCCCTCCCCTGATCGCGCTCATTCCGCCACCGCCGCACATGACTTCTCAGCTTCAATTCACCAAGATCCCGCCCCCACGCGCCCTCTAGGACAGGCGGTTCCCCTGATGCAATCCTCCCTCCCTTCAACTCGCCGGTAAGAGCCCATTTACCAGCGCGCCCAGAACCCAGAACTAGCTCCCTATTCTGCGAGCTCCTCGGTCACAACTTTGATGAGCCGCGGCCTTATCAGGATGATGTATCGTCAGCTGATACATCAGGGAGAGACTAAGCAGATCATTGCCGGGCTGCATCCTAGGGCCGGGCCTCGGGAGGCGCTCGATAAACGAGGAAGCCGAGGATCACACCCGTTGTCTAGAAAATGGGTGCCGGGACTGCGTCTTCCGTTCCCGCCCGGCCAGCTCTTGCTCGGCGAGGACTCACCGTCGCGTCCCTGTTCGTCTCGTAAGATCTTCCCCACGGAAACAAAGCCCTGAACTTCCGGAAGATCGCCCTCAGCTGCGCCCCTTCTCCGCCCTCCCGGCACACCCTTCTTCCCCGGCCTGAATCGCATCAGCGGACGCGAAGGAGAGCCGGGGCTCCGTCCACCACTTCCGGCGAGGGAGGAGGCGAGACTCCTCCGGCAGGGCTGGAAGCTGGGGGCGGGGGTGGGGGTGGGGGGGATCTGTTTGGGGCTCCGCCCGGTCCTTAAGCACCTTGACCTTGGACGAGACGTCCTCAGTTTCTTCCTGTGCAAAGAAAAGTATTGGCTCCAATGAGCTCTACGCACGTCTCCGCTGCTCGAGATTCAACAGTTCTTTTTCGAGGCAGGCGGGATTCAGTTTGCTTCTTGTTCTGGGTACGCTCACTGGGGAAGGATCTCCTGGAGCCGAACGCAGTCGGCGACCTACCTGAGGTACTTCAGAGAGAGGTGACAGTACGTTAATGGAGTCAACCTCCTCATCCAGCAGGCTCACAGATTTGACTTGTCGTCCTTAAATGTATCAGCCTCTAAAAGAGGAGGTAATCCGCTGAACAGGCTGCAGAGAATTTACCATGTTTTTTATGCTTGGGGCTCATGTTGGTCAATACTTTTCTTTAAACAAAAAGACAGGTAAATAAAAAATAGGGTGGATATATGCTATGGAGAAAAAACCAGAGGAAATGAGGTAATGTCAGGCCGTGGGTATTACTATTTTAAATAGGATGGTTAAGAAAGATCTCACCAAAAAGGGCCATTTGAACAGTGACTGGAGGAGGTCTGGAAGCAAGTTCTGTGTGTATTTGAAGAGCAGCATTCCAGGCAACAAAGAGTGTTCAAAGGCTGAGACAGATATGGCCTTAGCCTATTTAAGAAAGAGCAAAGAACCTTGTGGCTTGAGCACAGTGGGAATATATATGAAAAAAAAAATTGTTCTGACAGAAGACTGGTATCCAGATTATGTGAAGAACTCCAACTCAAAAATTATGAGACAACCTAATTAAGAATAGGAGACATTTTGGAACACACTTCACAAAAGATATATGAAAAGCCAATAAAAACTTGAAAAAATGCTCAACATCATTATTCATCAGGGAAATACAAATTAAAAACATAATGAGATACTACTATATACCCGTAAGATGACTAAAATTTAAAAGACCTTAAAATGTTTAAATACCAAGTGTTGTCAGACATGCAGAACTAGAACCCTCACATGTTGCTAGTCCGAGTATAAAATAGTATAACCACTTCGGAGAAGAGTTTGGCAATTTCTTAAAAAATTAAATGTGTTCTTACCATACCCAGCAGTTTCACTCCTTGGTATTTACCCAGAAGTGAAAATGTGTCCACACAAAGGCTTGAACGTGAATGTTCATAGTAACTTGACTCGTGATAGCCCCAAACTGGAAACAACCCAGTGCCCAACAACACATCAATGGATAAACAAATTGTGGTAAATTAATGTCATGAAATACTATTCAGTAATAAAAGGAATGAACATACTTGCAACAATACTTGCAACGTGGATGAATCTAAAAACATGCTCAGCAAAAAAGCAAGAAACTAAAATTATGTTACTGTATGATTCCACTTCTATAACTATAGGAATTGCAAATCTATTCTAGAGTGACTGAAAGCAAATTAGTGGTTGCTAGGAATGGGCAAGTGGGAGACACTGACTGAAAAGAACCCCCAAGGGAACCTTTGCATTCACGTGAAGCCAATGTTCTATATCTTTTTTTTTTTTTTTGCGGTATGTGGGCCTCTCACTGTTGTGGCCTCTCCTGTTGCGGAGCACAGGCTCCCGACGCGCAGGCTCAGTGGCCATGGCTCACAGGCCCAGCCGCTCCACGGCATGTGGGATCTTTCCGGACCAGGGCACAAACCCATGTCCCCTGCATTGGCAGGCGGACTCCCAACCACTGCGCCACCAGGGAAGCCCCAATGTTCTATATCTTGATGTGGTATTAGTTAAAAGGGAGTATGAATTTGTCAAAATTCATCAAATTATGTACTTTTAAAGAGTACATTTTATAAAATTATGCCCCAGTAAAGTCAATTAAAAAATAGACATAGAAAAAAAAAAGTTGTCTCAGTTCAGTGACTTGTCTGTGACCACCAAAAGCCGGAAACGACCCAAATGTTCATCAAGTGAATGGACAAACTGTATATCCATACAATGGAATACAACTTGGCAGTAAAAAGGAAATCCACTATTGCTACATAAAATAACATGGATAAATCTCAAAATAGTCATGCTGAAAGAAAAAAGCCAGACATAAAAATAGTGTATACTGTATGACTCCATTTATATAAAACTAATTTATAGTGACAAAGCAAATCACCAGTGGCTTGGGTAGGGGGCCTGGGGTGGAAAAGAATTACAAAGGGGCACTAGGAATCTTTGGGGTAATATCAATAGATGTGTTCTATCTTAATTGTGGTAATGGTCTCATGGATGTATACATGTCAAATTTATCAACCTGTTCACTTTAACAGTTGTACAGTGTATATGTCAATTATATCTCTAAAGCTGTTTTAAAAATCACAACACTACATCTGTATTAGAACAGCTCAAAGAAATGAAAAAACTGACAATATAAGTGCTGGTAAGAATGTGAGCAACTGGAACCATTCCTGTGTCATGTGAAAATAACCCCCCAAATGAAACCTGTATTTCTTGATAAACTGTTACTTGACGTCTCTGTATTCCTAAAAGGTATAAATATTTGTAGGATCTCAATGTCAAGTCAGTGGAAGAGCTCTGGTACTTCTTGGTCTCATATGTGTGGTTGAAAAATTAATAGCTATGACTGCCAGATTTATTAACAAATAATAAATTTATGAATTTTATTATTTTTAAATTTTATTTATTTACTTTTGGCTGCATTGGGTCTTTATTGCTGTGCACAGGCTTTCTCTAGTTGTGGCTTGCAGGTGCTACTTTTTGTTGCAGTGTGCGTGTTTCTCACTGCAGTGGATTCTCTTGTTGTAAAGCACGGGCTTTAGGTGCACGGGCTTCAGTTGTTGTGGCTCACAGGCTCTAGAGTGCAGGTTCAGTAGTTGTGGCGCACGGGCTTAGTTGCTCCATGACACGTGGGATCTTCCTGAACCAGGGCTCGAACCTGTGTCCCCTGCATTGGCAGGTGGATTCTTAACCACTGTGCCACCAGGGAAGTCCCTACATTTATGAATTTTAAATGAATTTTAAATGTAAATTTGTCTTGCTGAGGTCCTCTAGAAAGCAGAGCCTGAGGCAAGGATTAAAATGCTGGTATTTTATTTGGGGTATGTAAGAACAGAGTCGTGAGGGTGAGGAACAGGCTTCACAATGAGACAAAAAGCCACACAGGTTGTTTGGTATATGTGTTCACTCAGCAGGCTGGACTTTCTTTGGGAGGCTTGAAAGGAAAAACCATTCCTGAGAGTAATCCACAGAAGGGAGAAAGAAGCGGGAATTTGCCTGCCAGGCTTCCTCCTGTCTTACACATTTCATTAATCAAGTCTCCTTCCATGGGAGCCAACTCCTCTACACTTCTATTCATCATCTCACCCTTCTCTGGCAGTTCAGAAAGCCAGAGTTGTGGCCTGATATGTAGCATTTCCTCCAACTCTAACATGGGGGGATGGCTGAGAATGGAGAGGGCTTGGTATGGAGGCCCAGAGTTTAACTTGGGCTCTAGTCAGCTTAGAGAGTGTTAATTAGGTTTGCTGGCAAAGGCAAGACCAGGGAGTGTGGTCCAGGTGGCAGATGGCATCTTCAGGGAGGAGGAGGAGGTTGAGGGGATCTGAGACCATTCTTAGAACCTGTGTTTCACATAACAGGAGATATAAATGAAATAAATAGTGATACAAGGTACCTTGTAGAAAAAGGAGCATAATTCAGTAGGGGGGTAGGGTTGGGAGAGAAGGCTTTACTGAGGAGAGGGGGCTTCAAGAATGATTTGTTCACAGAGGCTGTAGGAGAGCCATTATAGCCAAGGGAACAACCTGAAAGACAAAGATACCGTGGCATAAACATGTATAATGTTGTGGTCAAGAAACGGCTGGCACACTGAAGAATGGAGTGGAACACAGCAGAGGCTTTGAAAAGTCAGCTGGGAGGCAGATCACACAGGGCTCTGACAAGGAGTTGGAAATGGATTCTGAAGGCCGTAAGCCATTAAAGGTTTCCAGGAGGGGAATAACATTAATGAGCTTGTTTTAGGACATAATTCTGGGGCAGTTGTTAGAATTACATTAGAAAGGTGGCTCAGACAGGATCTAGATAGGGCCTACCTCCATAGCAGGAGTGTTTGTAGTTGATTTTGTGGGTCCAAATCATGACTTAGGGCACTGAATGGCCTACACTCCTGGGACATGAGGCATAAAAATCAAGCTTACCAGACTAAGGTTAAACCCAAAACCAATTTAAGTGGCAAAGTCTCATTACACTGGCTAGATTGAACTCATGCCTATATCTCTACTCTTTACTTAAACCCTACCAAGAAGATAAGACTCCTAAAGATTAAGAACTCACAAGAGGATGGGAGGGATGATGAATGGCAGACAGAGAGAGAGAGAGAGAGAGAGCAATAAAAATTTCAAAGATATTAACTCTCAGAATGGAGAAAAATAAAACCTAATTGTGTGCAGCAAGGGGAAGCTAAACAAAAGTCAAGGTGACTGACCACCTTATTACAAGTCTACCATACACTTCCATCAGCTCTGAGTGCCTCAATCTTAAGTACTAAATGACAGGCAAAGATCACCAGATATTTCAAGATCACATCTAACAGGAGAGAAAGGCATCAACAAACAGGAAAAAACAAAAAACAAAAACAGCTGACACAGGGAACAGAAGAAACTTAAAAATTGATAACTTTAGAGAGAGAAAAGATAATGCATTCATTTAAAAAAATAAAAGTATGAAGTGCCTGGGAAAAAAAAATTCAGAAAAGAAGAGCTAGCTCTTGGAGATTAAAAACATATAGCAGGGGGCTTCCCTGGTGGCGCCGTGGTTAAGAATCCGCCTGCCAATGCAGGAGACACAGGTTCGAGCTCTGGTCCGGGAAGATCCCACATGCCGCGGAGCAACTAAGCCCGTGCACCACAACTACTGAGCCTGCACTCTAGAGCCCACGAGCCACAACTACTGAGCCTGCGAGCCACAACTACTACTGAGCCCACGTGCCGCAACTACTGAAGCCCGCGCGCCCTAGAGCCTGTGCTCGGCAACAAGAGAAGCCACCACAATGAGAAGCCCGCGCGCCGCAACGCAGAGGAGCCCCCGCTCCCCGCAACTAGAGAAAGCCCGCGTGCAGCAACAAAGACCCAGTGCAGCCAAAAATAAATAAATAAATTTATTAAAAAAAAAACATATAGTAGAAAAAATATATATATAATATGTAGCAGAAAACCTAAACAATCAACAGAAGGGTGGAAATAAAGCTGATAAAATTCTTGTGATTTAAAAAAAAGAAGGAAAGATTAAAAATGGAAAAAATATATATATAATTAACTTAGAGGTACATTTCAGAAAATCCAATAGTCAACTAATAGAAGTTTCCCAAAAAGAAGATAGAGAAGATAAAGTGAAAAGAAAATTTCCCAGAACTGATGCACATAGCCTGCCAGACTGGAAGACCTCACTTAGTATCTAGCATTATGAATTTTAAAAATACCCACACTAAGTCATATCATGAACTTTCAGGACACCTGAAACAAAGATCCTAAAGCTTGCAGAAAGAAAAATTACAGGTCACAAATAAAAGTTCTGGAATCAAAATAGCACAAGGCTTCAAACAGCAACAATGAACTACGGAAAACAATGAATAAATGCATTTTAAAGTGCTTACCTACAATTGTACAGTCTATCAAACGATCAGTGCAGTGGAAGAATAAAATAAACCCATTTCAGATATGCAAAAGCCTCAAAAAATTTACATCCCATTAATCCTTGGGAAACCACGGAAGGATATGCTCCACCCAACAGGGAAGTAAACCATGAACGCAGCAGCTGTGGATCCAGGAAACAGAAGAGGGGTATAAGAAAGGACCGGGGTGAAGGCAAAGAGAAATCTCAGGGCAAGAGCTATGCCCCAGGTGTAGAGAACAACCAACGTGCCTGTCATGTGTTGAGCTGTGCTCCCGCAAAAGTCATATGTTGAAGTTGTCCTAACCACCTGGACTTCAGAATGTGACTGTACTTGGAGATGGCGTCTTTAAAGAGGTAAGTTTAAATGAGGTCATTAGGGTGGGCACTAATCCAATATGACTGGTATCCTTATAAGAAAAGGAAATCTGGACGTAGACACAGAGGGAAGACCATGTGAAGACCAAGGGAGAAGATGGCCATTTACAAGTCAAGGAGAGAGGCCTCAGAAGAAACCAGCCCTGCCAACAGCTTGACCTTGGACTTCTGGCCTCCAGAAGTGAGAAAATAAACATCTGTTGTTTAAGCCACCCAGTCTGTGGTACTTTTTTACGGCAGCCCTGGCAAACTAAAAACAGTGCCCAACCTAGAACAGGTCAAGAACAAGTCCAATCAATCCAGGAAAGATTTCAAACAAAAAAGAATCTGATGTGTTTACCCTATCCACACTGAGAAATGTTACAGTGGTGTTAGAGATCTGGAGGATGAATTAATGATAGGTTCATAGGAAAAGACACAAACAAAAATGAAGGGGACAAAATGGTGTAAGAATGGAGACATACTCATACACGATGGTTCAGAGGTGAATGATACTTACCTAGCAAATAACATAAACCTAGAATACTGATTTAACCAAAAGTTGGTTAATAACTATCCTGAAAAGATGAGGGGAACAGAAGTGTGTATGTGGACAGATGATGTGAAAGAGCTAAATTCTCATCTTCCACAGTAGGAAGTCAATAGACAGTATCAGAAACTGAAAAATCAAGACGTGGTAATATACGCCTAGTATTTAAATATGGAGGCAAATATTAGAAAATAATGCTAAAATACTTTAAGTGGTTGCCTTTGGGTAGAAAATAATGCAAAAATACTTAAAGTGATTGCCCTTGGGGAGTGACAATCAGGGGTTAGGGCAGGGGTGCTGATGGGAAGACTACTCTTTTTCATAGAAATCTCAGTAGAACTATTGGAATTTTAAACTATTGGGTTGGCCAAAAAGTTCATTTGGGTTTTCCGTAACATCCTGCAGAAAAACCCAAACGAACTTTTGGGCCAACCCAATACTTACCTGTGTTTTTTTAATAAAAATAAAAAATTTAAAAGCTTAAACAGACCACTAAAGACCTTTAAAAAAGGTTGCTCGTCCCTTTACCCAGAGGACTTTCAGTGGTGTGATGTGAGAAGCCAGAAACACAGTGTGTTGAAGAATAAATGAGACACGAGATAGCAAAAGGAGACTGGTTTTCAATAAGCTGTGTTGATAAATGAAATGGGATGGGGACAGAGAGGACAACACGATCAAAGAAGTTTTTCAAAGGTGGCAGTGCTTAAGATGACACTTCTGCTGGCAATGTCCTCCTCAGAAACTGCTTGCCAAGGAACTCCTTAAAACTATTAGATTAGCTGTACTCCCATGCCTGTCCCTGGTGGTTCTTTTTTTGCCTCACCAGTTGTCTTGCTGCGCCAGTATCTTTCCAAGGGAGAGTTCACGATGTATGCGAAGGAACAATTCCACAGAGCAGCCTTCTGGCAAGAACTCTTGTATCTCTGTTAAATGTGGCTGGCAGAAAAAACCTTTCTGAGCCACCACCTAGATGAAAGGTAGCAACCTGACTGAGCTCATCAGACACAGACCAGGGAGTAGCTGAGTTAGAGAACTTCCTTAGGGTCAGCTTCCACATGATGTTCATTTATAACACAGAACAGAGAAAACAACCATCATATGCAGTATCAGACTTTCCAGGATACAACGCTTCAAAATTAGAGACTTAAACAATGAAGCCAATTTGCCCAAGTATTCATCAAATATTTACCAAGGCTTATGATGTCATGACAGTTAGACCCTTTCTTGAGCAAACAAAGGTTTCTGGTTTCCTCTGCAACTAAAAATAATTAACACCTCCCACATGATCCAGCTGTGTGTTCCAGAGGTAAACTAGCAGAAGGGGCAACTTAGAAAAAGTCAAGGTCAAGGCACCATTCCACTGTGAGAGGCAAGTGGAGAAAGACTGCCGCAGGTTACGTTCAACAAAGAAGCAACAACACAAGGAGCCATGCAAGTCTCCCCAGATGTTCCAGGCTTTAAATGTCGCACCCTATTCTGTTCATCAAGCAACCTTTATAGTCTATAAAAGTTTTCAAGTTTTCTGAGTAGCTCCACCCAGTTGATAACAATTACCCTGTCAGGTAAATTACCCAGCATTTAGCATTTACGCTTATCAGTTGGTCTCTCCTGCTCAATTGACAATCAATCCCTAAAAGTTTATCCAGTGTTAGATGGCGTATCTGACAATTCAGTGAAAGGAAATTGGTCAAATCCAACAATGGACGCCAAAAGAAAGAAATGTCTAATCACAAAAATACTACAACTAATTACAAATAGTGATTAGGTTCTAAAGAGATTATCTCCTAGGTAGATTTTAATAGAAATCTTGAACAGTTTGGGGCCGGGGTGGTGGTGGGGGGAGATACCCTGATGATTGGGTAATAACAGAACATGACAAAAACACTATAAATTTTCTGCACACACACACATACATACACACACACATACACACACACACACACACACACACTAACATTACAAGTCTAGTCAGAAGGAAATACACCAGAAAAGGAAGATAGAATTTTAAAAAATAATTTACAAGGGATGTTCTTTATTACTTTTATCAGTTCTAAAATATCATCCTCCTTTAAAAAAATTTAAGACTGGAATGACAGATTATTTCCTTCACTGTTGTAAATACTGCAAATTTATCAGCGGAGCTAAGTATCAATATAATTTTTCCTTCAGCTTGAACACATAAGGGAGCACTAAAATAGATTATAAACCTCATTTGACCTGATCTTACAAAAAGTCACTCTGGCTGTCTTCAGTCCTGTTCTGTCTCCAGGTAGATTTCCAGGGTAGGCTTGTGTCACTTGGTCCATCTATAATAGGTCGGATAGGGTAGTCTGTAGTAACTGCCAGGATACCACCTTCTGTTCTGTGCTGCTTGACTGCCGTTTGGCTTTACATTCCAAGAGTACCTCCTGTGTAAACAGTCCTCTCCGTGGGGACCAGGAGGAGGAATATGGCCTCTCTGGTAAATGTTCTGATTCTGTGAAAATTTTCTTAAACAAAATAAAAGTAATACACCATTATTAGTTTTAATAAATATATATAATAAGCTTTATAAAATTATACATAGATACTCTGGTTCTACTGTTTTCTACCTGTGTGATTTTAGCAGATAAAATTGCTGAATCTTTGGATTTCGTAGTTCTTTATAAAATAGAGCTAATAATACCTTCCATCTTCATGGATTGTTTTGAAGGTAAATTAAGATGATATACTTCAATTACCCACCACAATGCCTTGGCACACTGTAGGTTCCCAGAAGCCTTTCCATCTTTCCCTATAAATGCCCATACTATTCTAATCAGATACATTCTCTCCAAGTGTGGCAGGGTTGACATGAAACAGAATAAGCTATTTATTTTTGAAACCAGGAACCTACTTTCACTTTATAAGTAAATACATATATAAATTAATGATAAAATATAGAAATTCTAACCTTGGCACATGCAGCAAATTTGGAAAATTAAATTGTTTCAAAAGCAACATCAGTAAATCTAATATAATCATACAAAAGAAAATTTGGAAATCTGAGAAAAGCAAACACCTCCCAAAACCCCTCAATCCCACTTAATCTAAGTAAACTGGTTAATATTTACTTTTGGTCTTTTTTCCCCCTACCATCTCTTTTTGACTGCTGAATCATAAGCTATTATTTTCACTTATCATAAGGAAGCTATCACTTTCAATGGCTTTATAAAATATCATAGTATGGATATAATAATTTACTTAGCTATTCTTCATCATTAGAAATGCAAGCTGCTACCAATTTTTCCACTACTATAAATAATACTGGGATTAACATCCCAGCACATATACAACTGTATCCTAAGCATCTAGTCCAGAGTCTGATACATAGTAGGGAGTTTGAGAAATGTGCTGAATGATTAAATGCACGTAGATTTTTCCATATTTTTAAGTATTTCTGTAACCTCATGGTGGATTTACCAGGTATGAACATTTTTATGGCTATTACAGTTATGTTTCAAAAGGGCTATACCATTTTTCAGTGCCCCTGGCAACACAAGCAACCTTTTTGAAATGTTTACATCTGCTAAAAATGCCAAAACATCTTTTTGAAAACTGAAAGTTTACAATGCGCTAAAGTACTTTATTAACTCATGTAATAATCTACGACAATCCCAAGGTATATGTTATTAAAATTTATTTATAATATTGTTAAAATTTCCATCTAACTGATAATAAAATAGGAATTTAGAGATCTTACTCAAGAGCACATACAGGGGGGCTTCCGGGAAGATGGCGGAAGAGTAAGATGCGGAGATCACCTTCCTCTCCACAGATACACCAGAAATACATCTACACGTGGAACAACTCCTAGAGAACACCTACTGAACACTGGCAAAAGACCTCAGACCTCCCAAAAGGCAAGAAACCCCCCACATACCTGGGTAGGGCAAAAGAGAAAAGAATAAACAGAGACAAAAGGATAGGGATGGGACCTGCACCAGTGGGAGGGAGCTGTGAAAGAGGAAAGGTTTCCACACACGAGGAAGCCCCTTTGTGGGTGGAGACTGCGGGTGGCGGAGGGGGAAAACTTCGGAGCCGCAGAGCACAGCGCAGCCACCGGGGTGCGGAGGGCGAAGCGGAGAGATTCCTGCACAGAGGATCAGGGCCGACCAGCACTCACAGCCCAAGAGGCTTGTATGCTCACCCGCCAGGACAGGCGGGGCTGAGAGTTGAGGCTCAGGCTTCGGTCAGAGCGAGGGGAGAGGACTGGGGTTGGCGGCGTGAACACAGCCTGCAGGGGGTTAGTGCACCATGGCTAGCCGGGAGGGAGTCCGGGGAAAAGTTTGGACC
The DNA here is from genome assembly GCF_963924675.1 of Phocoena phocoena. Classification (NCBI taxonomy): domain Eukaryota; kingdom Metazoa; phylum Chordata; class Mammalia; order Artiodactyla; family Phocoenidae; genus Phocoena; species Phocoena phocoena. The sequence continues at coordinate 26,404,793 of NC_089232.1, read as the reverse complement.
TGCCGAAGAGGCAAGAGACTTTTTCTTCCCTCTTTGTTTCCTGGTGCACGAGGAGAGGGGATTAAGAGCGCTGCTTAAAGGAGCTCCAGAGATGGGCGCGAGCCGCGGCTAAAAGCGCGGACCCGAGACGGGCGCGAGCCAAGGCTAAAAGCGCGGGCCCCAGAGACTGGCATGAGATGCTAAGGCTGCTGCTGCCGCCACCAAGAAGCCTGTGTCACTATCCACACCCCACTTCGGGGAGCCTGTGCGGCCTGCCACTGCCAGGGTCCCGGGATCCAGGGACAACTCCCCCGGGAGAACGCACGGCGCGCCTCAGGCTGGTGCAACGTCACACTGGCCTCTGCCGCCGCAGGCTCGCCCCACACTCCTTACCCCTCCCTCCCCCCCAGCCTGAGTGAGCCAGAGCCCCCGATTCAGTGGCTCCTTTAACCACATCCTGTCTGAGCGAAGAACAGACGCCCTACAGCGACCTACACGCAGAGGCGGGGCCAAATCCAAAGCTGAGCCCCTGGGAGCTGTGAGAACAAAGAAGAGAAAGGGAAATCTCTCCCAGCAGCCTCAGAAGCAGCGAATTAAAGCTCCACAATCAACATGATGTACCCTGCATCTGTGGAATACATGAATAGACAACGAATCATCCCAAATTGAGGAGGTGGACTTTGAGAGCAAGATTTATGACTTTTTCCCCTTTTCCTCTTTTTGTGAGTGTGTAGGAGTATGCTTCTGTGAGAGATTTTGTCTGTATAGCTTTGCTTCCACCATTTGTCCTAGGGTTCTATCCGTCCGTTATTTTTTCTTTTTTTTCTCTTAATTTTTTTTATTTTAATAACTTTATTGTATTTTATCTTATTTTATTTTATTGTACTTTATCTTCTTTCTTTCTTTTCTTCCTTCCTTCCCTCCTTCCTTCCTCCCTCCCTCCCTCCTTTCTTTCTTTCTACTTGTACTAATTCTTCCTTTCTACTTTTTCTCCCTTTTTTTTTTTTTTTTTTTTTTTGTGGTATGCGGGCCTCTCACTGTTGTGGCCTCTCCCGTTGCGGAGCACAGGCTCCGGACGCACAGGGTCAGCGGCCATGGCTCACGGGCACAGCCGCTCCGCGGCATGTGGGATCCTCCCGGACCGGGGCACGAACCCGTGTCCCCTGCATCGGCAGGCGGACTCTCAACCACTGCGCTACCAGGGAAGCCCTTTTTCTCCCTTTTATTCTGAGCTGTGTGGATGAAAGGCTCTTGGTGCTGCAGCGAGGAGTCAGTGCTGTGCCTCTGAGGTGGGAGAGCCAACTTCAGGACACTGGTCCACAAGGGACCTCCCAGCTCCACATAATATCAAACAGCGAAAATCTCCCAAAGATCTCCATCTCAACACCAGCACCCAGCTTCACTCAACGACCAGCAAGCTACAGTGCTGGACATCCTATGTCAAACAACTAGCAAGACAGGAACACAACCCCACCCATTAGCAGAGAGGCTGCCTAAAATCATAATAAGTCCACAGACACCCCAAAACACACCACTAGACGTGGACCTGCCCACCAGAAAGACAAGATCCAGCCTCATCCACCAGAACACAGGCACTAGTCCCCTCCATCAGGAAGCCTACAAAACCCACTGAACCAACCTTAGCCACTGGGAACAGACACCAAAAACAATGGGAACTACAAACCTGCAGCCTGCAAAAAGGAGACTCCAAACACAGTAAGATAAGCAAAATGAGAAGACAGAAAAACACACAGCAGATGAAGGAGCAAGATAAAAACGCACCAGACCTAACAAATGAAGAGGAAATAGGCAGTCTACCTGAAAAAGAATTCAGAATAATGATAGTAAAGATGATCCAAAATCTTGGAAATAGAATAGACAAAATGCAAGAAACATTTAACAAGGACCTAGAAGAACTAAAGAGGAAACAAACAATGATGAGCAACAAAATAAATGTAATTAAAAATACTCTACATGGGATCAATAGCAGAATAACTGAAGCAGAAGAACGGATAAGTGACCTGGAAAATAAAATAGTGGAAATAACTACTGCAGAGCAGAATAAAGAAAAAAGAATGAAAAGAACTGAGGACAGTCTCAGAGACCTCTGGGACAACATTAAATGCACCAACATTCGAATTATAGGGGTTCCAGAAGAAGAAGAGAAAAAGAAAGGGACTGAGAAAATATTTGAAGAGATTATAGTTGAAAACTTCCCTAATATGGGAAAGGAAATAGTTAATCAAGTCCAGGAAGCACAGAGAGTCCCATACAGGATAAATCCAAGGAGAAATACGCCAAGACACATATTAATCAAACCGTCAAAAATTAAATCAAAGAAAACATATTAAAAGCAGCAAGGGAAAAACAACAAATAACACACAAGGGAATCCCCATAAGGTTAACAGCTGATCTTTCAGCAGAAACTCTGCAAGCCAGAAGGGACTGGCAGGACATATTTAAAGTGATGAAGGAGAAAAACCTGTAACCAAGGTTACTCTACCCAGCAAGGATCTCATTCAGATTGGATGGAGAAATTAAAACCTTTACAGACAAGCAAAAGCTGAGAGAGTTCAGCACCACCAAACCAGCTTTACAACAACTACTAAACGAACTTCTCTAGGCAAGAAACACAAGAGAAGGAAAAGACCTATAATAACAAACCCAAAACAATTAAGAAAATGGGAATAGGAACATACATATCGATAATTACCTTAAATGTAAATGGACTAAATGCTCCCACCGAAAGACACAGATTGCCTGAATGGATACAAAAATAAGACCCATATATTTGCTGGGTACAAGAGATGCACTTCAGACCTAGAGACACATACAGACTGAAAGTAAGGGGATGGAAAAAGATATTTCATGCACATGGAAACCAAAAGAAAGCTGGAGTAGCAATTCTCATATCAGACAAAATAGACTTTAAAATAAAGACTATTACAAGAGATAAAGAAGAACACTACATAATGATCAAGAGATCGATCCAAGAAGAACATATAACAATTATAAATATTTATGCACCCAACATAGGAGCACCTCAATACATAAGGCAAACACTAACAGCCATAAAAGGGGAAATCGACAGTAACACATTCATAGTAGGAGACTTTAATACCCCACTTTCAACAATGGACAGATCATCCAAAATGAAAATAAATAAGGAAACACAAGCTTTAAATGATACATTAGAAAAGATGGACTTAATTGATATTTATAGGACATTCCATCCAAAAACAACAGAATACACATTTTTCTCAAGTGCTCATGGAACATTCTACAGGATAGATCATATCTTGGGTCACAAATCAAGCCTTGGTAAATTTAAGAAAATTGAAATTGTATCAAGTATCTTTTTTGACCACAACGCTATGAGACTAGATATCAATTACAGGAAGAGATCTGTAAAAACTACAAACACATGGAGGCTAAACAATACACTACTTAATAACGAGGTGATCACTGAAGAAATCAAAGAGGAAATTAAAAAATACCTAGAAACAAATGACAATGGAGAAACAATGACCCAAAATCTATGGGATGCAGCAAGAGCAGTTCTAAGAGAGAAGTTTATAGCAATACAATCCTACCTGAAGAAACAGGAAACATCTCGAATAAACAACCTAACCTTGCACCTAAAGCAATTAGAGAAAGAAGAACAAGGAGAACCCCAAAGTTAGCAGAAGGAAAGAAATCATAAAGATCAGATCAGAAATAAATGAAAAAGAAATGAAGGAAATGACTGCAAAGATCAATAAAACTAAAAGCTGGTTCTTTGAGAAGATAAACCAAATTGATAAACCATTAGCCAGACTCATCAAGAAAAAAAGGGAGAAGACTCAAATCAACAGAATTAGAAATGAAAAAGGAGAAGTAACAACTGACACTGCAGAAATACAAAAGATCATGAGAGATTACTACAAGCAACTCTATGCCAATAAAATGGACAACCTGGAAGAAATGGACAAATTCTTAGAAATGCACAACCTGACAAGACTAATCAGGAAGAAATAGAAAATATGAACAGACCAATCACAAGCACTGAAATTGAAACTGTGATTAAAAATCTTCCAACAAACAAAAGCCCAGGACCAGATGGATTCACAGGCGAATTCTATCAAACATTTAGAGAAGAGCTAACACCTATCCTTCTCAAACTCTTCCAAAATATAGCAGAGGGAGGAACACTCCCAGATTCCTTCTACGAGGCCACCATAACCTTGATACCAAAACCAGACAAGGATGTCACAAAGAAAGAAAACTACAGGCCAATATCACTGATGGACATAGATGCAAAAATCGTCAACAAAATACTAGCAAACAGAATCCAACAGCACATTAAAAGGATCATACACCATGATCAAGTGGGGTTTATTCCAGGAACGCATGGATTCTTCAATATACGCAAATCTATCAATGTGATAAACTATATTAACAAATTGAAGGAGAAAAACCATATGATCATCTCAATAGATGCAGAGAAAGCTTTTTACAAAATTCAACACCCATTTATGATAAAAACCCTGCAGAAAGTAGGCATAGAGGGAACTTTCCTCAACATAATAAAGGCCATATATGACAAGCCCACAGCCAACATCGTCCTCAATGGTGAAAAACTGAAAGCATTTCCACTAAGATCAGGAACAAGACAAGGTTGCCCACTCTCACCACTCTTATTCAACATAGTTTTGGAAGTTTCAGCCACAGCAGTCAGAGAAGAAAAGGAAATAAAAGGAATCCAACTCGGAAAAGAAGTAAAGCTGTCACTGTTTGCAGGAGACATGATACTATACATAGAGAATCCTAAAGATGCTACCAGAAAACTACTAGAGCTAATCAATGAATTTGGTGAAGTAGCAGGATACAAAATTAATGCACAGAAATCTCTGGCATTCTTACACAGTAATGATGAAAAATCTGAAAGTGAAATCAAGAAAACACTCCCATTTACCACTGCAACAAAAAGAATAAAATATCTAGGAATAAACCTACCTAAGGAGACAAAAGACCTGTATGCAGAAAATTATAAGACACTGATGAAAGAAATTAAAGATGATACAAATAGATGGAGACATATACCATGTTCTTGGATTGGAAGAATCAACATTGTGAAAATAACTCTACTAGCCAAAGCAATCTACAGATTTAATGCAATCCCTATCAAACTACCAATGGCATTTTTCACAGAACTAGAACAAAAAATTTCACAATTTGTATGGAAACACAAAAGACCCCGAATAGCCAAAGCAATCTTGAGAATGAAAAACGGAGCTGGAGGAATCAGGCTCCCTGACTTCAGACTATACTACAGAGTTATAGTAATCAAGACAGTATGGTACTGGCACAAAAACAGAAAGATAGATCAATGGAACAGGATAGAAAGCCCAGAGATAAACCCACACACATATGGTCACCTTATCTTTGATAAAGGAGGCAGGAATGTACAGTGGACAAAGGACAGCCGTTTCAATAAGTGGTGCTGGGAAAACTGGACAGGTACAAGTAAAAGTATGAGATTAGATCAAATCCCTAACACCATACACAAAAATAAGCTCAAAATGGATTAAAGACCTAAATATAAGGCCAGAAACTATCAAACTCTTAGAGGAAAACATAGGCAGAACACTCTATGACCTAAATCACAGCAAGATCCTTTCTGACCCACCTCCTAGAGAAATGGAAATAAAAACAAAAATTTAAAAATGGGACCTAATGTAACTTCAAAGCTTTTGCCCAGCAAAGGAAACCATAAACAAGACCAAAAGACAACCCTCAGAATGGGAGAAAATATTTGCAAATGAAGCAACTGACAAAGGATTAATCTCCAAAATTTATAAGCAGCTCATGCAGCTCAATAAGAAAAAAACAAACAATCCAATCCAAAATTGGGCAGAAGACCTAAATAGACATTTCTCCAAAGAAGATATACAGACTGCCAACAAGCACATGAAAGAATGCTCAACATCACTAATCATTACAGAAATGCAAATCAAAACTACAATGAGATATCATCTCACACTGGTCAGAATGGCCATCATCAAAAAATCTAGAAACAATAAATGCTGGAGAGGGTGTGGAGAAAAGGGAACACTCTTGCACTGCTGGTGGGAGTGTGAATTGGTACAGCCACTATGGAAAACAGTATGGAGGTTCCTTAAAAAACTACAAAGAGAATTACCATATGACCCAGCAATCCCACTACTGGGCATACACCCTGAGAAAACCATAATTCAGAAAGAGTCGTGTACCAAAATGTTCATTGCAGCTCTATTTACAATAGCCCGGAGATGGAAACAACCTAAGTATCTATGATCGGATGAATGGATAAAGAAGATGTGGCACATATATACAATGGAATATTACTCAGCCATAAAAAGAAATGAAATTGAGCTGTTTGTAATGAGGTGGATAGACCTAGAGTCTGTCATACAGAGTGAAGTAAGTCAGAAAGAGAAAGACAAATACCGTATGCTAAGAGATATATATGGAATTTAAGAAAAAGAAATGTCATGAACAACCTAGGGGTAAGACAGGAATAAAGACACAGACCTACTAGAGAATGGACTTGAGGATATGGGAAGGGGGAAGGGTAAGCTGTGACAAATGGAAAGAGAGGCATGGACATATATACACTACCAAAAGTAAGGTAGATAGCTAGTGGGAAGCAGCCGCATAGCACAGGGAGATCAGCTCGGTGCTTTGTGACCGCCTGGAGGGGTGGGATAGGGAGGGTGGAAGGGAGGGAGACGCAAGAGGGAAGAGATATGGGAACATATGTATATGTATAACTGATTCACTTTGTTATAAAGCAGAAACTAACACACCACTGTAAAGCAATTATACTCCAATAAAGATGTAAAAAAAAAAAAAAAATGATCACATACAGGGTGAACAGCAGAGCCAGGATGCAAACCCAAGTCCAGCCTGACAATCAATACACTGGACAACCTTGTCAAAAACTTGCTAAATTAATAGCCAAATAGCAAAAAGTATTGTTTAATTGTACTGAGGTTTTTCCTGTTTCCCATGTAAAAGTATGTTTGTGATTTATATGTTCAACCCCTTTGCAAGTTTCTCTACTGGAATTTTACCATTTTCCCTATAATTTGTATTTACTCTTTAAATAAAGCAACCTTCTTTCTTCTGAAAACTATACCACTATTACTGCAGCCTAAGAATGTAAGATCCTTTCTGACACTCACATCAAATTATTGGCTTAAACTAAGTTTAAGAATCAATGAAAATTTCTAAGTCCTCTTCCCAACTGCCTCTGAAAAATCACCTATTCCCCCTCCTGTACTTGATTTTCCAGCCCTAAATGCAAAATATGGAACAAACAATACCTCCTGGTTGACACTGATCAGCAAGAAAACACCAATTCTTCACATTATAATGTGTTTGCACTAATTTATAATATTAATTTCTATTTCAATTCTAGAAAAAGGGAAAGCAGAGATACCTTTCTGATTGCTGCAAATCTTGGGTCTGGGTATGGAAATGCCGAGATGTTGGGTAACCTGGGGTCTGACGTAGGTTATGCTTCAGTCCTTGGTTAACAGACTTATTAGCTGTGTGAACTGGTTCCATCATACGCGCTGAGTCTTCAAAACCACTTGTTCTGGATACACTGGAATCCCGATTCCTCAAACAGAATGTTCCCACAAAATATTACTGGTCTGCAAATTCAGTAGCCAATTTAGTGACTATATTTTGGCCCGTGAAAGTAACAATTCCATCCTCCCCCCATTCCTATTTGTTTAGGTTTCCTCGAGCAAGTAAACAAGCTATAAGAAGAAGGGATATGTGCAGCTTAAATTATATAAAATTAGATCTTCCTAACCACAAATATCACGTCTAAAATGCAACTTACTTTCTGATGGGACCATTCCGAAGGTCTTCAATGTAGTTTTGTCTTTCTAAGCAATGTCCACGGCTCCTATTGAATACTGAGGCACGGATGAACTGTTAGAGATAACTGTACAAAAAGCAAATCTTTCCCAGAGAAAGCAGATTAAAGATGAAATCCAGGGACTTCCCTGGTGGCACAGTGGTTAAGAATCAACCTGCCAATGCAGGGGACAGGGGTTCGAGCCCTGGTCCGGGACGATCCCACATGCCACGGAGCAACTAAGCCCATGCACCACAACTACTGAAGCCTGTGTGCCTAGAGCCCATACTCCTCAACGAGAAGCCACCGCAATGAGAGGCCCACGTACCGCAACAAAGAGTAGCCCCTGCTCGCTGCAACTAGAGAAAGCCCGCACAGCAACGAAGACCCAATGCAGCCAAAAATAAATTAATTAATTAAATAAATTTAAAAATGAAAAAAAAATGCTGAAATCCACTGACTAATTATTCAGGCTGTTATATCTCGCTATTTCCAGATACATCCCTTTCAAAACTTTTGGTAAAAGGTTATCTTATGTCTGAACAAATGAATTACAAACTTTTCTCTTTTTCCAAAACTTGAGAAATTCCCCTACACTTCTACCTTCAAATTTTATAAAAAGGGAAAAGTAGTGACAACCCTTATACTTACATTCAATTGCATCATCTGGCCACATGCCTTCTACATCAATCAAATATCTACAAAACAACAAAATTCGAGTCATTTGTAAATAAAAAGAAAAGAAAATCAAGTTTTTGCAAAAAAGGTCCAATTTCGCTTTACAAATATAGATATAAAAATCCTAAGAAAGTATCAGCACATCTAATCAATAATTATTAAAGAATGATATATACCATGATTACAAAAAGGCTTTATTCCAAGGATGCAAGGATAACACAACTTTAGAAAATCTATTAATATAATTATTTACATTAATACAATAATTTAATTAATAAATGAAAGAGAATAAAATACATGACCAAACTGGAAGATGTTAAAAAGTTATCTGATAACATACAACACTCAGTTTTGATCAAAATGCTTTGTACACTCAAAACAGGAGACTTAATATGACAGAGTATTCCTCAAGAACCAACAAATAACAAAAGACAAATTAGGATAAATATTAACATCATATCTAAAAAACCCTATCTAACCAACCATAGGAGCCAGAGACTTAGGAATCACCCTCACTGACAACTATTTCTCCCTCACCCTCATCCTCAGCCCACCACCAGTGCTAACAATGATACTGTCTACATACCTCTGGAATCTGTCCACATCTTTCCACCAAAATGACCACCATACCCTGGTCCAAGCCACCATTATGCCCAATTTCTATAAAAGTCTCCTAACTTGTTTCCTCGCTTCCCCTCTTTCTCCCTGCAGTGTATTCTCCACTCGGTAGCAAAATGATAGGTTGAAAATGCAATTGGGTATGTTCCACACACTCACCTTCAACAGAAAAAGTTCAATGGTTTTCTATTAAAGTCTGAAACCTTAAACATAAGCCTGCACGATCGAGCTCCTGCCCACACTTGTAGCTCCATTATAATCACATGCTCCCCCGACAGCCCCACCTTCCTGGCCAGTTCCTCCAACACACCATATGCTTTCCTCTTATAGGGTCTTTTGATATTCCTTATGCTCAGAAATCTCTCTCCAATGTCCCTATCTGCTTAATACCTACTCATCCTTCAGATATCAGCTGAAACATCCCTAAATAAACCTTCTCTAATCTCCATGATGAGATCAAATCCTCCCTAAAATGTGCTCTCATGGAACCATGTTCCTCTCCTTGGCACTTGTCAGAGATGTAATTCTACATGCAGTGTATGATTCTTGAATATCTATTCCCTCTCTGGACTGTTAGAATTCACAAAGGGCAGGTCAAGTCTCTTCACTCACAAAATGTCACAAGTCTTTTTGCTAGCCCCCGGCACAGTGCTTAGACATAACACATGCTCAATAAGTACCTCCTGAGTGAACAACCATAAATTCGTATAGTGTAGCAACATCCACAAAAAGCATAAGGGCACCAACTCTTTGATGCAGAAGTCCCATTCTGAGTGAAGTTAACTGAGACAAAGCATATATATTCAAAGGTGTTCACACAGCAATGTCCATTACTTTGATGTTTTATAATATCAAAAACTTCGGACTTTTATATGTTCATCAGTGAGCAAAGGAACAATGCAGCCTTAAAAAAAATAAACAAATGGGACCTAATGAAACTTAAAAGCTTTTGCACAGCAAAGTATAAACAAGATGAAAAGACAACCCTCAGAATGGGAGAGAATATTTGCAAACGAATCAACAGACAAAGGATTAATCTCCAAAATATATAAATAGGTCATGTAACTCATTATTAAAAAAACAAACAACCCAATCAAAAAATGGGCAGAAGACCTAAATAGACATTTCTCCAAAGAAGACATACAGATGGCCACAGGGCACATGAAAAGCTGCTCAACATCACTAATTATTAAAGAAATGCAAATCAAAACTACAATGAGGTATCACCTCACACCGGTTAGAATGGGCATCATCAGAAAATCTACAAACAACAGATGCGGGAGAGGGTGTGAGGAAAGGGAACACTCTTGCACTGCTGGTGGGAATGTAAACTGATACAGCCACTATGGAGAACAGTATGGAGGTTCCTTAAAAAGTAAAAATAGAATTACCATATGACTCAGCAATCCCACTGCTGGGCATATACCCAGAGAAAACCATAATTCAAAAAGACGTATGCACCCCAATGTTCAATGCAGCACTATTCACAATAGCTAGGTCATGGAAGCCACCTAAATGCCCATCGACAGATGAAAGGACAAAGAAGACGTGGTACGTATATACAATGGAATATTACTCAGAGATAAAAAAGAACGAAATTGGGTCATTTGTAGAGACGTGGACGGACCTAGAGACTGTCATACAGAGTGAACTAAGTCAGAAAGAGAAAAACAAATATTGTATATTAATGCCTATATGTGGAATCTAGAAAAATGGTACAGATGAACCGGTTTGCAAGGCAGAAATAGAGACACAGATGTAGAGAACAAACGTATGGACACCAAGGTGGGAAAGCGGGGCAGGGCGGGGGTCGGTGGTGGTGAGATGAACTGGGAGATTGGGATTGACATATATACACTAATATGTAGAAAATAGATAACTAATAAGAACCTGCTGTATAAAAAATAAATTTTTTAAAGTCAAAAATAAATAAAAATAATAAGTAAATAAATAAATTAATTATTTTAAAAAAGAATGAGCTTGGAAGACTGTCAAAACAGCACACAGATCACATACTCAAGCCCTGGAAGATGGGGAAATGCCTTAAGTCCCCCACTTCGGATGACATCTCCCTGCCTCACAAGTCTCAGTCCGACTGGGCTAGCTTTGGCAAGGGGACGGAGCTGGATCAGGAGCCACTGCTGCCGTATCTGGATCAAGTTCCAGTTTTGGTCTATCATCCAACACCTAGCCAGACTCGCCTAGCAACTCAGCTGAGAGGAACAAAATAGGAAAGAATAGGCCTCATACAGCATCAGCCTAAAGGAGTTTATGACCCTGGAAGAAATGGATCAGAAAAAAAGCCTCTCTCTAGTTCCCTGGTGGTGCACTGGCTAAAGACTCCGCACTCCCAATGCAGGGGGCCCGGGTTCGTTCCCTGGTCATGGAACTAGATCCCACACGCATGCCGCAACTAAGAGTTTGCATGCCACAACTAAGGAGCCCACTGCCTGCAACTAAGACCCGGTGCAACCAAATAAATAAATTAAATTAAATAATATTAGAAAAAAAGATCCGGGAGTGTGTGATCTGTGTGATGGACTTTGTTTATGACAACCCAATTTGATTTCTGCTGTGTATGCAGATCACCTGGGCTGTACAGATGACTGGCTGATGAGATCCTTCACGTGCCCCTCCTGCATGGAGACAGTTGATGCAGCACTGCTTTTGTCCTACGAGACTAACTGAGCCAGTGTCTCTCACCTGACTTCAAGTGAACCATCATTTTTGGTGGTTTTGATCTTTTCTCGTTGAGCCCAAAGATCCAGGGATTAGGAATTAAGATAATGCATGAAAGTTTCCTAAAAATTCCTAAACGGCTGCAGATGTTGGGGAAAAGTACGTGATATTTTTAGAAATTTATGGGGAAAAGTAGGATGCTATTTTTATGTAAAGCCTTCACCCAGTGTTTAAAAATATAATTGTATTTAGATCTTCTTATTGCTCTAGTACGTAGGAATTGTATAAAGTGTTACAGCAGCTATATATGTTTAAATTGTGTCGAAGACTAGGATACAGATAGTGGTTGTTTTTCCTAAGTGAGATAACTTTCTTCTTCCCCCTACCCAAATTCTTTACTGAAGTTGCTGGCATTTGGGTCAAGGTTTTATTAAAAGCTACATTTTATAACACTGGCACAAAAAAAGTAGTTTTAAGCTTGTTTGCACAGTTCTTTTGTTTTTAGAATAAACATAGAGCATTTATTTTTTATTTTATAGGAACTCCACAAGTTAAGGTCCCATTGTTCTTTTGCTGTGATTGTTGTTACTATTGATGTTGCTGTTTTCTGTCTTTGCTGGTTCTTTCTAATCTACCATTTGTCGTTATTGGCATATAATCATCTCATAGTCACGAGATGGCTGCTGTAAAACCAAGTATCATATTCTCACAAAACAAGGAGGAAGCAGAAAAAGAGTCCAAATGGTCATTTTCCTAATGCATATTTATCTTTCTTCAGAGAAAAATATCATTCTCATAAGCACAGTAACAGCCTTCCCCTAATTACTCATTTGCCAAAACAGATTGATATGACCATTCATAAGACAATTCATGGCAAAGAGGGATATTAATAATGACTGTCTTAGGCTAACAAGGATTTACCCACTAAAGCTGAATGCTTCACTCCTCAAAAAAATCATAAAGTTCTATGAGCAAGGAAGAACTACTAAGTGACTGTTGAGTAAACCATCAGAATTGTTTGTCCAAGACCATATGATTCATTTTTTCCATTGGAAATGGAATTCATTGCCTTAGGTCTTTTTAAATAGTGTACTATTACTGTTGGGGCTGGCTCTGTGCTTGAAAACCAGTTTATTTATAACCTGTTACAAGTGCTATATTTGTTTGCAGTTAAGAAATGCAGAGTTCAAAGTGATCTCCTAGCTTGTAAGCAAACTGAGATTATTGTCCCTCTTCTATAAAAAAATGAGTTAATGTGTCCAGAAACTAACTCTAGTAAAGTGGGGTTTAACATTACCCTTTCTTATGTGTTTCATCTGATTATTTTGGTTGTCAACATGGTGACAATTAAAAGTTAAGGTAAATTTTAAATATTAAGAATTCTGATTTATTGAGCTTGAGTTATGCCAACATGCTTATGTAAAAATGAAAGTGGCACCATGGTTAAACTGACAAAAGTTTCTCAGTTGTAACAATTTTGATGTATTCTTTCCTGTGACCTCCTTCCCTGTTCTCTTCAACCACAGCAAAAGGATACTGCATGTCTTCTTATTGTAGTGCTGAGGTTACTGAAGTTATATAAAACACATCTGTCTGTTTCTTGGAAGGAAAGTCCTGCTAGTTGACTGACAATTGTAAGCAGGGAGAATAAAGACAAATGTGTTTCATGTTTTGCACACAAATGCAGAATTTGTATAATCACGACTTCACAGTTGTGATCTCAAAAAAGAAGGAATTTCTCCTTTATACTTTCCTTGTAATTAATGTAAGAACACTCTGAATCTCTAAGCTTCTGAAGTGTTAGAAGTACAGATGGGCTACTAAAGATGTAGTTGTAATGTTTTACCCATTTAGCATGTGTTTATTTTTCCTTATGTACTCAAAGGTGACATATTTGTTCAGCTCAGTGATATTATAGCTAAAAAAATCATTCATTAGTAAAAGGAGAAGCAATCTCAACCTAACAAATCAGAAGTGTTTCTTATTATTTTATACTGAGTTGAATATTTGACTCTTAACACTTTTCTACATACAAAACACAAGTCTCTTGAAGGGTTCTTCATAAGTGCATTATAGAAGAATTTAGTATGTCATAAGCACTTAAAGATTTGACATTCAACTGTAGTAGTATCCATGTTGGTTAATTTTTTTACAAGCCCCATGATGAGTTTGAGAAAAACTGAAAGAATTAGAGTATCAGGTTCTATCAAATTGTTACATGTATCTTGCTTAAGTTTTTGTTCATTAATTTATATCCAACTACATAAAGCAAATTTGAGGAAAGACATTAATAAATAAATAAATAAATAAATAAGAATGAGGTCTCCAAATATTTTCATAGGAAGATGTCCACCATATATTAAATTATAAACCAGAATGTCTAAATACTATACCATTAAATCACATGTACTGTCAGTTCTGTATATCCAACCGTTCCATATCCTGCAGATATGGGAGGCCGACTATACTACACCATTTTACATACAGGACTTGAGCATCTGAGGATTTTGGTATCTATGGGGAGCCCTAAAACCAATCCCCTGCAGATACCAAGGGACCATTGTATATGCTTATATCTGCATTTTTTACGTCTGAAAAAATATGTGCTAAATTATTACTAGTGGTAACCTCTGAGTAGGGGGCAAAATTGCCTTAAACTTCATACATTTCTCTGACTGCATTTTTTTTTTTTTTTTTTTTTTTTTTGCGGTACACGGGCCTCTCATTGTTGTGGCCTCTCCCGTTGCAGAGCACAGCCTCCAGACGCGCAGGCTCAGCGGTCATGGCTCACGGGCCCAGCCGCTCCGCAGCATGTGGGATCTTCCCAGACGGGGGCACGAACCTGTATCCCCTGCATCAGCAGGTGGACTCTCAACCACTGCACCACCAGGGAAACCCTTCTGACTGCATTTTTTGCATTCAGCTTACATTAGCTTACATTACTATTGCAAACAGAACAATTTAAACATGGTCTGCCTCTTGGGGTTGGCAACTCACCTGCAGATGAGGTAGCCAGTCCTGTTTAAACCATGGGTACAGTGGACACCAATAAGTCTGTCTATAAAACAGGGAATATGGAATTAAGTAAGCGAAGTAGATACACTACAAAAAAGTTATACAATTTTCTGAAGAGTAGCATTTATTAGTTACCACAACACTACCACTATCCTGAAAAGGAAAAACTCTGAAGAAAGGAGTGTTTTTGAAGGAATGTACTATGAAGAATTAACTACTATAAAGTCAAAATTCATTGTCTCTGGGAAATTTTGCATAGCCTCCAATCAGATGCAATAGTGTGGACTGGAGAATGCCCATCAGGAACTGATTTGACTATAGAAAAAGGGGGTGGAAAAAAAAAACAGGCTATCAGAAGAAGAGAATTTGTTTTTGAGTGAAACAAATGGAATGCCTTCACTTTTAATGCTCAATATTAAAAAGTACAAACGGTTTCTGAAGGGCTCTTGGGGTCCCAAAGCACTTTCATTCCTTCTCTCATTCACTGCTCCTCACACACCACGGGTCTATGTGCCTGTGGAGACCTTGGTTAAGTAGCACCGTTCTTATTTCACAATGAAAAAGTAAGGCTTGAGACGTAAGCCCAAGCTGCACAGCAGGCAAACAGAAAAAAGACTAGAATCGAGTCTCAGATTTTTCCAACTATGCCACAGTGTTTCGTGGTCCAGCACTTAAAAAAAATTATAAGAGAAAGTAAATAAAAAACAACAACACGGAGCTGATCTCTGCAAAAGGTATGTCTGTGACTAGGTGGTGTCTGGCATTTGTCATCTCCTGCCTGGATTACTACCGCCCTACAATTCTAGCAATCTCTTTTATTTCAACTGATCCTCCACATGGAAGATGTTATCTTTCTAAAATATAAACTTGGCTGGATTGCTCTGTTGCTTGAACATCTTCACTTAGCACAGAATACAGCCCAGGTTGTTAGCACAGCATTGAGAACTCTTTATAAACAATTATCAGTCTGTCTCTCCAACTGAATTATAAGTTCAAACTATGACTTACAAGGACCTACATCATCCACCTCCCTCCTTTGCCCTGACAGCCTCCCCTGATCTCATTCTCTACTGCCCTGCCCGCACTCACTTTCCCCTGTCCAGCCACACTGGCTTCCTTACTATTCCTCAAACATGCCAAGCACAGTCGTGCCTCAGGGACTTTGCACCTACTATTCCTTCTGCTTCAGAACACACCCTCCCACCCCATCTCCACTCTCCCAGAACACACCCTCCCACCCCATCTCCACTCTCCCAGATATCCAATGGCTTGTTTCTCACTTCAAGGCTCTGTTCCATCGACATCTTAATAGAGGGGACTTCCCTGATCACCTAC
Organism: Phocoena phocoena; assembly: GCF_963924675.1. Lineage (NCBI taxonomy): Eukaryota > Metazoa > Chordata > Mammalia > Artiodactyla > Phocoenidae > Phocoena > Phocoena phocoena. Next base: position 26,388,598 of record NC_089232.1, on the reverse strand, counting down.
CACATTCCCTCACCTCTTCATCTTCTTTTGTTATTCTCCAAAGCATTTACCACCGCTTGACACTCCACATATTGACTTATTTATTCATCTCTCTCCCCCACTACAATGGAAAGTACGTAAGGGCAAGAACTTTGTTCTCTTCCTACTTCCTAGAGCAGTGCCTTCAACTTAGAAGGTGTTATACAAGTATTTGCTGAAATGAATGTATGAATTCTTTGCCCTTTCACACTACCCTCTAGTCACACCAGTGGCTGGCCCTCCAGAGCACAAGTTCAAGCCCTGTGCCTTTTGTACCTGTCCCCAATACCTGGGCTGTCCTTTCCTCATTCTGGCAAAATCCTCTTCCCCCAAGCCCAGCTCAAACGCTGTCTCCTCAGTCAGGCCTTCCTCAATTTCTCCTCTATATTCCTGCTGCACTTGATTCTTTTATCATAATTAACCCACTTATACTCACTACATGTTTCTCTTCCTAGATAACTGTAAGTTGCTACTGAACAAAGACTTCGACTCACCTCTGTATCCCCGTGCCCTAACAACAAACCTATAAGGCTCTCAGTGTTTACTGAAACAATGTATTTTCTGAGTCTCTACCAATTCTAGGGAGTGCATAGTTTAGCCTCCTCCTCATTATCAGTGAGCCTGGCATCTGTGGGAGGGCCTTACAGCAGAGGAAGTCACCAATGGATCATAACTAAGGTCCTGAGACTGCAATGGCAGACAGCATGGTGAAGTTAGCCCACTGCATGCAGAAGACCCACAGAGGAGTCAGCATATGCAATGGACTACACTTGGTATAACATGTGAACAATCAAGGTTTACAAACGTGTTCTCATGCACTTGTAAGGATCTTCTAGCCCACGCGGAACAGACAGAACACACACAAAGGAGCCTGGAGGAAGTGAGTAGGCCGGCAGCTGCGCCCTAACATCTTAAGAGGTAACATTTCTGTGACTACAGTTTAAACAAATCAGATAATCTGCCTCCTTTCTAGACACCCTGGTTATCACAGGACAGGCCAAGCCTCTCAAGTTTTAAAGCTAAAGTACACGGAAGATCTGTGAATAGGGCTTAAGATATTTAAGAGCTAGTACCTGCATTAAGCAACCAGGTTACAGAATGAAAATTTATCTTGAAATTCCAGTCTCTCCCTCTCTCTCTCTCTCGCCTCCCATCCCCTATCTTCCCACCTCCATCTCTATTCCCTCTCCCCTACTCCCTGTTTTATGTATATACGTGCATCATTTTATATATACACGGAATATTTACTGTCTGTTACATTTATTTAATAAAGTGCACACTCCTCAGGCTCAATTTAGAAAGAGGACAAAATGAACACTTTCACATGGGCGTCAGTGGCGTTCCAAAGACAAAAGATTCCTCAGCCTTAAAACATGGCAAACACCATGTTCCTTCTGATAGTTAGATGCTAGAAAAAGGCAAGTGGATCCTTAAAATTCACACGCTATTAAGACCTACTATCAACAGAGTAGATCTTAAAGTGGAAACAAGAAAACACCAGCCTTTTAAGTTCTTCCTGTCTGAAGATAAGAGTAAGAGGTGGTAGTGTTCTTCCTCACTTGCACCCAAAGTGTAAAAGCAGCAAAAATATCTTAAACACATATGTGATGAGGAAGCCACTCTTCTGGTCCACTCTGTTTTGTTTTGCTTCTAGGGATGTCTCACTCCGAACCTTTGCTTTTTGTTTTCTCTTTTATGTACGCTAAGAACCTGAGAGTCTAAACCTTTTCTTCCACCTCTCAACCAATAAATAGGACAAAAGAACATTTTTATGTTTTTATGTATTTTCCATTCAAATTTTTAAAAAAGAGATAAGTAAGCTAGTTCAGTTGATATTTCTCACAAAAATCACTTTCCAAACTAAACTAAATTGTTTGTGACCATAAACAGGAAAAACACCGTACTCTATTAGCACCATCTGACATTTCCACCTTAATGTTACCAAACACAACAGGCCTAATGTCAGAACTATTAAAAATGTTAAAAATCCCCAACCCCACTCACAATGCATACCAAATTACAGGTAAAGGAAAAAAGAAAAAAACTCACCATTGTCTTTATTTTCCTTCAAAAACCCTTTAACAGCACACTGGAATTTAAAAATAGTGTCATCATCTGGCACCTGATGTCCAATTGTACAAATTTTTAAATGAGGAATAGTTTCTGGTAAGTCCTATAAGGCAAAACCATGAAAATATGTATTATTTCCTTTGTAGGGAAAGAATAAAAAATTAATTAGAGAAGGCAGAATGTAAACCAGGAGAGTACATTAAACTTTGTATGTCAGTCATTCTGATGAGAGCCATTTTTTCCAAAGCTGCTTTAACCAGTAATTATCACTTGATTTTCACTAAAACTGCAGAACGGACAGTTACCAGGCATGCAAAAGGAAAAGCAAATCTATGTGAATGAATGCACATGTAACTCAAAATGATATAAACAGTTCTACCTACATTTATGTTCTATCTTACATTTCAAGGGCCATAAAGCGGCTGTGATTTAAGGAGAGTCGTAGAATAGAGTCAGAAGAACTTGGATTCGAATTAGGAAACAGAGGCAATTTCAGGCATTGTTGAGAACTGGTATTCTTGAGGTGGGAGAAAGTAGACTATCAATAGAAGACAGAAAAGGATAAGTGAAAATTCTCTAGTTCTGAATTTACATGGAAAGTAGCAGTAGCAACCTATGACATATTTTTAAAATATTAAAAACAAACATACATATTTTTCCTAGCTCTGACCACTGAAAAAGTCTAGAAACAACTGATGTCATGTCAAAAGGACTCAGGAGTCACCGAGAAGCTCCAACTGGCCAAAGATAGGGCCTCAGTTAGAATAATAACTGTAACGGAGTCCACGGTGATAGGAAGAAATAAAATTTTACAAAACTGGTCAACACTGGAGGATATTTGTGAATCAACTCATTATTTTGAAAACTGTTAAATAAAAGAAGAGAATCATGCCTCTACAACTGAGCAACCAAACAGTTGATGAGGGGAATCTTCTCCTCGTACAAATATACCCAGCTAATAAGTGAAAAAAAGAACAACAGAATTCACCATTCTTTGAAGCCTCAACTGAATTAATGGATGTAGGTATGAATCATCAGTGACTGCTAATACCACAGAAAGACACAACTATATACGTCTCCATGGAAGAACACATCATCACCCATGAAACTGTCTTGCCAAAACAAAACATGCAAGCTTCGTTCTGATCAACTACTAAATTACAGGAAATTAAAGGACTGAAGAATATGTTAACAACACATGGAATGTAATCATCGACATCTAGATGGGACAAATGACCTGGTTTCTTTAAAAATAAAATTCAAGGAGGAAAAGAAAAGTGAGAGAGACATGGAGGGAGAATCTATAGATTAAACAAGACTTCAGAGACCTAACAATCCACGGCAAAGTGTGGACCTTATTTGCATCTAATTCAAAAGTCTTAAAAACAATTTTTTATGACATTTAGGAGACAACTGCAAATTTGAGCACTCACTGGGTATTAAATATTAAAAAATGATATTAAGGGGCTTCACTGGTGGTGCAGTGGTCGGGAGTCTGCCTGCCGATGCAGGGAACGCAAGTTCGTGCCCCAGCCCGGGAGGATCCCGCATGCCTCGGAGCGGCTGGGCCCCTGGGCCGAGGCCGCTGGGCCTGTGCGTCCGGAGCCTGTGCTCCACGGCGGGAGGGGCCGCAGCTGTGAGAGGCCCATGTACCGCAAAAAAAAAACAACAACAAAAAAAAAACATATTAAGGAATAGAAGCCCTATATTTTAAATATACATACCACAACTGTATAGGTGTAATTACATGTTGTCTCGGAGCTGCTTCAAGATAATATGGAATGGGGTGAAACAGGTGGGGGTATAGATAAAACATGACAGCCATCAGTTGGTAAATAAGAAAGCTGGATGAGTTCATGGGTATACAAGGAACACTCACAGTATCTTTATACTTTTGTACATGCTTAAAATCTGTGATCATTGTTTAAAAACAAGACGACGCTGTAGAAAACAGTTTGGCACTTTCTCAAAGGTTAAGCACAGAGCTACCGTACGATCCAACAACTCTGCTACTACCTACGCTGCACATCTAACAGAACTGAAAGCAGGGATTTGAACAAATATCTGTACACCAATGACCACAGCAGCGTGATTCACAATACCTACAAGGTGGAAAACAACCAAGTGTCAATCAACCGTCGAATAACAAACTATGGTCTATGTACACACAATGAGATTTTCTAAGCCAAAAAAGAAATGGCATTTCGTTACGTGCTATATAACATGGATGAACCTTGAAAACACGATGTTTAGGGCAATAAGCCAGACACAGAAGGACAAATACTGCAGATTCCACTTACACGAGGTACCTAGAATAGGCCAATCCACAGAGACAGAAAATAGAATAGAGGTTACCAAGGGTTGGTGGGAGGGAAAAGGGGCTGTTACTGTTTGATGGTTACAGAGTTTTTGTTGAGGATGATGAAAACGTTTTGGTTATAGACAGCGGTGATGGTTACACAACACTGTGACTGTACTTAATGCCACTGAACTGCATATTTATAAATGGTTAAAATAAATATGATTTCTCTATATTTTACCACAATAAGAAAAAAGGAATAACAGAGCTGAAATTTCAATTCTTCCTTTTCCGAGAGTCAGTTTCATCGTCTGTAAAATTAGTAATTGTAGTTGTCTATCCTCTGAGCTTAGTGCAGGGTAAGCACTCAGTAGGAGATATCAGTACTACTTCCACTTCAAGAGCAAAGGATTGCTGTGAAGATTAACTAATAAGTCAATGGATATGAAAGAACTTTCTAAATGGCAAACTGCTCTACAAATATTAAAAGACATTAGGTGTTACTGTCTCCCAAGGCCATGGAACAGGTCAGAAGAAGGAGAATTCTTTTGCACTGGAATGTCCTACATGGGCCAAGAGAATAGATGGGTTTCTGTACTATATCAGAAGGCATTAGGAAAAGGAAGCATAAAACTTAGAGAACAATTGTCTTTTACAGTGATGCTTAAACACGCTCAGGCAACTGCTTAAAATAAGTGCTAAAGACATAATGGACATACCTTTCTTTCCTTTTAGGCTACTACTATTCTTACTAAAAGTTTACTTCATTTTCAAAATATAGAACATGGAAGCTTATAGAATTTCTTAAGCATATCTAGAGCCTACTGCCAAATACTATAGTTCAATTCATATCTTTAATCTCATTTTGAAACAGCAATTACAAATGTGTATTTAAGGAAACCACTAGCTTCCCTTTTTGAACCCACGAGAGAAGGCCAGGGTTCACCTTAGCATAAGATGGTAACTACTGAACTACTATGAATTATTACAGTATCAGAAAGAAGGTCATTTTCAATTACGGCTTCCATTTACCTCTGGCTTATAATAGCGGCGAGTATATGTTAAGTCAATTATCAGCCCAAGTTCTTCATTCTGTTCTTGGATTTTGTTAAAAAGATCCAAGGGGGAAAAACATTCTTCTGGAGCAAGATTCTTTTCAAAACTCTGTCAGAAAGAATAAAATAAGGAAGAACATATGTTTAAAATCCTCTACTATACTATCCATTTATTCAAACCCTGTGACGCTAACATATGAGATTCAAAGTAAAGTTTCCTCCTCTGCAATTTACAAGCGATATTACAATCCTTTCTTCCAGAGAGATTAGATGGAAGAAAATAAGCTCACTTCTATATAGTTATTTCTATGTTTGTTTATTTCATGTTGGTCTCCTAACCTGACTCTAAACTCCCAGAAGGCAGGGACCACATCAATGTTGCCTACCACTGTATTGCCAGCTCCAAGCAGAGTGCCTGAAAACAGACACAGAAATAAATACTTCTTGAATATCTACATATAGGAAGGATGGCTTTCACTGCTAAATATTCTTTCATGTATTTGGCTTATACATGTACCCTGTGCCATTGATCTCTTTGGTTATTCAAGTGTCAGCAACACACACTTTTTTTCTTAATTAGTAGACTAGTTTTAGAGCAGTTTGAGATTCACAGCAAAGCTGAGCAAAATGTACACAGTTCCCACTTATACCCTCTCTCCTTCATCCCACACAGCCTTCCCCATTATCAACATGCCATACCAGTGTGCTTCATTCGTTAGAATTCATGAAGCAACACTGACACATCGTTATCAATCAAAGTCCATAGTTTATTGCATTCATGGTACAAGTAACTATTTCTTTATTTCTAGTATAGTCATCCCCAAACATTTACATACTGAGATACCTATTACTTTCTTAGAAATTACTTTATTCTTTATTTATAGTTAGGGCATTACACTGTTTTTTTTAATTAAGTACAAAAGTAGGTTGTATTTATCTACGAATTCCATTCTGGATGGTAAAGGAGGTATTAAAAAGTATTTGCTAAAAAATAGGGAAAATGGAGTACGACGGGGTTGAGAGCTAGGGATCTATATGGTGAATTCAGATTTCTGGAAGAATACGGTATTAACTTTTGCTTACCTTTTTTAAAGGAACTTTGAAAGCAATGAAACGAGTCCCAGGCATCCGCTGTCCAACTGGGAGATAGTCTTTCCACCTGTTAATATATTTTTTGTTAGGCAAATTTTATGTTAGGCTGTCTCCCTGCATAGGATGAATGCGCCTTGAAAATGGAAATCATATCCCTCTAGGGTAGGTCCCTCTTCTTTCTGCTTTGCATTTTGCTGCTCCACTTATTTAACCCCACCTAGTAATAACCTATACTTCCCTTGTTCCTGTTTCCCCATCTTGAAAACAGATAAAAGGTAACAAAACAATGCAAAGGTCTCAATAAATAAGGGATATCTAAAACCAGAGATGACCAGAACTTCTGTATCACTAATAAAACCTAGCCCGATGTTGGATACTAAGGTATCATTAATACATGAGTGTTGACTGAAACAGTTTAAACTCAATTTTTTCACTTCACAGTTTATTTTTAGTCCTCATACAAAACCTGATAATAAAATTCCTTAATGCTAGGAATCACAGTGAAAAATAATATCTGAACTGACTTTTGTAAGATGAGTTAGAACTAAGGTTAATTCAGTGTATCTGAAGCATTGAAAGTGAGGGCAAAAGTAGCACAAGATGGGGCCAGAGAAGCAGAGAGGATTCTAGACCACGCAGAGTCTTAAAGGCCAACGGTTTGTTTTCTATTCTCAAAACAATGTTTTTGAGCGATGTTTATGAGCAATGTTCCAACTTGCTTTTAAGGTTTCTTGTATGAAGAATGGATTGGAAGGAAACAAGATATATGGACACTAGTTAGGACCTCACTGCAACAGACAGGCAAGTTCAGTATTAGGATGCTGAGGAAGAGTTGACAGATTCAGAAGAAATGCAGGAGATAAACTGAAGCGGGCTTAATGGGGTATAAGATGGAGGAAAGGAAGGTCTTAGGGAATTAAAGAGTTTACTGCACAAATGAGCAAAGTCTCAAAATTAATCATTTGAACGTACAGAGGTAGATCACTCAAGTAACACCGGTTAGGAAGCAACAGTACGCCCTTTATAATTCCAAGAGACAAAACAAATCAACTGTTTCAACGGAAAATTCGGCGGTACCGGTGCGTTTTTTCACTCAAACTTAGGTCCAGTTCCTATTACTCACATTTTCTCTGTGCCAAAACAACACCGCTTGAGGAATTGAAGGGGATTCCATTTTGGTAATTAAGGAGTGTCCCCAACACTGACAGTCCCATCTTAAAAAGCAGTCCCTCGGCATTTTACCCGAGGAGCAATGACCAGAGCCTCCCTTTTAAAACGATGGGGAGAAATCAGAACATCACACACTGTCCCTTTCAGCTACTGTGAACTGAGCCGCGAGACGACCAGTACCCCCTAGCACAGCGCGGACGGGCCAGCGCGCGGGGGCCACTGTGACAGGCGACAGCACAAGAAACGAAGGCCAGGCCCAGGGGCTCTGAGCTCCACCGGCAACGCCCAGCGGCCAAGGCGTATTACCTTTCCGGGATGTGGTTTCCGCCCTTCTTCTTGGCCGACGAACGTCCAGAATATCCGCGACTCTGACCCCAGCGCCCGCGGGCATGATGCCACTGGCTCATGTGACCCCCAATATGCCGCCCACCCAACGCCAAGAGTGCCAAAGTCGCCAACCCGGCCGCCCCAGTGCCAGCACAAGTCCACGAACCACAGTCACCGAGGCGTTAGCTCACGCAGCTCGCGGACCTCTTTCTACTGCGCATGCGCCACCGCTCGTCGAGATGACGTCATCACGCCGGCCGACTGAGGCGCTTGATTAGTAAAGAGGACTCTGATGGCTGCAATTCCCTCATTAGCCGGAGGGTGGTAGCAGAGGTCCATTAGTTCTTGTGTGAACCCTTCCGAATTCCACTAATTGGGGACATGGAAAGCTGTCCAACTCTCCCAGTTTCTTGTGTGGTTGTTTCAGATATTTAAGTGCTTACATTCACACTTTTTGTATCTTGTCTGTATTTGTACGTAACGGATATCCTCTATTTTATATAAGAGCAGCATACTACACATAGTCTACAATCTGTCTTGGATAGTGATTTTCCTGGTCAATTTTGGCATACATCCATTCTATTCTCTTTAATAGCTGCATAACATTACATAATTTATATGACCAGTCCAATATTGATGGACTTTTAGTTGTTTTCAGTCTGGGGTTTTGTCTTTTGTTTTTGTCCTCTGTTACAGGTAGGCTGCAATGTGAACATCTTTATACGTGTATATAGCTATATATAAATTTCTAGACATAGAATTTCTGGAATGAAAGAGATGCAAACTTAAAAAATTGAAAAATTTTCAATAAATCTAATCTGCCTAATCAACCTTGCAAAAATATTCTATCAGGGTGGACCAACTGGGATAACAGTTACGAAAGGGTTTTCCAATGTTTAAAATTCTCTTCCCACTTCAGAAATAATTACAATAAAATGTTACTCACTGGTGACAAAAAAAAATTCTATCAACTTATACTCCACTCACAGTGAAACATTTATTGGGTTTCTATTATGTGCCTGGTATCATGCTGGAGGTTGACAGTATGGATTTACATTTTCGACAATACCAAAAAATGCCTGAGAGAGATAAGAGTGGAGCTCAGGAATAACATTTCCTCACATTATCAGGCATAGGGATCTGTACCTGTTAGAAAACCTATGAATCCTGCCACAAGTGAAACGGCAAAGAACAGCATGTTCTACAATAGGTCTGAGGGTATAATAGCATACTAAATTCCATTGTTATTTATAATAACAAGTGTTTTTTGTTAGTTTTAGTTTCTAATTTCTGAAAGTAATTTACATACACTGTTAGTAATCTTCACAACAATTTGAGCTGGGTCAACTGAGTCAGGAAGTTCAGAATTATTGAATGAATGAATGAATGAATGAGTAAAAAGACCACTAGCTTTAACATATCTGGGACAGTTATAGTCTAACCAGGTTTCAATCCACAAGCATTTATTTACAATTTTGAAAATTTCCACACAATTACAAATGGGACAAGAGTAGTAAATTACTATTTGGATAAAAAAAGATACAAGTTAGCACAACATAGTTTACAAACTTACAATTAGGCACATTCAATTTGGTGCTAAATCATAAAATATTCTTTTGCAATTTATGAAAAATATCCAATAGGCATGTAATGGCCAAAAAGTACAAATGATACAAATATCTATAGACATGACAATGTACAAATTGTGACATAAATCTATCAGAAACTAGAAAATCTATGTTGGTCCTATAGTTCCAGCTTGCTAAAAGATACAGGCTTTACGTGGGAACACAAAAAAATCCAGACCTGGCCATAACAGGGTTTCCAGAAAGTATAAAACTAGCAAAGAGTAGGCCTCTGGATGGGAGTGGGTCGAACATGAAATAAAACAATGCCTTAGTGAGTATGTAGTATGCTGGGATGGAAAATATAGGAGCAAGGGATATTTGGGGAATCAGGGAGCTAAATATTTGACACTAACAAAATCTACCAGTATCCCATAGGGCCTCAGGTACCATGCAAGGGTTTGAGGGATTCCAGTATTTAATTAAACCACAATGTGACAATGGGAAGAATTAAGGAGAGCTTCAGGGATAGATGAACTGGGGATGTTACACCAAGACACGTCTCAGTTAACCTGATGGGTTCAAAATGCAGGAAGTGGGTATACGGGACAAGACAATAACTGTAAGAATAAAGGTTTAGGTCAGAGTAGGGCCTCATGTTGCTAAGTGTTGAAATAGAGCTCTTTAGTTTCTTCCTCCTACATGTAAGATTCTTCGGAGGTTAAGATGATGTTCAACCTGCATGCTAAAGTTAAACGGCTGGAACTAGGGAGAGAAAATAAGTTACATAGGCTCAGAACCAGGAAAAGCCTAACTAAGGGTTTGCCTAAATAGAATTGAATGTTGGAACTGAATATTTTAATATGTAAACATTTTACTGATACCAAAATGTATCTTACCACACTTCCCCCAATCTCACACCACCCACCCTAACCTGCAGTAGCTATGGGTCCCTTGATTTCCATGGAAATATAGAGAAAAGAGACACTGATCTGGCTTGCAGGTATTTAGTAAGTTGGTAGCCTCACATCACATACTAGTATCATGTGAGTAGGCCATCTGAAGTAGGAAGCTTAGGGGAAAAACCTTGAAAAACACTTAAAAGCTTAAGCCACATCTCTATACTACAACACCTTTCACCATTTCTTCTCAGATAAGCATCAACCCCATCAATGAAAAAACTCATTTCTCATAATAGGAAAAACAGGCCTAAAAATTACATGTGTGTCTTTGGAGGTCCCATCTATGGGATATCTTCCTAGTACCAGAAAAGTCCCCGGAAAGATCAATCTTTGCACCCCTCCCTGAAAGCTTACCACCAAGGAAAATGACTAGATCCATAGATTTCCTCCCTCAAACCAGCTTACCTCACATATAAATCATTAGCAACTCAGCCCTGACTCACATTATCACAGTCACAAGAGTGGTTGGGGAGAAAAGCACCAACCCAGGCCAAGTTGGGCTGATGGCAGATATCTGCTCCTTACGCTTGGGTGAATAATGCGACTCACCGTAATGCCTTTTTCACAGACGCTTTTTAAAGTTTCTCCACAAAATCCAACAGGTCAAGTTCGTTCATGATGCTTCAAGATAAACAATCATCAAGAGAAAAACATGCAGTATGTCTTACAATGTTGGAGTGCTTAAAAATATGACAAGGAAATAACCATGAGAACAAAACCAGAGCATTATAAAAAAATCTGTGTTCTACAAACATACCAGTGAATGCTATTAATAAGGTACTATGAGAGAAAACAAAATGAGAAATATATGTAAGACTGTTCCCTTTAGTGTACAGAATTCATGGCTGTTGCTGCACTATCGAGCTATCTGTGACTGTCTGTTCTGGTAATACAAAATGAGGCCAAAGTGTGGCAACTTGTTTCCCACAGAAACCAAAAAATCTACATGAATCTCTTTTCTCCTGTGCCCTTTCACCTTATCTGCTCCCAGTTCTCCACGAATGTCCTCTTCCTTCTCTAATTATTCTCCTCTTCATTTTGCTTGGCCTTGCACCCAAGCATGCAAGACAGAGAATCCTAGAGGTCCAAGATTCTAGAGTGGCTGTTTGCAAGGGGGAGGAGATTACAGTAACTGCCACACTGTATATACTTCTGTGCAAAGAAAAAGGGACCGCATTCAGAATGTCTCTCACATATAAAGTAGTTGGATGGCAGGATACCTGTGTGGCCCAAGGAACTAGGGGCAGCAAATTATGGGCAAAAGAATTGCAACCAAAGGCTGGAAGAGGAAAGCTTTGCAAACAGCTGTCTCTAGCTCTTTGGTATTTGCTCCCAATGGGCAGAGTCTATTTTGAGAAGCATCAAGCACTGAAAAGAAGACTCCTGCTGCTGGAGGTTGACAGAAAGTAATATCCATGAGGGTAAGAATGCAAGATCAAGGCTTGTCCTAGAAACAATGCCCATAATGGAAAAAAAAAAAAAAGAAAGCAGAAGAGAAATGTAAGTCACAAGTCCAACCTGGCCCAGCCTAGCCCAGCTCAAGGAAGGTAGGAGTCAAGGAGATGAAACTAAAAGAGAAGAGCCTTGGACCACAACATTCTCCACAAGGTACACGCAACAAACTTCACCCTACTCTTTAACCAAGTTACAAGAAGAACTTCTTAATCCCTACTTTTTCTCCTTAAAAGCTGCTATAAGTTCACTAATTAGATATGATTTCAGAACAATGGTAATAGTTCAACTAGATGGCTCTTGCCTTCCTAAGGATATTAATTAAATAAGATATAGATGTATATAGCTCTAAGTATATGATACATAAAATATAATACTCTGCAGGATATAGGTAACTGTTAGTAAATTATATTAATGAACGTCTGTAAGAAGTGTTGCAACGATTTCCCTAATGTAAGAGCCTGGGGGAGGTAAATCTCTCTTCTAGGATTTCCTCCCCAGAGCTCAGAAATTTAGGTGTTGTTTTAGCTCTGCTACACTCTCTCCACCCATCCCCACCTTCCTGTTGGGGATCGGACTTCCCTATTGGCTATCTCATACCTTGAAACTGCCTGCCTTGTGACATCATTCTCCTACCAAGCCTACTACCACTTGGTAGAGTCTAAGGGTTTCCGTGGACTTGTCTGTAAATAAATTTGGATCATCACAAGTGACCGGTGACCAGTGACCAGTGACCAGTAACCAGTGACCTTTGTACTGGACACATGCGCCGTTCAGCTGCAGCCACTCAGACATCCTCTGGTGTTGTCTCCTCAACCCTTGTATCTGCAGTTGATGTTTCCTTTTCTTCTAGGACCATGTCAGGTAAGAAAAGAAACTTTTTAAAGTTTTTCGTTAGATTTATTTTGCCCCTAAATTTACTAGTAGATTCAAAATAGCATGGAATAATGAGGGAAAGTATTGAACTAGAAGTCTGGAGACCTAATTTCAGTTTTGACTTTGGCATTTACTATCTGTGTGACTTTGGACAAATCATTGACTGTCTCGCAAAGCCTGATTTTTTCCTTATCTGTTAGGTTAGGACACTACATTGGTTGATCACTCTGATCCCTTTTTTTCCAATATTGAGCCTTAAAGGGTACCCATGTAGAAAATGAAATCAGAGCCTTCTCAAGAGTGTTTCAACAGAAACATAGAAGAGACAGGTGACATAGAAAACTAGCAATATATAGCAAGATGTTTCATCTCTAATGGTCTCCCTCCACTAATATTTCGACTAGTTGAAAAGAGAAAATAGGGAGAGAGGATGGAGAGTACTGGGCTATAGGGAGGCAGAGTCAAACGTAAGGAAGTTTAGGATTGTTTTCATCAGCACAGGCCAACAGGAAGAAAGAGATAGGAAAAAAAATAAGAATGAAGAGGGAAAGCATAGAGGAGCTCTCAAGAAAAACGTAGTTTGCAATGGAATGTTGATGGGAACCAAAGATTTTAAATTAAAGCAGAAAGAGCATAGAGTGAATTCTGCTCAGAGCAGGGCAAAACAAAGTTGATTGTAGCAAATCCTTATTTTAACAGACTAAGAGGAAAGTAAGGACAGAACAGGGTATCACCAGGAAAGGCAGCTTACCAGAAATGTCATACTCAGTGTTTTTCTTTTATTGCCTCTCTGAATAGAGTTGGCACTTGCCAGTTTTGAATATAAACATTTTAGAAATATGTCCTGGAAATGATGCTTCCTATATACAAGAAACCAAAGTGGTTATCTAGGGGTCTGCTTTTCAATGTTTGATTCTTTCTAATTTTTAAACTATGTAGACATTTTACCAATTAAAAATTTTAAATGATATCTTCTAAATTGAATCAGAAGGACTATTTCCTTTGTGTGATATGTAGGTTCTAAGGCAAGGTTGCTTTTCATCTTTACAGTTCTTTCCTTCCTAACACAGAGAGCACATTGATCAACAGCCATCGTTCGTTTTTAGATCTTAGCTACCTAAGAAGAACAAGAAAAATTCAAGCCCCACATCTCTAATTCCACATTGAGGGAATTCGCTGGTGGTCCAGTGGTTCAGACTTGGTGCTTTCACTGCCAGGGCCATGTGGCGCGGCAAGAAAAAAAAAAAATTCCACATTTATCTAGAACAATATTGTGGAGTCCTTTTGATGTTCTTACATTTGAAAATCTTTTTTAATTGGATTCTAGTGATGATGGCTTTTTTAGGTTTTGGGATGTCATCTTCTTGGATGTTGAAGATGATTATAATCTAAGTTCTAGAATAAATACAAAAACCTTCTTGATACTTTTTAAGCTTCCTTTCTGCTTATTATATATTTCTATTCTTTGAAATATATATTTCTACCAGGCTGAATACCTGTTACTTGCTGGGTAAAAATATGAATGGGCACAATAATGACATTCTTTTACACTTATTATTTTGCTGTCTGCTTTGTACCAGTTTTCATTGAAATACTTGTCTGCATATGTTGTGGCTACGTATACATTCACACTGATTGAATTTTGTTGCTTGTTATGCATTTTTACTGATATATCTTCCCTGTATGTATGTACTGGCTAGGAATTCATTCAAAATCACCTTCTATCATGTTTTTTGGTTAATAGTATTCACTAAAATAGAGTGGGCAAAATTCACTTTCATAATATTGCATGTATGGTACAGAATGTCATTTGTTAGTAAACTCATTTTGCTTTGACACTTGCCACATACCCCAGTTTTCATAACTATGTACTTCTTTTACGTTATGTAATATGTTTTTCATGATTTTTCTTTGTCTTTCTAGAACTTATTGTATCTTCCTCCATATAAATCATACGCTATATATCAGCTTATTCATGTATTAATTATTACTGCTATTATTATTGGTGGTGCTGTTATAACCACTTTACAGATGAGTAATCAGATAACGTTTTTCTTTCCAAAAGAACTTAAGAAATTCGCTTTCGGGTAATCATTTTGAGGTGGGATGAGAAACCAGGCTTGAGAAGTGTGAAAATAACTCTTTAAATTTACCAGTTGGACTGAGCTATATGTGAACTCTAGGTAATAGCATGGGAACTGCACAAGCAAAGTAAGACACTGAAGATTACAATGCTAATAGCCGTACTGTTTTCTAACGGACAAAAAAAAATGCCTATAAATTCTATTTCTCCCGCTTTCTGGCAGTATCATGCTCAGAGTAGTGTCCTGGCAAGCAAGTCCGGATACTTAGGTTCTGAAACCTGGTAAGGATACTAACATAATGAGAGAACTTGAACAAGTCAACCCGGCCTCTCTGAGCCTCGGTTTCCTTCCTCATGAAATGAGACTGTGAAAATAGAAGTTCTCTAAGACCTCCTAGTTCTAAAATGCTTCCAGTCTAGGAAACAGCATAGAAGTCCATACTAGTGCAGGCTGAAGGGAAAGATAGGGCAGGGAGAAGGTTGCTTCCAGCCTAGAGAGCAATGTCTGAATCATACCACTTGGGTCTTCTGCCCATCTGTGTCCAAGATGGGAGCACAGGCAGCTAATACAGAAGAGTGTAAAACTGCTCAGTCCTTGCAACCATCATAACGGTCTGATTTTTGGTTTCTCAGTAAGTACTGACATTACAGGTGTCCGGATAGCAAGAACCTTAAGATAATGCTGTTCCTCAAACACAGTGAGAATGTATCAATCTCCCTGATTTTTTCATTACCCTCCTGTTCTTACAGAAAATTTCCAAAATCCATCTCTGCTTGGAACTCTGAATTCTCTGCAGCACTCTCTTCCTGGGGTGGGCAACACACCTTCCCTAACAGGAAGTGTCTGCAACTTCTCCAGAGTCTCTGCTCCTGCCGTCAGTTCGGCATCAGCTACTGGTACCTCTGTCCAGACACTCATGGGTAGCGCCTACCTTCACCAACAGTCTAGCACAACTGTGTTATCTGGAGTTACTGACCAGAGCCAGACCTCCACTTCAGCTGCTTCCTATCCAGGTGTTCTTGACTGGGACATCACAGGAAGCACTGAAAAGAATTCTCCTTCACTCATAGACTTGACTCTGGCAGTCACTGACCAGCACACAGCTGCTTCCTCCATGTTTTTGGCAGCCCAGTATGATAAAACTGCAGACACCAATAACATGGTCTCTCTATATCCATCACTTTCTGCCAGGCTTGCTCAGGGAACACCATCTCAAATTCCAGATCAGGACACAGCCTGTCACTTCCCTACCAGGAAGGAAGCCAGGTATGCTACTATAACCAAGGCACATTGGGGTCTTTATTGTATGGAGAACTTGGCTCCTGCCTGCAATCCTATGGCTCTGTGTCATACACAGGAAGTAGGGCCTTTGTGCAACCAGAAATGGTAACGGTACTAAAGGAGATTCAGCCCACAAATATCCAACCACCAGCTTCCACCTCTGGAATCTACTACCCTGTGTCTGCTCAAGCCATCACAGAAACAAGTTTTCAAGGTGAGTACAAACAGCAAGAAAGTTGAACAATGAGGTCAGCATTCAAAAATGGGGTCAAATCTACGGCTGTGAAGTGGTGCACAGACAGGT
Organism: Phocoena phocoena; assembly: GCF_963924675.1. NCBI lineage: Eukaryota > Metazoa > Chordata > Mammalia > Artiodactyla > Phocoenidae > Phocoena > Phocoena phocoena. The sequence continues at coordinate 26,372,043 of NC_089232.1, read as the reverse complement.
AGAATTTAGATCCTGAGCCTTTAATGACCACTACCTTCGCTCAGGGCTCTCTGGTTTTAGACTCATATAAGAACACCTAGGGCTTCCCTGGTGGTGCAGTGGTTAAGAATCCACCGGCCAATGCAGGGGACACGGGTTTGAGCCCTGGTCTGGGAAGATCCCACAGGCCGTGGAGCAACTAAGCCCATGTGCCACAACTACTGAGCCTGTATTCTAGAGCCCATGAGCCACAACTACTGAAGCCCACATGCCTAGAGCCCGTGCTCCACAGCAAGAGAAGCCACCACAATGAGAAACCCACACACCGCAACCAAGAGTAGCCCCCGCTAGCCACAACTAGAGAAAGCCCGTGCACGGCAATGAAGACCCAGTGCAGCCAAAAAAATAAATACATAAAATAAATAAATTCAAACAATAAGTAGATAAAAATAAATTAAACAAACCAAAAGAAAAGAACATGTAATGCATGGGGGAAGGTGGGAGGGACACTGTAAAGGTCACCTATGCTACATGTACAAGAACCCTGAGAGCATACTAATAGGTACCACATTTTTCACTGCTGTAGCCAATCATTCCCCCTGTACTACCACACTGTCTCACTCTCTTCCCTGATCTACTGCTAGAGTCTCTTTGGAAGATGTTTCAGAACTCTTGTTATGATAGTGACAGTTTAACTGTCCTCACTTCCTTAATTTATACCAGGATTTAAGACCTTGTGGTCCGGGATCCTGTCCAGAGCAAGCAGGCTAAGACTCTGTCTTTGTTTATATATTTCATCAGGAAGGGTCTACTCCCTCTCCTAGTTCATGGTGTGAAGTGTTCTTAGCCTCTCAGGAAAGTGGGGAGCATTGAAAGGACTCTATATGAGAATGCTAAGCTTTGTAAAACATTTCATTTTTTAAAAATAAGACTCATTTTTAATTGATTTATAACAATCTTATGAAATACAAAGAAAGCCAAGAATCAGTGACATAAAATGATCACCAGTAAGAATTACAACAGTCACCCCTTATCTCTTAGCATAGGGCACTGTCCATGATCCTTAAGAAGAGTTACTAGAAATGCCTTGCCCATCTTGCCCCTAAACACCAACACAGCAATCATGTACCTTGAAAGGTACATGATTGCTGTGTTGGTGTTTAGGGGGATCATCTCACTTACCAGGGACTGACTTCTACCTTGATTCCTTTGTAGGGATGGAGACTTCCCTGGTGATGAAAAATTCCCTGGGATTGCATCCTCCAAGCCAGACATCTCGTGTGACACAAACTCAAGAACTCCCCAAGTCCTGCAGGAGCAGAAATATTCAGATACTTGAGAGTAACCCACCACCTGAACTTGGGGACATTTCAGGGACAGCTCCAGTCCAGAGTGCCAGTAGTCTCCTGGCCCTGCCTCCAGCTCCAAGCCAGGGACAAATAGAGAGTGAGCACTTGGAGGATATTAAAACCAAGTTTTCAAAGCCTCTGGATGCCTACCAGATCCCAAGAGAAAACCAAGAGCCTCCACTACTCCCTTTAGAAATCCCTGATATTCACCAGCTCCTGGCCTGCACTGGTGTATCCCCTCAGCCAAGAGGAGCAGCCCGGTTCTGAAAATGCTGATCGGGGAAAGAACAGCCTGAGTCTTGAGGACGTAGGGACATTTGAAAATGGGATGGAATCTAGCAGTGGTTTTGCAGACGTTACTACACTGGCGGAGGATATTCGCCTTCCCCAGCTCTTTTATTCTTTGAAAGATCTTGATCAATCCAAAGGTCCCAACGTGATCAAAGCCAAAGACACCAGAGCCATTGAGGTGAATCAGGTGCAGGAAAAGCCAAGTGTCATAAAGGTTCCCTCTGCTCAACCCGGGAAGAACAAACATAAAGCCTCTGAGCCTATCAGTGGTGCTCCCAAGGCCAAAATCCAGCCAAACAATCCAGAGTGCCTGTTATGGGGAGAAGTGCTTCTATGCCATGCTGCAGTCAGTGACAGGGCTCCTGTGAACACGGCCAAGCATTCCAAAGGCAAACCTCAGAAAGCTGCATCCAGAAAGATCAGCAAAACGAAGAGCCATGGGCAGGAAAGGACCACAAGGACCAGAGGAAGGAAGAAGGCTGAAGAGAATAAGCAGACAAAGTCTGCAGAGTCAAGGCAGAGTCAAGGCAAAGTCAAGGCAGAAGAGAGGCCAACAATTCCCCAGACGAAGCGAAAGAAGCAGCAAACTGGGCTTATCCAAGAGAGCTTTAAAAAGCCTCGAACCTCCCTAGGCATGCGCATGCTGGAGTCTGTGAAGGTTTTTCATGCACTGGGGGAGGAGAATGATAAGAAAACTGGGCTCTCTTCCTGTCGGGTCTTGGGAGATTCAAGCAACCCTAAACACCCCCAGGCACCCCCAGCTATCCAGCCATGGTGGCATACCCCATGTGAGGGTAAGAGTCCTGAGAAAACTCAAGTCGAAGCCCAGAAACCAGACAGCAGAGCTGAAAAAGAGTGTCCATCTCCATCCCAGTATGAGGTGCCGCCTCCTGGGAAGGTCAAGTTGATACCTCTGCCGTTTTCTGCTTGGGACAAGCCTCAAGCTCGACCTGCTCCTGGGAGGCCACAGTCTCTGTCCTCTCATTGGCCTGCTGTGGCTGACCGTGCCCAGCTTGCTTCTACTAACTCAGCTCAACCTGCTGTAGTGAGTTCATCCCAGCCAGCTCCTGCCTCTTTGCCGGGTCCTGCCAAACCATCTCAGCCAACTATGACTAACCAACCCAACCGTGTTGGACCGACCATACCCAGCCTAGTGTCCTTCAGTCTGCTGCTGCTAGGCCTGCACCCTACAAAACTTCATCTTGCACTTCTCTCCAGCGGGAGCCTGTTCCCCCTGCTGTGACTAAGCGCCAGTCCCCACCCAAGCTCCAAACCCCATTTCTACTCCAAGACTTCAGCGAGCAACCAGTTCCATGGAGGGAACCCAATGTTCCCAAGCCAGTAATGTCAAAGCCCATCGAACACGAGCAGAGGCCAGCGCGGGAGGCCATGAAGAGACGGGCTCAACAAGAACGTTACAATGCTGCCAAATACACCTCTTTGGGGAAACTGCAATTTTTCATTGAGAGGGAAAAAGAAATGGAAATTGCTGACTACTACGGGTATGTAAAGTAAGAGCTGCTAGCAGTGTTGGTGCTGCCTTGGGGACCAGCTGCTCTTCCATATACAGATAAGATAGGTATAAATTTCTCTATTTATTTCAATATATTTTAAAACAATAAAACTGAATAAATACATGTAATAGAATTAATAGATGAGTAATAAAGCTTTTGAATCTTGAGGTGCTGCTAACTGTGGCGTGTTTTAGCTTTTTGGTTTGTTTGTTTGTTTTTGATGGGGTTGGAATCAAAGTCTGCATGAGAAAGGAAGGACTGAAAGTTGGATGGGAGAATGAAGGAAAGGGGAGGAAAGGGGTAAAAACTGAGGAAAGAGGAAGGAACTTGGCCCAGGGCTAGGAAGGCCAGAAGAGATTTATGGATTTATGAAAGGAAGCAGGAGTGAGGATGAAATGGAAGAAGTAAAAAGCAGGGTCAGAGGTCAGGGTTGAAAGAACAAAATTTGAGTAGAGTTGAAGATGACAGAAGGTGAGTCTAGGTTTACTAGGAGAAATAGAAAAACTCTCTTGGAGAGGTTGGCCTTAAGTCTCACAACCACCAGATAGGTATTTAAGAAAACAGGAGGTTCAGGACACATCTCTGAAAAGCTAGAGCTGCCTTATTCAGGTGTGATTATAGTGGGGGAATAGGAAATCTACCAGAGAGGTGGCTAGGGCTCAGAGTTATCCTAGGAGCAGCTGACGACAGGGGCAGAGCCAAGGGAACTGCTGCATCAGGAGGCCCACGAATAGGGCCTGACATGTAAATCACCATGTACTCAACACCTAAGCACCAGGGCAGCTAATGCACTCTTCAGTTAATCCTGGCAACGACAGGCAAGGCCAGTATTCCTGTGCCACTTCACTTAGAGAGGTGCAGCAAAGGGCTGAGGTCACGTCGCATGTGGAGGTACAAGGCCTCAACTGCAGGCCCAAATGCCTCCGAAGTCCTCAGTATCTGCAAGTGCCCGCAGGCGGCCAACCTGGCTTTCAGAGCACAGCATCCTGAGGTTACTGGTCGACGAGATCAAACTTCTGGACGGGCCTAAATATTACCTTGCGGGGCTTCTTCCGTTGACCAGGGCACGTGCTGCCTTCTGTAAACATCATCAACTGAAACGCACGATAAAATCCGACGGAAGCATCCACTCTCACGGGTGAGAGCGGTGGGGGCACGCACACTGGGCAACCACTCCAACAGCCACAGGACGCAGGCGCCCAGCGGTTCACGGGCTCCCTGGGAGGACTCGTGGGGCAGGTCGAGGGAGTGAGGATGGGAGAGAGCGGCAGTGGTGGGCGTCCAAAGGAATGCAGTGGGGAGAAGGGAGAGATGTAGACAGTGGATAGTGGATAGTGACCATGGGAATACTGGCAATTTTCATTTTCAACATTAATTTTTTGAGATGTCATTCACATGCCATAACATTCACCTTCTGAAACTGCAAATTCAGCATCATTTCGTACATTCATAAGCCTATGCAACCATCACCATCATCTAACCCATCACGTTTTCATCACCCCACAAAGAAGCCCCTGTAACCATCAGCAGGCCCTCTTCATCCCCTCCTCCTTCAGTCCCTGCAACCATTAATTTCCTTTCTGTCGCTATGGTTTTGCCTTTTCTGGACATTTCCTGACATAATACAAATGGGACCACTGTGTGTGGCTTCTTTCACTTAGCATAATATTTTCAAGTTTGTCCATGTCGTAGCATGTGTCAGTACTTCATTCCTTTTTATGAATGTATAATATTTCACATATACACCACATTTAAAAATCCATTCATCCATTGATGGGCATTTGGTTTTTTTACACTAATAATCTCCACTTATTGACAGTTTATTCTCTGCCAGGCAGCACCAGGCTAAGTTACTGACCTTATTTCACAGATAAAGAGGCTTGGAGAGTGTGAAGAGTTTGCCCAAGATTAAGAGCTAGCAACTGGGGGAACTGGGGTTTGAACTCAGGAGAACTTCAGAGGTAATAAATTCACATGACAGAACATTAGAAAAGGTACACAAGGGTATTCATTGAAAAGTCACCCTTTTCCCCACATGCCCCAGCCACACATTTCCCTCCTCAGAGACATCTGCTTTTGCTGTGCTGTGGATCCTTCCAGAGAACTATTTATACGTCAACATGTATGTATCACAATTTATTGACTAATCTGTCCCACTGATTTGAAATGTCACTTTTATGGTACAATAGATTCTTATACGTATTTATATTACTCTTTTCAGAGCTGTCCTGACTCTTTTTTGCCTATCTTTTATGTTTGCCATTTCTCTAAAATTCTTTTTATCTTCTTTTTGATTAAAAAAATTTTTTCCTTTTCTTCGTTTTTTCTCTTAAGGCATTATCCATTATGTTCATTCACTCGTATTATTTAATTAATTAATTAATTAATTTTTGGTGGTGTCAGATATTGCAGCACGTGGGCTCTTCCTTGTGGCTCGGGGGCTCTCTAGTTGTGGCGCGTGGGCTCCAGAGCACGTGGGCTCAGTGGTTGCGGCATGCGGGCTTAGTTGCCCTGCAACATGTGGGATCTCAGTTCCCCAACCAGGGATTGACCCTGCATCCCCTGCATTGGAAGGTGGATTCTTAACCACTGGACAACCAGGAAGTCCCCACTCTTGTATTATTTTAAATTTAGTCTTCATTTCTGAAATTTTTTTCTTTTATTTTGAATTCTGTCCTGAGTTCTATCATCTTACCTAATTCTGATTTATGCTGTTCTTTCATGGTTTTTTTTATTATGGTAAAATATACATAAAAGAAAATTTAGTATTTCAACCATTTTCAAGTATACAATTCAGTGACATTAAATACACTCACAATGCTGTGTGACCATCACCACTATCCAAATTCAAAATAATTATGTCTAAAGATTGAGCAGGACCTCAGAAAGATGGAGGCAGCAGCATAGTTTCTGAATCTCTCCAAACCCTTTCATGGAAGAAGATCAACTAAAACCAAACACCCATAGGTGGCATTTATCAGCATTTACCATTTCCAGAACTTTTTCACCATCCCAAACAGAGACTCTAGAGCCGTTAAACAATAACTTCCCATTCCTTCCTCGATCCATGTTCTTTCATCTTTTCCACTGTTTTTCCTAACATCTTTTAGCCCACTTTGAAATAATAGGTTACAGTTTTGATCTGTTTTGTGGACCTGTCTTTTCCAACTTGATTTTATTGTCTGAAGAGATGCTATTCTGCTCCTTATTCTCTTTTTTCTTACACTACCTCTGTACGGGATTTGATCCCAATCCTTTTCTTTTATTGATTTTTGGATGAAAAAAGTTTTAAAACACTTTGAAAAGGAGGTGCGAGGCCATGTGGAAACGTGTTCCTCATAGCTGTTTCATCAATGCTTCACTTATACTGTTTTGAAATAACTCTTTTCCAGGAGGCATAAACCAGTGGGCTTTATCATTGGACAGAGTGCAGAGAAAGGACCCCACGAAAGCTGATCACCTTAGCAAAAATGATTTAGTTATGATTTCACCCAGGATTGGTCACAAACCAGCCTGGGAAACTCAATGAACCAGAGACAAGGTATAATGCCATCTTTCCTTCTCTCTGCCTCAGCTCTCAAGGATTGGTCACCTACATGTTATTCGTAATTATTAGTTGGTTTCTGTTCATAATTACTATCAGAAGACACAGCACTTATGGGCCTAATTACACTGCCTGGCTGCGCACCATTCTTCTTCATTTTGGCTTCCTGTCCACCAGCAGGAAACTGATTTATTTTTGTTCTCCCTTCACCACAGCCCAGTAATTTTTGTGAATGACTCTCAGTCTCGCCAGAATCTGTATCTCTCACTCTGCCCCAACATCCCACCCCATCATTCGCTCCCTGAAGTGTACTCTAGAAATTTAGGTAAACTGGGTATTTTAACATGGTTGACCATCTCTTATGAAACCAGAAGAAGAGCAGCTCTCTTATGGAATGACGGAGAACTTGTAAGGATAAAACACCAGTCTGCAGGAGAAAGGGAAGAAAAGAATGATGGAAATAATTTCCTGAAAACTGTTTTTACATTGTTTTGTTTGTTCCTGGTAAATAAATTGAAATCATCTAAACCACTAAATTCAATAATATAGGAATATAACTTTTAAAAAAAAATTTCTTTGGCTGCGCAGCATGTGGGATCTCAGCTCCCCAACTAGGGATTCAACCCATGTCTGCTGCATTGGAAGCACCAAATCTTAACCTCTGGACCACCAGGGAAGTCCCAGGAATGTAACTTAAAGGAGAAGTTATAAACCCCTTGGTTATATGAACTGGAGATTTTTAGTAAGAAGTCATGTATTTTAAATGACTTGGAGCTTTAAAGAAAGGAAGGAAGGAAGGAAGGAAGGAAGAAAAAAGAAAAAGGGAGTACCTTAGTGGTGCAGTGGATAAGACTCCAAGCTCCCAATGCAGGGGGTCCCGGGTTCGATCCCTGGTCAGGGGCCTAGATCTCACATGAATGCCGCAACTAAGAGTTCGCATGCTACAACTCAGGAGCTGCAACTAAGGAGCCTGCCTGCTGCAACTAAGACCCAGCACAACCAAATAAATAAATTAATTAAAAAATATATATATTAAAAAAATAAAAAGGAGGTGTGATTGAGAATCGCTTTTCTAACTTCACAGAATTTCTGTTTGTCTGTTTTTTTTAATGTAGTATTCAAAAACACAGTGGCTTACTTTCGGAGGTTTCCTGGCTCTGCTGCCCTCCCTGAATTTTACCAAGACATTTCCCTTTTTGCCTGTTTTTCCTCCCAGAAGTTTCTCTTTTGTATGGGTCACATCCTGGAAAGGAGCTCTGGCTGCTCAGTTTGAAGATGTAGAAGGGCTAGACTGCTCTATCCCTTTAGACTATTCTGGGCCCCTTGTCCTTACTCACGTTAGAGTTTGGTAAAATCTCTCCCAGTCAGCTGCTGTTCTCATATTGGCCCACAGTGCTTTCCAATGAATACCTGCTGGCATTTTGAAGGACTCCTGTCTTCATGTCCATCAGATGCTTGCTCCTGTCTGACACTTCCTTTGGTACAGATGCTGGGACCAGGCAGGTCTCTGTTGGTGGTGGTCTGACACACCCTCTTGTTTTGGGGTTTCTAGTTTCTCGATAAGTGTTACCCATGGGCACTTGGTTTTGGTTGATCTAGTTCCATGAGAGGGTTTGGTGAGATTCAAAAGCTGTGCAACTGCCTCCATCTTTCTGAAATTCTGCTCCATCATTTGCCATAATTACTTGAAATGTGGGGTCCTGTAATTTTCAGTTTCCCGAAGCAGAGCCCCATTTACACTTCCCTCGTTAGGACTCTGGGTCAGAAGAGGCTTTCTGAGTCTCCTCTGTCTGATGTCTCATGTGTGTATTTGCTCAGTCCATGTTTTGAGTAGGAAGTTAAAACACAACAACCTAAAGGGCTCATGGGTTGGGGGACATTTGGCCACCATGAGAGGTGAAGTAAGCCTGTGGGCAGTGGGAGAGTCTGAAGGCAGGTCCTGGTCAGGAATGTGTATCTTTTCCTTCCCTCTTTTCCTTCTCTTTTATTGACTTTCCTAAGCATGTACAAAGTGGAATTTCCAATCTGCCCTCCTCCCCAGCAAAAGACCTGGTCCATGCCCAGTTTTCTTCATCTCAGTTCATGGTAATATCATTTTTTCGGTTGCTCAGGCCAGAAACCTTCAAAATCACTTGACTCCTCTTCTTCCCTGCCAACCATGCATCAGCAAACTCTGTCTGCCTTACCTTTGAATTGTATCTAGAACTTGTGCACTTCTAACCACTTTCCTCCATTTCCACGTTAGTCCAAGCCCCCATCATTTCCTGCCCAGATTACTAGGAGAGCCTCCTAACTCAGAAGCTTCCCAAACTTTCTAGATTTACAGAGCTTTTGGTGTCTCACCTCTAGGCTCAAAGCAATACTTAACAGTCCCATTTATTAACTAGTTGGGTGCCAATAATTAATAAGCATTTATGTTTGCAGTAGGCTGGATAACGACCACACAAAGAGATCAGATCCTAATTCCTCAAACCTATAAATATTACTACCTTATTTAGAAGAAGGATCTTTGCATATGTGATCAAATTAAGGATCTTGAGATGGGGAGGTTATCCTGGATTATCAGGGTGAGCCCTAAATGTAATCTTATGCGTCTTACAAAACGGAGGCAGAAAGAGATTTGATAGAGACAGAAGAGGGAAAGGCAAAGTGACCATGGAAGCAAAGACTGGAGTGTTGCAGCCACCAGCCAAGCAATGCCAGCAACCACCAGAGGCTGGCAGAAGCAAGGAATGAAAACTCCCTCAAGAGACTCTGAAGGGAGTGTAAATCCTACTGACACCTTAGTTTTGTCCCAGTGGTATTGATTTCAGACTTCCAGCCTCCAGAACTGTGAAAAAATAAATTTCTGCTTTTTAAAGCCACCAGCTGTGGTGATTTGTTAGAGCAGCCACAGGAAAAATGCTCCATTTGCACAATAATACAATGCTCCAACAACTAGGTAGACGTTTGAAAAATAATACATGTCAATTAAAAGGAAAATATTTTTATTTCACTCTGAAATAACCACAATTACTTGCTAATGGAATGTGGGGGACTGTTGGGCACTGTACAACATCTCAAACCTTAGACTTAAATTGGATGCTGCCAGACTCATTTCCTGCTCCACACTGATCTTCAATTAGTACTTGACTTTTGTTACAACTACTGCCAAAAATCCCAGGTTCACAATCATATGACAGCATTGAAAGTAGTATAGCACAACCTAATGTTGAAACTGTGAACTACCTACCAGCTAGAAGCTCACATGGTATCTAACAGATGTCAAATATTGCTGTGAATCCTTCAAAAATTTTAAATACCCTGCTATAGGCTGGTGAATTTATGTGGTGTCCTGGGGGGCGCCCCAGTGTACCTTGTGAACCACAGTCCTGACTGGCTTTCCTATTCTCACCCTTGCCTGCCTAAAATTTGTCAACACAGCCACTGTAATGATCCTTTCAAAACATTAGTCAGATCCTGTCCTTCTTCTGCTTGAACCCTCCCACGGCTTCTCATTTTTCTCAGTGTCAAAGCCAAGGTCCCTGCAATGGCCTATGTGGCCCTACATACATCGGGGGTCAACAAATAAACAGCCAGACAGTAAAAATGTTAGTCTCTGTGAGCCAGATTGTTTTTGTCTCAGCTATTCAACTCTGCAGTGGTAGCATGAAAGCAGCCATAGAAAATATGTAAATGAATGGGCATGGCTGTGTTCCAATAAAACTTCATTTGCAAAGACAAGTAGTTTGCTGAGCCCTGATGTACATGATCCATTGCTATGTTCCCTGTCACTCATTCCACTCCCATCACGCTCAGCCCTTGCTGGTCCTTAAGTACATCAGAGAGCTCCTGGCTCAGGGCCTTGGTACTTGCTGTTCCCTGCCTGCTGTTACCTCCAAGTCTTTACTCAAATCTTTCCAATGAGGGTTTATCTGACTGCACTATCTGAAATTACAACTGTCCGACACCCTGCACTTCTCCTTTCCTTCAATCTGATTCCCTTTACAGAGCCCACTTCTCCCATGGTATTTAGAATCTTCTAATATACTATGTAATTACTTATTTATCACATAATTGCTTGTAATCCATCATTCCCTCACCCATCACTAGAATATAAGATCCTTGAGGGCAGGGTTGTGTTTCTTTTTGTCTGCTTTGTTGGCTAATATATGCCCAATGCCTTGAACAGTGTCTGGCACAAAGTAGGTACTCAATAAATAGTTGTTGACTGAATAAATGAATGTTTTTCAAGGAGTATAAATACAGCAGTATGCAATTCTTTATCTTGCAATCAAACTTATAGTGGTTGGTCATATGGCAATATTTTTGTAAATAAATATGTAAACCAAATATAAAATGATAAAATCCCTCAACCCAAACTGTACAACTCAAATAGTCCTAAAGTTTGTTTTCTCATTTAACTCTTGTTGAAATTTTCAACCTTGAGAATGGCACTCTTACCTAAAACAAAAGGCTCTCAGCTATTAGCAATAAATCGTATAACTCATAGCTAACTAGCAGGTAACAAAGGAAGAAAATACGTCTAAAATAAAATTGACTGCTTATGCACAAATTTAAGCATTAATTGTAATAATACACACACATTTAAAACCTTTACAAGCATACATTAAAAACTCATTTTCCTGGGACTTCCCTGGTGGTCCACTGGTTAAGAATCCGCCTTCCAAATAAAAACAAAAAAGAATCTGCCTTCCGATGCAGGGGACACAGGTTCAAACCCTGGTCGGGGAACTAAGATCCCACATGCTGCGGGGCAACTAAACCCGTGCCTCAACTACTGAGCCCACATGCTCTGGAGCCGATGCATCACAACTAGAGAAGCCTGCGCGCCACAACGAAGAACCAGGGCAGCCAATAAATAAATAAATAAATAAACATTGTGCTTGCATGATATGTCTTTAAAAAACAAAACAAAACCTCATTTTCCCAACTAGACATTTTTCTTGGTGACAGGAGATACTATTCTTCAAAACAAACTACAGGTGGAGCCCCAAACCTCAGATTCACCTCAATGTTACTAGTTTTACTGTAGCCTTCTCAAGGAACAACTTCTTCATGAGGTAATTCCAACTCCAACTGAAAAGGAACATAATTTCCATGCATTCATAATATACACATGTGTCATACATATATTTTTGTCCCCATGGCTTTTCACAGTGACCCTTAGAGATTAAACACTCATTTTCAATACAATTTTATTGGCATTGTGACATTAAAAAGTTAGTGTTATGCCCTTTGCTAGGCAAAAAACAGTTGTCTAATACCTCAGGCCAACAATTTTGTGTAGAAAGTACCATAAACAAACTGAAATTTTCAGAAGGAGCTTTCTATTCCCTGATTTAGAAACCCTGGTAAGTTTAGCCAGGTTTTCAGATCAGCAGTCCCTCTTTGAATGTTGGATTTATGTGGGTGTGATAGAGGGGCTATCTGGCAGGAAAATCCTACTCAAAATCAAAATAGTAGTTCTTTCATAAGATTCAAAATTTTAAGTTAGTAAGACAATGAGGCAGAAGATCTTTTTTATTATAGCAACTGTTTTTAGAGTTTAAAGAAATTGTGGGTATTCTTCTGGACAGCAGTAGGACAAAGCAATTCAATTACTGGGTAATACAATCAGACTCCAAAGCAAACAGGTTTCTATTTCAGTTTTAAAGCATTTAGTACTTGTTAAGCACACCCATTTATGAAATAGTATGTGTAGATAAATAGAAAAGTACTTGACAATTTTGCAGTGGTCAAAAGCAAGCAAATTCATTGATATTATATTGTGGTCAAGAACAAATGTATATTGTTATATTTCTAAACAATCTTAAATATTAAACTTTGTTCTTTAGTCTACTAATATTTTTTAAAATTTATAAAGCTGAATACTATACATTGGAGCAGGGACAAATTCAAAGGTAATATTTAACAAAATTCAGACTAGAAATTGAAACAGCTTTAAATATTAAAACATTTAATGAATATTATGAAGACCAAGAACTAATATTGCTAAACTAAAACAAATGTGCACCTGCTTCTTATGTGATGGTAACCCCATGAACAGAATCAGTTAATCCATGAAAACATAGAGAGAAATTTCTAGTAACAAGCTGATGAAGTCTTTTCTTAATGAAGCTTTGAAAGGCTTTCAGTTTGAAAAGGAAATAGTTGTAGAAGATATGCTTTTCAAATTTACGGGTAAAATTTTGTTGTAACATATGCTAAAAAAAAATTAATGATTTAACCAGTATTCAAAAAAGAACGTGAGGGGCTAAAGTGGTGTGCTAAAGTCTACAAAATGAAATTTACTTTTAGATCCTACTAGTGGAAACCACTAGAATGCTTGCTCCCCAAATACTCTTCCTCTGGAAACCTTGCCACTAACAAGGATGGACCCTAACAGCCAATGAGTCTAATGTGACCTACCTCTCTGGCCACAAAGATTTAAAACAGAACTGGACATTGAGTTTCTGAATGTGGCAATGAACAAAATTAAGGTGAAATCAAGAGCTGAGACTTGAGTAATTTCTAAAAAAAATAAGGGAATGGAAATTTAGAGAAAGTAAATTTCCACATAGAGAAGACCGGAGGATATGTATTTAGCAATAAAAATAAAAGTAAAAACACAGCTCATCTCCTGGTTTTCCAACGACTTAGTAGTATATATAGGGCATTGATAGACTGGTGGGATAGTGTTCAACACCCAATCAATTCTGATAAACCTCATACAGTTTTCTCCAGAGAACTGGGACAAGGTAGCTTTTTAGGACTGACATAATCATTTAACATACCTCACAAATGTGAAGGACATGAAGGCATGGGGTAAGCATGAAAGTTGCCAGTCTAATTCCAATAAATGTATGATTTATGTAATAGATTTTATCTGATTCCATACTTTCTAAGCTTTTCTAAGGGATGTTGTATTACAACTTGTGTAGCGTTTCACATGGTGGAATGCATCGGTGGTTAGTGCAGACATTTTAGGTTAGCGCAGACGTTTACTGTGTCCGCGCTAACCTAAAAATAAAAGTTAGCTTGGTCATTGGGTCCTTTAACTATTTGTTTCCCCTTTCTTCCCCGTTGGTTTTGTTTTACCAAAGTGGCCGCCGACCCGCTCTCTCCTCATTGGTGCGTTTTTCCGCAGGTGGCAGCTCTAGCCCCGCCCACCAGTCGCCGCCCCTTGCCTTAAGTTCTTGAGAATTAACCGATAGACCAGAGGGAGGGGGCGGGGTGGGCGCCGGATGTGACGTTTCCGGAAGCGCCCAGTGTCGTCCGCGGGGACAGGTGGGGAAGGGTTCCGGGAGTATGGTGGGGCCGGGCTGCTGAGCGTGGTCGGACTCTGGCGGGGAGCGGCCACCGTGAGTGTGGGGCCTGCAGCCTTCTCCTCCGCGCGACCCCTGCCCGGCCTGCCGCGCGCGAGGCCCCTGACGGCTCTGGTCCCCAGCCGGGCCCAGCGCGTCCCCTCCTACCGCACGCGAAAGACCCGAAAACCTTTGCTGATTTCGCCGGGTGTTGACAACTTGGGCTTGAGTGCCTTCGAGAAGGGGGCGTCACGCAGTTGTCAGGAGGTCCCTCTCCACTGTATATGCCCCCTTCGCTCGTTCCTGCTACTTCCTTTCGCCTCCTCCTCATCTTTCCCCCTCGGTTCTTTACGCCACTTTCCCCCTTATTTACGGATACTGCATCTCCTCCCTGGAGTGTTGCTCAGCCTTGTAGCTCTGGGCACCACTTCCTGGCCTCGGGAGGGGGTTCCATTCTCTACCAAAAGATACTCTACCAAGAGGGACTGAAGAGCAACAAGCTTGCTCTGCTTCAGTTAGCTTTGATGGGCTTGGCCCTGAGTTTAGTAATTAGACAACTTGGGGAGGTTTTAGATTTGCTAGTAGCTTTCTGAGCCCCTAAAAAAGCTCCCACAGGAGATGGAATGCCTCTACATCCCTGGTAGTCCCCACAACTTTTGTACTATTAGGGTGTTTGAGAAGAAGGTTGGTGGAGGAAGTGTGACCTGGAGATAGAATTGGCCCGGAGAAGACCATCTCTAAGGGACAGGTTGGAATAGAAAACAAAAGCAGTGGATAGACAAATGAAACTGAAATGTCAGGATTTCTGGGCAGATAAGAATCCCGACTGAAGCAAAAGATCTCTGTTGGGAATGAGTAAGGTTTAAGATTAAAAGGACAAAATGAGGCCAGTTGACAGAGCCTTGAATTCCAAAATCTGCTATAGCTTGTATATCCTACAGCATGCTGGTTAGGATGTGCTGTAATTCAGTATGTATCCAATTACCAGAATCTTTTTGGAAATGATCGTAGAGTGGTATCTGATTGGAAGTTGGAGTCTGATTCTAACAGCAACAATATCAAGAAAGATTATAGAATGACTGCAATCTGAGACCCAAGGAGGGAAAACTTCCAGGGTTTTTTGTTGGTTTGTTTTTTGCATTTCAAGTTACCTTTGTGTCCTTTTGTTATTCAGAGAGTACTTAGTCTTTGAAGATAGATTTGAATAAATTGTTTTCTAGGTCTAAATTCCTTGCCCTGAAATGGTGAATGATGTTGTAGGTTGACTGGAATAGTGGTTTCATGAGCAGAGTTGGGATTATGAACATTCATTCCCACACCATTTCCTCTAACTAACCGTGTGCTCAGGTCAGTTACCCTCAGGTTAAATGATCAGCTTGAAGTCAGTTATCATGAAAGTTCACTGAGTATACTCTGCCAGGTACTGGGGTGGATTGAAGTGGGTAGCTGGGAGGAGAGATAATGGAAAAAATATAAGATACTGTCCCTCTTTTTATGATGCCAAGGGCAGGGCTACCTAATGACATGGAATGATTAGCATTAAGAGAGAATTGAAACGCTAGTGGCTCATTATAGTTATACTCTTTGTGCCACCTAATTATGGTGCAGGGATTATGGGTTTTTGAGTCTGCCAATCCTTTCGTCCTTGTGATGTGGGCTTCCTTGAGGGTCTCAGGCTTCTTGTGGGAAAGAGACCTTATTTGATATGAGCTACAGCATGTGGTATGTTTCTTTTAATTTCTTTGTAAGGTAGAGGTTTGTGGGAAAAACACAGTGTACTAGGCTGTGCTCGGCTGATGGGGGCCTTGGCGTTGATGCCATCTTTTTTTTTTTTTTTCTGTTTCAGAACTTCTTGGTCCTGATGTCTGACCGTGGAGATGTGAACCTCCCACCCGAAGACCGGGTGAGGGCTCTCTCCCAGATGGGTAGCGCAGTGGAGATAAACGAAGACATTCCACCCCGTCGGTACTTCCGCTCTGGAATGGAGATTATCCGAATGGCATCTATTTACTCTGAGGAAGGCAACATTGAACATGCATTCATCCTCTATAACAAGTATATCACGTAAGACGCCTCCAGTTTCCTTTTTCTTTTCCGGTGACTGATGCCTCACTCATTCTGTCCTTGTGCTCGTTTATTTCAGCTCAGAATTGCTAAAACTAGAGAACTTTACAGCATCATTATCATTAATCATTTTTGCTAGCAGCTCCTACATATTGGCTGTCCTTGACATTCAAAGACATGAGTGCTGAAAGTGTTGTTTTCATGACTCAGTAATTTCATGAGTAAGAGACCTAGCTCTTTGGCTTGTGCCCACATGGCCCAGCTGTTAGACAAGAGAGTTGGTGTTTAAACTATACATGTTTTGTATTGATGAATGTTTTTCGCTGTCCTCTCTCTATTAAGACAGCCAGTCAGAGAATTATTGTTGGGGTTTAACAGAGCCAAAATTCCTCACCTCTGCTTATTTTGTAGCAAATTGAATGACTCAGGAAAAAGTTTTTTTCTTAACCTTTATCATAAGCATAAAAATCATCAGATAAATAGTGATCACCTACAGTTTGTATAGCTCATCATAAGACCTTTCCCTTGAGTTGCTTAGCCTCTTGCAGCAGAAATTGAAGATTTCAGTTCAGTTAACAGGAACAATTGCTAAAGCCCCAGTGATATTGGAAAAGATGTCTAATTTAGGAAGGGAATAATGTTAAAGGGTCTCATTTATAATTTCTAGTTTTGTTCTTTCACGATACCAGGATCTTAAAATAATAATAATTACAGTGTATTTGTATGGCTCTTAAATAGTTTGTAAAGTATTTCACCTGCATTATTTCACTTGATCTTCACAGTTCTGCATACATTGAGTGAGGCACATCATCCTCCCATTCTGCGTATGAGGAAACACCCTCCAGGTTTAGTGGTAGGCTTTGTTCCACAGTTTGGAGTGACAAAACCTGGATTTTCTTAACTCTTAGTTCAGGATTCATTCTACAACATAGGTCCTGTTCTTTTTGTTTTCTTTTTGGTAATGTTTAATAAATTGAAGGTAGTCTTTTGAGATCATAGTCTTGAGCCACACTAATTTTTGGTTATTTTTTATTGTTTTTGAATAGGTAACATGTATGTGTAGGACAGAATTCAGAAGGCACAAAAGGGTGTATATTTAAAAACTAAATCTCCCTACCACTCCTCTTTTCCCCCAAACCTTTAGCTCCCCTCCCCAGAGACAATCACTCTTATTAGTTTCTTTTTTTTTTCTTTTGTGGCACGCGGGCCTCTCACTGTTGTGGCCTCTCCAGTTGCGGAGCACAGGCTCTGGACGCGCAGGCTCAGCGGCCATGGCTCACAGGCCCAGCCGCTCAGCGGCATGTGGGATCTTTCTGGACGGGGGCACGAACCCGTGTCCTCTGCATCGGCAGGCGGACTCTCAACCACTGTGCCACCAGGGAAGCCCCTTATTGGTTTCTTATATGTTCTTCCAGAGATGATGTATGCCTGTCAATTATATGATATTAAGTTTTTGATCACATGCTACTCTAAAGAGTCTGTCAACTTTGGTGTTAATGACATTCGGGGTTGAATAATTCTTTGTTGTGGGGAGTGTTCTGTGCATTGTAGTGTGTTTAGCAGCATCTTTGGTCTCTCTGCTCGCCAGATTGCCAGTAGAACCCTTTACCCCCTAGTTGTGACAACCCAAAATGTCTCCAGACATAAACTAATGCTTTTTAAGAGGCAAAACTGACCCAGTTGAGAACCAGTACTCTAAAGAAGAGTAGGTGTAAGAGTGGATTGCCTAGAATTCATATTGTAATTTTAGAATGGAGAAAAGGGACTGCTATTGTTTTCTTGTTAAGTTTAGAGATAGTGTCTGTTTCCTCAGAGATCTTGCATCCATCCATACCATAATGTCCTGTTATGTGGCCTCAATGTTGATAAAGTTTCGTAGAATTATAATTATATTTCTGCCTCTCTTTGCTTTTATGGTTTTTCATTCCTAGGCACAATGGGCACAAAATTTATTTTCCTGAGAAGTTTCTTGCTATTGTCCCACTCTTCATATACTCTGCTGCTGGTAGAATTAGTATTCTTGTATATTTCCAGTATTCTTGTAGGTAGTTCTCTCAGAATGAGGGACACAATTCTTTCGGGAAATCGTAGTTGAGAAAGTTCAGTAGAATCATGGAATCACTCTACCAGGTATTTTCTGAAGGGCCCTCTGGGTCTTGTTGTCCCACATAGAAAGTGCTTTGAGGGTGAGGACCATATTCATTCAAGAAATATATATTACATATACCTACTGTCTACTTGACACTGCAGTAGGTCCTGAATACGTAGTAAGTAAACTGGCCCCTGCCCTTATTCTACTTATGGGAGAAGACAGTATACAGGTAAGCAAATAAATATACAGTTCACAAAATGCGGAAAATGCTGTGGAAGCAACAGAGAGTGCTGGGACAGGGAATAACCAAGGTTATTTAATTAAATAGAGTAACATCTATCTGAGCAGGTAAGATTTAAACTGAGACTTGAAGGATGCCATAGAGTTGGTCATTCCAAAAGCATAAAACAGAGCATTTAAAACAGATACAGCTGTGTATTCAGAAGCTCTCAGGTAGGAAAGACCTTAGTGTGTTCTGAGGATTGAAAGATCATTGTGTTTGGAGTGTAGCAAGTGAAGAGGGAGAATGACCGCAGATGAAGTTGGAGAGGCAGGCGGGGCCAAATCACTCAGGATCTTATAGGCCAGTGAGGAGTTTACATTTTATCTTGAGAGCAATAGAAAGCCATTGAAAAGTTTTAAGTGAGGTTGTGACCTAATCTTACTTATATTTTAAAAATTAAATTTTGGCTGCTATGTGGTAACTGGTGGAGGGAGTGTCAAGAGAGAGGCTGGTAGGTTGAAGGAACATGGTGGACTGGAAAGGAGCAGATGGATTTGGTATTCTGGAGATAGAGTCCATGGAACTTACTGATAATTTGGGAAAGAAGATGGTATCAAGATTGACCTCAGTTTCTGCCTTGAGTAACTTAGGATTTGCTGGTCCATTTATTGAGACGGGGAGAGTGGTGTTGAAAAGGGGTTGGGTAATGGGAAGATTCAAGAGTTCAGGCCTGGTTTTTTGACCTGTTAAGGTGTAAAGTTTAAGTTATCTGTGAGATATCCAAGTAGAGATGTCCAGTAGGAGGTTGGATGTAGCAGTCTGAACTCAGAGGAGAGGTCTGGGTTGGAGATACAAGCCCAGGAGTACTCAACATATAGTTGGTTCTGAAGCCATGAAAACTGCTGAGACCTTGTAGTGCAGTGGTTCTTAATCTGGGGTCCACAGGGATTCATTGATAAAATTCAGGGTCCATGAACTTGGTCGGGAGAAACTTTTCTTGTTTTTACTAACCTCTAACTGAAATTTAGCATTTCCTTTAATTTTGAATATAGGCGTCAAACCACAGTATTATTAATATTTGTAGTTTTGTCACCAGTAGAAATCAAGATATTTTCATATTAAATTATGATTGTTGATGGTATCTCAAAATAACATTTATACTTATCACTACTTCAGAATTACAGTACAGAGTTATTAAACCCACAACTACATCCTGTTTTTTAATGTATTAACAATGCATTAATAAGTAAGCACATATCACAACTTTTTAATATTTTGAAAACTGCATTACAGTAGAATTGGGCTTTTTGTAATGTTTCATAATTTATATCATATCTTTAAAAAATTATTCTGAGAAGGATCCGTAGGCTTCATTAGATGCCAGAAGGATCCATGGCGTATTAAAGTATCAAGAAACCTTTCCTCGAAGGAAGGTTTGAGAGGTAGGAGGAAATCTAGGAAATCCATCACTTTGTCATGGGAGCCAAAAGAGGTCAGTATTTGCAGGACAGTGGCCAGCTGTGTCAGATGGGCAAGATTTGGGTTTGATGTCATGATGTGATCAGTAATCTTGGTAAGCAATTTCACTGGAAGGATTAAAGACTGGAGTGGGTTGAAAGGTGAATGGACAGTAAGAGAGTAGAGACTGTGAGTATAGTCCAGAGATCAGAGAACTTTTTCTGTAAAAGGGCCAGATAGTAATTTTTTTTATCATCTTTATTGGAGTATAATTGCTTTACAATATTGTGTTAGTTTCTGCTGTATAACAAGGTGAATCAGCTATACATATACATATATCTCCATATCCCCTCCCTCTTGCATCTCCCTCCCATTCTCCTTATCCCACCCCTCTAAGTGGTCACAAAACACCGAGCTGATCTCCAACTGCTTCCCACTAGCTATCTGTTTTACGTTTGGTAGTGTATATATGTCCATGCCACTCTCTCACTTTGTCCCAGCTTACCCTTCCGCCTCCCCGTGTCCTCAAGTCCATTCTTTACGTCTACGTAGAGACTAACCCTTGGGACCAGAAAGTAGTGGTCTATTTAGTGGACACATCGCTGCCAGACACAGATGTCTGGATTCATGATTTTATGTCAGAGTATCTGGTAGAGCTTTCAAAAGTCAATTAATCACTGCTTCTGAGACCTTGACAACTGATTCAGATTTTTTAAGCAATAACAAAATGTAGTAGGCTTTAAAAAAAAATCTTACCTCTGCTACATAGGTCTGACTCCTGTGAGGGATTGAAAAGAATATGCCTATGCTTGATGAAAGATATTTAACAAGTTTTGTTTTAACAGAGTTGACTTTTCAAAGAAAACTGCACTTGAATTATTACTATAATATTAGAATAAAAATGTTTATCATTAAAAAAATACTTCAAGCTTTTTTATTTGTGTCCTGCCCCTATTTCTTCAGAACCATTTTTTTTTTTTTTTTAGATTCTATATATATGTGTTAGCATACGGTATTTGTTTTTCTCTTTCTGACTTACTTCACTCTGTATGACAGACTCTCGGTCCATCCACCTCACTACAAATAACTCAGTTTCGTTTCTTTTTATGGCTGAGTAATATTCCATTGTATATATGTGCCACATCTTCTTTATCCATTCATCCGATGATGGACACTTAGATTGCTTCCTTGTCCTGGCTATTGTAAATAGAGCTGCAGTGAACATTGTGGTACATGACTCTTTTTGAATTATGGTTTTCTCAGGGTATATGCCCAGTAGTGGGATCGCTGGGTCATATGGTAATTCTATTTGTAGATTTTTAAGGAACCTCCATACTGTTCTCCATAGTGGCTGTATCAATTTACATTCCCACCAACAGTGCAAAAGGGTTCCCTTTTCTCCACACCCTCTCCGGCATTTATTGTTTGTAGATTTTTTGATGATGGCCATTCTGCCTGGTGTGAGGTGATACCTCACTGTAGTTTTGATTTGCAGTTCTCTAATGATTAGTGATGTTGAGCATCCTTTAATGTGTTTGCTGGCAATCTGTATATCTTCTTTGGACAAATGTCTATTTAGATCTTCTGCCCATTTTTGGATTGGGTTGTTTGTTTTTTTGATATTGAGCTGCATGAGCTGCTTGTATATGTTTGAGATTAATCCTTTGTCAGTTGTTTTGTTTGCAAATATTTTCTCCCATTCTGAGGGTTGTCTTTTTGTCTTGTTTATGGTTTCCTTTGCTGTGCAAAAGCTTTTAAGCTTCATTAGGTCCCATTTGTTTATTTTTGTTTCTATTTCCATTTCTCTAGGAGGTGGGTCAGAAAGGATCTTGCTGTGATTTAGGTCATAGAGTGTTCTGCATGTGTTTTCCTCTAAGAGTTTGATAGTGTCTGGCCTTACATTTAGTTCTTTAATCCATTTTGTGTATGGTGTTAGGGAGTGTTCTAATTTCATTCTTTTACATGTAGCTGTCCAGTTTTCCCAGCACCACTTATTGAAGACACTGTCTTTTCTCCATTGTATATTCTTGCCTCCTTTATCAAAAATAAGGTGACGATATGTGCATGGGTTTATCTCTGGGCTTTCTATCCTGTTCCATTGATCTATATTTCTGCTTTTGTGCTGGTACCATACTGTCTTGATTACTGTAGCTTTGGAGTATAGTCTGAAGTCAGGGAGCCGATTCCTCCAGCTCCGTTTTTCTTTCTCAAGATTGCTTTGGCTATTCGGGGTCTTTTGTGTTTCCATACAAATTGTGAAATTTTTTGTTCTAGTTCTGTGAAAAATGCCAGTGGTAGTTTGATAGGGATTCCTTTGAATCTGTAGATTGCTTTGGGTAGTATAGTCATTTTCACAATGTTGATTCTTCCAATCCAAGAACATGGTATATCTCTCCATCTGTTTGTATCATCTTTAATTTCTTTCATCAGCGTCTTATAGTTTTCTGCATACAGGTCTTTTGTCTCCTTCGTAGGTTTATTCCTAGACATTTTATTCTTTTTGTTGCAATGGTAAATGGGAGTGTTTCCTTAATTTCTCTTTCAGATGTTTCATCACTAGTGTATAGGAATGCAAGAGATTTCTGTACATTAATTTTGTATCCTGCTACTTTACCAAATTCATTGATTAGCTCTAGTAGTTTTCTGGTAGCGTCTTTAGGATTGTCTATGCATAGTATGTCATCTGCCAACAGTGACAGTTTTACTTCTTCTTTTCCTATTTGGATTCCTTTTATTTCTTTTTCTTCTCTGATTGCTGTCGCTAAAACTTCCAAAAGTATGTTGAATAATAGTGGTGAGAGGGGGCAACCTGGTCTTGTTCCTGATCTTAGTGGAAATGGTTTCAGTTTTTTCACAATTGAGAATGATGTTGGCTGTGGGTTTGTCACATATGGCCTTTATTATGTTGAGGTACGTTCCCTCTATGCCTACTTTCTGGAGAGTTTTTATCATGAATGGGTGTTGAATTTTGTCAGAAGTTTTTTCTGCATCTATTGAGATGATCATATGGTTTTTCTCCTTCGGTTTGTTAATGTGGTGTATCACATTGATTGATTCGCATATATTGAAGAATCCTTGCATCCTCCTGGGGTAAATCCCACTTGATCATGGTGTCTGATCCTTTTACTGTGCTGTTGGATTCTGTTTGCTAGTATTCTGTTGAGGATTTTTGCATTTATGTTCATCAGTGATATCGGCCTGTAGTTTTCTTTTTTTGTGACGTCTTTGTCTGGTTTTGGTATCTTGGTGATGGTGGCCTCGTAGAATGAATTTGGGAGTGTTCCTCCCTGTTTTATATTTTGGAAGAGTTTGGGAAGGATAGGTGTTAGCTCTTCTCTAAATGTTTGATAGAATTCGCCTGTGAAACCGTCTGGTCCTGGGCTTTTGATTGTTGGAAGATTTTTAATCACAGTTTCCATTTCAGTGTGTGTGATTGGTCTGTTTATATTTTCTATTTCTTCCTGGTTCAGTCTCGGAAGGTTGTGCATTTCTTAGAATTTGTCCATTTCTTCCAGGTTGTCCATTTTATTGGTATATAGTTGCTTCTGGTAATCTCTCATGATCCTTTGTATTTCTGCAGTGTCAGTTGTTACTTCTCCTTTTTCATTTCTAATTCTATTGATTTGAGTCTTTTTCCCTTTTTTTCTTGATGAGTCTTGCTAATGGTTTATCAATTTTGTTTATCTTCTCAAAGAACCAGCTTTTAGTTTTATTGATCTTTGCTATTGTTTCCTTCATTTCTTTTTCATTTATTTCTGATCTGATCTTTATGATTTCTTTCCTTCTGCTAACTTCGGGTTTCTTTTTTTCTTCTTTCTCTAATTGCTTTAGGTGTAAGGTTCGGTTGTTTATTTGAGGTTTTTCTTGTTTCTTGAGGTAGGATTGTATTGCTATAAACTTCCCTCTCAGAACTGCTTTTGCTGCATACCACAGGTTTTGGGTCATTGTGTTTTCATTGTCATTTGTTTCTAGGTATTTTTTGATTTCCTCTTTGATTTATTCAGTGATCTCTTGGTTTTTAGTAGTGTATTGTTTACCCTCCATATGTTTGTATTTTTTACAGTGTTTTCCTGTAATTGATATCTAGTCTCATAGCATTGTGGTCAGAAGAGATACCTGATATGGTTTCGATTTTCTTAAATTTACCAAGGCTTGATTTGTAACCCAGTATATGATGTATCCTGGAGAATGTTCCATTAGCACTTGAGAAGAAAGTGTATTCTATTGTTTTTGGATGGAATGTCCTATAAATATCAATTAAGTCCATCTTGTTTGATATATCGTTTACAGCTTGTGTTTCCTTATTTATTTTCATTTTGGATGATCTGTCTATTGGTAAAAGTGAGGTGTTAAAGTCCCCTACTATTATTGTGTTACTGTCGATTTTCCCCTTTTATGGCTGTTAGCCTTTGCCTTACGTTCTGAGGTGCTCCTATGTTGGGTTCATAAATACTTACAATTGTTATATCTTCTCTTTGGATTGATCCCTTGATCATTATGTAGTGTTCTTCTTTGTCTCTTGTAATAGTCTTTATTTTAAAGTCTATTTTTTCTGATATGAGAATTGCTACTCCAGCTTTCTTTTGATTACCATTTGCATGGAATATCTTTTTCCTCACTTTCAGTCTGTATGTGTCCCTAGGTCTGAAGTGGGTCTCTTGTAGACAGCATATATACGGGTCTTGCTTTTGTGTCCATTTAGCCAGTCTATGTCTTTTGGTTGGAGATTTTTTTTTTTTTTTTTACTCATTCAACAAATATTTATTGACCATATATGTGACAGGTCACTTGGGATATTACAATGAACGAAATGAAGTCTTAACTCTCATGGAGCTTTTATTCTAGTGTTGAAGACAGATAATAAAAATACATTTTTCAAGTGGTATTAAGTGCTATGAAGCAAAGAAGGGAGCAGAGTGACTGAGAGGTTCTGTTCAATATAGGGCAGCCAGAGAAGGTGACAATTGCTCTGTTAATATTAGCAGTATTAATCAATATTGTGCAATAAAATTATCAACTATTAAGCACTTTTTTTGGTGCCTGCAAGCATAAAGATAACAATATTTGAGTACTTCTAGTTCAAGGCATTATTTAACTTACCCTTACAATAAATCTGAGGTAGGTATTATTATTATTTCTAATTTACAGTAGGCAAAAGTGAACCTTAGAGAGGCTCTTTCAGTTATCTGTTGCTGTGTAACAAAGCATCTCAAAGTTACCGACCTAAAACAACAACTTATTTGCTCATAATTCTGAAATTTGGTCAGGGCTTGATGGGGCCAGCACATCGGCTCACATAGATGGCTTGACTGGAGCTGAAGGATGCACTTCCAAGGTGGCCTCATAAATATGGTTGGCAAATTGGTGCTGTAAACTGGAAGCTTAGCTGGGACCACTGGCAAGGGGCTTCACTTATCTTCCACATGGCCTCTCCAAATAGCAAGGTTGGGCCTCTCACAGCATGGTGGTCTCAGTGTACTTAGACCTCTTAAATGGCCACTAACTTCTTAAATGGGCACCCTAGGGCACAAATGTGGGAGCTACCAGGCCTTCTTAATACCTGGGCTCAGAAGTCTCAGAATGTTTTTCTTGCCATATTCCATTAGTTAAAGGTCACAGAGCCAGCCTAGATTCAAGAGGAGGGACTACTCAGGGTCATGAATGCCAGGAGGCATGGTTCACTGGGGTCTACCAATGTAATTGAATACTACAATTTGCCCTTTGGTCTCTAATGATTTATGTTCCTCCTACACATACAATTATACTCACATATCCCACTACTTCCAAAAGTCTTGTTCCACTTTTACATTGGCTCAAAATCTAGGATCTACCTGGAATCTTAGCTCATGGTACTAAGCACCTCCCTGTATGCTTAGGCCAGAATCACTCATTCTCCTTAATTCTTCTCACTTTCTCCTTCCATTTCAACCAAGCAACCTATATCATTGACTTTACTTCCTAAATATCTCCCTAATCCCTAATCCTAACCCTAATCAGTTCACTTCCTTCCTTTTCCACCTCCTCAATTCTAAGCTACCATAATTGCTACCTGGGCTACGGTGAAACCAGCAGTTGTCTCCGTCATTCTCTCTTGCTCTTCCTTAATTCAGTGATTCTCAATGAGGGTTGATTTTGCCCCTTGGGGACATTTGGCAATGTCTGGAGACTTCGGTTGTCTGAACTCCATGTGTGGATACGTCTAGCGTGGAGATGCCAAGGATACTGCTAAACATCCTATAATGTATAGGACAGCCCCCCACAACAAAGAATTACCCATCGCAAAGTGTCAATAGTGCTGAGGTTGAAAAACCCTGCAATCTTATCTTCACCAAGTATCCAGAGGCCTTTTTCAAATGCAATCATGTCAACACTCAGCTGAAAAATCTTTGCAAGTCTTCCTACTGATTTTAGGTTAAGAATGTGAACCCCTTTTTTTCTGGTGCATAGGGTCCTCTATAGAGTAGCTCCTACCAGGCTCTTTAGCCTCAGCTTGTGCACTCACCTCTTTGCTTTCTGTGCTCTAGCCACTTGGGCCTTCCTTCAGTCCTATACATATTGCATCTCACTATGGGACCTTACTCACACTCTGTCAGAATGCTCTCCCTCCTAACACCCCCCATCCTGACCCTAATTCTAACTGCAACAGAAGAACGAGTGCAGGTGTTGGGGGGAGCTGGCATCTGGGAGAGATCCAGAGGCTCCATATTGATGATTCTGGAGTGCTGAGTGAGGCCACTAAATATACCTCTCTGCTCTCCACTCATTATACAGAATCTTTTTAAAAAGGCATGATGGGACCCAGTGGGGAGACTTGCAGCTGAATGGAGCAGTGAGGTGGGAGCCTGGCATTGCTGCCCTGAGAGGTGCACTGAGCAGTGCAGGCCCTGGTGGCTCCCAGGCTTCTGGTGCTCCCTACATGGGAATACAGTGATCCTGTCAGAAGCAGAGACTCCCAGGATCTTTGTTAACATTACCTGGCCTTTGGTTGGAGAATTTAGTCCATTTACATTTAAGGTAGTTATTGATATGTATGTTCCTGTTACCATTTTATTAATTGTTTTGAGTTTGTTATCGTAGGTCTTTTCCTTCTCTTGTGTTTCCTGCCTAGAGAAGTTCCTTTAGCATTTGTTGTAAAGCTGGTTTGGTAGTGCTGAATTCTCTTAACTTTTGCTTGTCTGTAAAGGTTTTAATTTCTCCTTCGAATCTGAATGAGATCCTTGCTGGGTGCAGTAATCTTGGTTGTAAGTTTTTCCCTTTCATCACTTTAAATATGTCCTGCCACTCCCTTCTGGCTTGCAGAGATTCTGCTGAAAGATCAGCTGTTAACCTTATAGGGATTTCCTCGTATGTTATTTGTTGCTTTTCCCTTGCTGCTTTTAATATTTTTTCTTGTTATTTAATTTTTGATAGTTTGATTAATATGTGTCTTGGCATGTTTCTCCTTGGATTTATCCTGAATGGGACTCTCTGTGCTTCCTGGACTTGATTGACTATTTCCTTTCCCATATTAGGGAAGTTTTCAAGTATAATCTCTTCAAATATTTTCTCAGTCCCTTTCTTTTTCTCTTCTTCTTCTGGGACCCCTATAATTCAAATGTTGGTGTGTTTAACGTTGTCCCAGAGGTCTCTGAGACTGTCCTCATGTCTTTTCATTCTTTTTTCTCTATTCTGCTCTGTGGTAGTTATTTCCACTATTTTATCTTCCAGGTCACTTATCTGTTCTTCTGTCTCAGTTATTCTGCTATTGATTCCTTCTAGAGAATTTTAAATTTCATTTATTGTGTTGTTCATCATTGTTTGCCCTTTAGTTCTTCTAGGTCCTTGTTAAACATTTCTTGTATTTTCTCCATTCTATTTCCAAGATTTTGGATCATCTTTACTATCATTACTTTGAATTCTTTTTCAGGTAGACTGCCTATTTCCTCTTCATTTGTTTGGTCTGGTGGGTTTTTTGCCTTGCTTCTTCATCTGCTGTGTGTTTCTCTGTCTTTTCATTTTGCCTAACTTACTGTGTTTGGGGTCTCCTTTTCGCAGGCTGCAGGTTTGTAGTTCCCACTGTTCTTGGTGTCTGCCCCCAGTGGGTAAGGTTAGTTCAGTGGGTTGTGTAGGCTTCCTGGTGGTGGGGACTGGTGCCCGTGTTCTGGTGGATAGGGCTGGATCTTGTCTTTCTGGTGGGCAGGACTGCGTCTGGTGGTGTGTTTTGGGGTGTCTGTGGCCTTATTATGATTTTAGGCAGCCTCTCTGCTAATGTGTAGGGTTGTGTTCCTGTCTTGCTAGTTGTTTGGCATGGGGTGTCCAGAACTGGAGCTTGCTGGTCATTGAGTGGAGCTGAGTCTTAGCGTTGAGATGGAGATCTCTGGGAGAACTCTTGCTGATTGATATTACATGGGGTGGGGAGGTCTCTGGTAGTCCAATGTCCTGAACTCAGCCCTCCCATCTCAGAGGCTCAGGTTTGACACCCGGCTGGAGCACCAAGACCCTGTCAGCCACATGGCTCAGAAGAAAAGGGAGAAAAATAAAATTAAATTAAATTTTAAAAAGTTATTAAAATAAAAAATAATTTAAAAAAATATTATTAAAGTAAAAAAATTATAATAAGTAATAAAAAAAGAGAGCAACCAAACCAATAAACAAATTCACCAATGATAACAAGCGTTAAAAACTGTACTAAGATAAACATAAAAATCAGAAACTAGTCTGTTCCATACAGCAAACCCCAAAGTCTACAGTTGCTCCCAAAGTCCACGACGTCAGTTTTAGGATGATTTGTTGTCTATTCAGGTATTCCACAGATGCAGGGTACATCAAGTTGATTGTGGAGATTTAATCTGCTGCTCCTGAGGCTACATGGAGAAATTTCCCTTTCTCTTTGTTCACACAGCTCCCGGGGTTCAGCTTTGGATTTGGCCCCGCCTGTGCGTGTAGGTCGCCAGAGGGTGTCTGTTCTTCACCCAGACAGGAGGGGGTTAAAGGAGCGGTTGATTAGGGGGCTCTGGCTCACTCAGGCTAGGGGGATGGAGGGGTACGGAATGCAGGGCGAGCCTATGGTGGCAGAGGCTGGCGTGCGTTCTCCCGGGGAAGTTGTCACTGGATCACGGGACCCTGGCAGTGGCGGGCTGCAGAAGCTCCAGGTAGGGGAGGTGTGGATAGTGACCTGAGCTTGCACACAGGCTTCTTGGTGGCTGCAGCAGCAGCCTTAGCGTCTCATGCCCGTCTCTGGGGTCCGCGCTGATAGCGGCGGCTCGCGCCCATCTCTGGAGCTCGTTTAGGCGGTGCTCTGAATCCCCTCTCTTCGCACACCCCGAAACAATGGTCTCTTGCCTCTTAGTTCCAGACTCTTTCCCAGACCCCCTCCCAGCTAGCTGTGGCGCACTAACCCCTTCAGGCTGTGTTCACGCCGCCAACCCCAGTCCTCTCCCTGGGATCCGACCTCCGAAGCCTGAAGCCTGAAGCCCGAGCCTCAGCTCCCCGCCCCCGCGCACCCCGGCTTCCTGAGCAGACAAGCCTCTCGGGCTGGTGAGTGCTGGTCGGCACTGATCCTCTGTGCGGGAATCTCTCCGCTTTGCCCTCCGCACCCCGTGGCTGCGCTCTCCTCCGCGGCTCCGAAGCTTCCCCCCTCCGCCACCCGCAGCCTCCGCCACCCGCAGTCTCCGCCACCCGCAGTCTCCGCCCGCGAAGGGGCTTCCTAGTGTGGGGAAACCTTTCCTCCTTCACGGCTCCCTCCCACTGGTGTAGGTCCCGTCCCTCTTCTTTTGTCTCTGTTTTTTCTTTTTTCTTTTGCCCTACCCAGGTACGTGGGGAGTTTTGCCTTTTGGGAAGTCTGAGGTCTTCTGCCAGCATTCAGTAGGTGTTCTGTAGGAGTTGTTCCACAGGTAGATGTATTTTTGATGTACTTGTCGGGAGGAAGGTGATCTGCCATCTTGAAGGTCCTCCCTGTCAGTAGCTTTTCAGTCAGCGATACTTCGTTTTCTTTTCCTTCGTGCTTAATCTAGTTTCATTTGCTCACAGGGTGTCCCATGCAGAGGTCTTGACCCCAGCACTTCAGACCAGAGTTCCTAGGGCAAAGTGGCTGCACCCAACACCAGTAAATATTTTTGGCTTTGCAGGCAATTTGATCGCTGTTGCAACCTCTGCTTTGTAGTGTGAAAGCAAGCCATTGATAATACACAAATGAATGGGTGACGCTGTGTTCCAATGAAACTTTATTTATAAAAACAGATGGCGAGCTAGATTTGACCCGCTAGCCGTAGTTTGCCAAGCCCTGGCATAGACAGCTCTTTGGAGAAGTTGGACAGGAAGTAAAGTGGAAAACTGAGGAAGTAATTGAAGGGGACAAGGAGTACATGAATGTGCGTGTGTGCGTGTACGTGTGTGTGTGCGTGTGTGTGTGTTTTAAGATCGGAGATTCTAGAGCATACTTTTTGCTGATGGAAAGGATACTGTGGAGAAGGAGAGGCTAACGGTACAGAAAAGAGAGTTTCAGTGTAGAAATAAACTCTTATATAAGCAAGAGGGAGTAGGATTAATGGTACACGGATGCTTAAGAAGTTGTTTTTTTTCTGTGATTTGGTGTTACTTTGAGTGATATGAATATCAGTGTTAACAACAAGACCGATACGGGGAGTCTGTTCCTGTATGTGGTGTTCTGCTTATAGGACCATTCAACATGATGAACTAGGCCTAGAGGAGAGTTGAGTGAGCGGAGGGTAGAATGTATTAATTAACTTGTTAGATTTGGGGTTTAATTTGGGACTTTGTTGGATTGGCTAGACCTGGATCAATAAATGTAGCTACCTTCATTTTTCCTGCAGATATCTTCAAGGCCCTAACTCTGATTCTGTGAACTGACAAGCCCTAGGAGTTGCAAAAAAAACTTCTAGCTCAGTATTCTTGGTCAGTTTTTCTACCGCAGTTTACTTGGTATATTCCTGTCAGTTAACAACGGCTCACTTTGGCAGTTATTACACTGAGGAGAGAGGAGGGAAGAGGGTAGGCCTCTACCTCACCACTCTTCTGCCTCCCCCCCACTATTGAGTCATTGTTCTAGACCTTTTGCATACTTTAACTCAGGATTTTAAAGGCATGTTTGTTCTTTTCCCTTGAGCAGTTCAGGCATCTTAATTATCTCAAGCACATTTCCCCCCTCAGAGGTTTCCCCTACTGTAGGCATGCTTTGCCTTTTGCAGACCCCAGTATAGAAGAAGGATCTTCAACATATTAAATCAGTGCATATTTTCATGGTGAGCACAGACAGTAATCCAGGCGGTGGATTCTTTCGCAGCTTTTTATGGTCATCGACTAGGCTGCATAGAAGAGAGTTACACAGGACTTAGGATATTCCTGTCTGCTGTGTGAGCCCCCTACAACACAGACCTGCTTTCTGAAAATGTCCTGTCACCTGTGTTGAAAATGTTTACCACCAGGACTGGGGCTTATGGGCTGAAGAGGGTTTTCATTTGTGCCCATGCTCACTTTGCTGACTAACTTTTAAGATGGGAAGAAATTAGAGCCCTTAATACATCCATGTTATAGAATTTCTGCTTGACTTTTAAAATTATTTTTACACAAAAGTAATATTTGTTCCTAATTCAAACAAATTTTTTTCAAACCATACAGCAAGGGAAATATTAAAGTGAAAAGAAAATTCCCATCCGCCAGAGGTAATCACTGTTATGTTTCTTGTGTGTTTATGTGTTTGTTAAGAAAGTATGCCCATGCAAACACATGGGCTCGTGTCTTTATCCTTTTTTCCTAAAGCCTGAATGAGATCATACAATATATTATTTTCTACAGTTTGCTTTCTTAACAGTCATATCTTTCCGCATCAGGACACATTGATCCAGCATCTCATTCTGCCTTAGGGCTGTTTCTTCTGCCTGGAACAGACTTATCCCAGATATCGTCATGGCTTACTCTTCCAGTCCTTACTTAACTGCTACCTTCTCAGTGATGCCTTCCTTAGCTGCCCTATCTAAAAGCTCAATCCCTTCCCTGTCACTTCTATTCCCCTTCCCTATTAGTGACTTTTTCCTAGCACTGATTATCTATAATACTTTTTATTTTGTCTATTGTCTGTTCCCCCACTGTAATGTACACTCTCTGGTGGGGAGGAATTTGTAACTGTGACATTCACTGCCAAGTTGCCAGCCTTTATAATAATTCCTGACCCCACAGTAGATTCTCAGTAAATATTTGTTGAAGGAAAGAGTGAATGGTTATGTTGTTTTTCCACATTTGGGTACACCATAATTTATTAAATAATCCCCTACTGATGGTCATTTAGGTTTTCGGGTTGCCCTACTTTTATGAACAATGCTGTATTTAACAGTCTTATACATATATTTTTGTATTATTATAGGATAAATTCATAGATGTGGAGTTGTGAGTTTAAAGGATATACACTTTTTTTTTTTTTTTTTTGCGGTACGCGGGCCTCTCACCGCTGCGGCCCCTCCCGCTGTGGAGCACAGACCCCAGACGCGCAGGCTCCGCAGCACGTGGGATCCTCCTGGACCGGGGCACAAACCCGCGTCCCCCGCGTCAGCAGGCGGACTCTCAACCACTGCGCCACCAGGGAAGCCCTAGGATATACACATTTTAAATTTT
Source organism: Phocoena phocoena (assembly GCF_963924675.1). Lineage (NCBI taxonomy): Eukaryota > Metazoa > Chordata > Mammalia > Artiodactyla > Phocoenidae > Phocoena > Phocoena phocoena. The sequence goes on along the minus strand of NC_089232.1, from coordinate 26,339,637 downwards.
GAATACTTGTCTCCCACTCCCCTTCCTCTCCTAAGGAAAAAGGTATTATCAAATTACAGTCCTGCTAAGAGTGTGTAAGGATACCCATTTCTCTATGCCCTTGCCTACATTGATTGTAATCAACTTTTAAGCCTTTGCCAATCTGATAGATGAAAATGATATCTCATCTTAATTTGAATTTCTTTCATATGTAAGTAAAGTTGAGTATCATTTTATATAATTATTTGCCTTTTTATTTACTTTTCTGTGTACCTCTTTTTTTCTATTGTTCCATTAGGTTGTTTTGCTTGTGTTTCGCCAACGCATCTTTGTTTGCTTGGGTACATTTCCTGTCTGTAGGCTGCAACCAGATATAACCCAGAGAACAGTATACATCTGGGCCACAGCTATTCTCTGCCTAGAAAATTTCTAACCCTGGTGTTAATATCTTCATCTCTTCTTCTTGCTCACGTTTTTATTTATTAGTAAAAACAATCATATAAACATATAGCAGATGTTGGCTATGTGCTAGGCACTGTGCTCAGCATTTTATTTATTTTTAAAAATCTATTTTAATGTCATAGCAGCCCTATCAGGTAGTACTAGTTTGTCTCTGTATATATAATTTATATAGAGAGAGAAACTGAGGGATAGTGCTAGAGATCACACAGCTAGTAAGTGCTTAAAGCCAGGATTTGAACCGAAGCAGGGTGGCTCCAGAGCCTGCCCTCCTAACCACCAAGCTCTGTTGCCTCCAGTGTGGGCAGTGGGTTATGCTGCCCATTCTGTTTTCAGGAGTTGCTTCTGCCCATATGTCCCTATTCAGAAAATTGACTACAGTTACTGAAACAAGAGAAAGGTATTCATGTTCAGGTCTGGGAGTTTTATCTTATAAGTTAGTTTTCATTACATGGTTCAAAATCAAAATAATAAAATGAAAGGTATATAGTGAAAATTTTCACTCCCACTCTTGTCTCATCTACTCTATTTCTCCTGTCCTCTATTTTTGCTAGTTTCTGTATATACTTCCTGTGTTACTTTATATACTTATAAACAAAATAAATGAATATATATACATGCACACAGGCATACCTTGTTTTATTGCACTTTACAGATACTGTATTTTTTACAAATTGAAGGTTTGTGGCAACCCTGCATTGTCAGATGATTCTTAGCATTTTTTAGCAATAAAGTATTTTAAATTAAAGTGTATATGTTTTTAGACCTAATGCTACTGTACACTTAATAGAGTACACTGTAGTGTAAACATAACTTTTTTATGTACTGAGAAATGAGAAAACTTATGTGGTTCATTTTATTGCAACATTTGCTTTATTGCAGTAGTCTGGAACCAAACCCTCAATATCTCTGAGGTGTGCCTATATATAATTTTCCCCTTTCTTACATGTAAGGTAGCATGTTATATATACTTTTTTGCACTTTGTTTTTTCACTCAGCTCATCCAAAGGTTTTAAGACAATTTTATTCATCAGATATTTTTTCAGTGCCTCTTTATACAAGGCACTGTGCTGGCTTTAGAGGAACATACAAAGAAGCATGAAACAGAAATCTCTGGCCTCAGGGACTTCACAGTTCTTCAGGCTGAGAGCATAAATAAAAATAAAGTGTGGTGTTTATATGACATGTTACTTTCTTGACTGATTGAGGCTTCAATACAAAGCACACTTAGCCTGCTGAAGGTAGTGAACGTGTACCTTGGTCTTTCGAGTTACTGAATAATAGGTCTCTTGAGCACAAGATCTATGCCTTATTTATCCTAATATCCTCTTCAGGACTTTATGGTTGAAAAGTGAATCTGTGCTTGTTTTAAGTATAGACTTCAAGGAAACTTTTAATTCATTTTTCATGAACCCAAAGGACAATTTTTAGAATTGTTTTGATTTTGGAATTCATCCCTGCCTGAGGGGTCTTGTGAAATTGGATTGAAATGAAATTTTCATGTGCCTAATTAGAACAGAAGGAGGATGGCTCATCTATAGAGGGTGTGTTTTGGTGGGGATCTTCTTTTCCCTTTACTGAGTCTTCCTCTTTTGTTTCCTCCTACCCATGGGCAGAAAGTGAAAAAGAGTCAGTTAATCCCAACTACATAACAGTGTTTTGTGGCTGTGGGCAAGCTACCCTCAGTTTATTTGTTTTGGGTCTCAGCTTGTGTTTATTACAACCTAATTCTGTTGAAAGACATCTTTGTTCAGAACCCCTCCAACAGTTCTGGACATTCCAGGAGCCATGAGGAGGCAGTACGATATAGTGGTTGAAAGAGTAGACTCTGGAACTGGTCTGCTGGCATTGAATTCTGAACCCTCCGTTTTGGCTATGACAAGTTACTGAACTTCTATTTATTTTCACCGTCCCCAAGTAGACATCATAAATGTTAGAGGTCTATGAATTGATTCAGTTTATTTTTCCCACTGAGCTTTACAGCCAAGGACAAGAACTGAAAGAGGAAATCTAGCACTTAATGTTTCTCTAAGCACTTTTCATCAGTGATCATAATACACGTTACACATGTAACGTGCACATATTACACACATATAACACATGAACTGTCTTAAGCATCTCAGTGCTTAATCTGGTGCAAGGAATATTCTTCTCTGACGGAACATGAATCCCAAAGAAGAAAAGCCAGCATTAAAGGTCACACAGAGTTAGAAGTAGTAATAGAATGTGGGTTTTCTCTTAGCTTCCTGTCCTTGGCTGCCAAACTGATCTCTGAAGAATGATTTGTGAGAGGCCTGTTCCTTTGGAAGCCTGTTACTGTCACAACAAGAAGAGAACCTCTTTGGAGGTGTATTTTGGGGTGCAGGATAGGCTTTTTCCTCCCCATCATTTTTGTTGTAGGCGTCTGGTGCTGCTGCACATCTGATTTGGGGGAAGAGGGAAACACTCTGCTGCTCCTTACAGGGCTAGAGATGAGTGGGGAGCATGGCCTGTCAGGGTGTTCCTGTTATCCCTGCATGCCTGGAAACCCATCAGGTAGTCTCTGCAGGGTAAGGGAGTTGCATTGCTTCAGAGTCTTTTGGACATTTGGACATCTTCTCTGCATCACAGTCAATCTGATCTGTTCCCTTAGGCTCTTTATTGAGAAACTACCAAAGCATCGAGATTACAAATCGGCTGTCATTCCTGAAAAGAAAGACACAGTAAAGGTGGGTCTTCACTTTAACTGTTGCCCATCTAAAAGCTTCAGAGAAGCACAAACTAACTCCAAAATGTAAGTAGCAGTACCTGCATCTGAGCAGCATATCCTGCAAATAGGAGATGAGGCCATTCCACTAGATCAGTTACAAAGTGTCTGGTACGGTAGGGTGTATTTTAAGTTAAATTATTTAAATTTAAATTATTATTTAAATGTTTTGAGAAACATTGTTGCCATTGCCAACTTGACTTCGGTCTTTTTACTTCTCTACTTAATTAGCTGGCAATTGTTCTAACTCCCAGTTTTTGATTTTGTGTCTCAGAAATTAAAGGAGATTGCATTTCCCAAAGCAGAAGAGCTGAAAGCAGAACTGTTAAAACGATATACCAAAGAGTATATAGACTATAATGAAGAAAAAGTGAGTATGTAATAGCAAAAAAAAAAGGAATTTACTTTGGTTTCTTAGGCTGTGACCTAGGATTCTAATAGATATTTCAGCAGATCTTGTGATTTTAATGTGATATTTTACTTTATTGGCAAAGACCAGAAACTCAAAAAAGGTGTTTAGGCTGAGGATTCTAATACAGATTTAGCCTGTTTATCTAAGAGGATGACTTGAGGGACAGAATATCTATTGCTTGTCTGCTATGTCTAGAGCTAGAACCTAAGAACAATGAAAATCGAACTAAAGTATAAGGTTTTTAGATCAGAGAATTTGGGATATTTGATACACATTTGATTATATCCAACATAGGTATACCTGTTTATAATAATTGGGGTTTTTTTTCAAGCTATTTTCAAATGATTCTTGTTAGGAAGAGTCAGTTAAAACACATGAGAAGCTCTGAGACAGTGTCATTGGTCTGTGTCAGGTGAGAACACACACTGCAAGCACTTCCACATTCTTTTGTACACTCTACTGAATTCTGTTCTGGACTCTGATGTTGAAAATCAGCAGAGAGGTGAACAGCTATGTATTTCTAAGGTACCCAGTGAGTGAAAACCTTCATGAAGGAGATTATTCCTTGATGTTTCTTAGTAGTTTAAAATGTCACTCTATATTGGACCAGTCACCAGAAAAATTTCAGAGGCTTCATTCAGGGTCAGAATTCAATAGAGACCCCCAACATGGCAGTTGTAAGTTTAGATTTGGTTCTGCTTCACAGCCTTACTTGGGATACAGAATGTATACATGGCACACCAGAGGCTAAAATTGTATGATACAGATTATGAGGTGCAGACAGTAAGTTGCCTTGAGATTTTTGGTAAAGAAGAAAATGCATTAGTTAAAGTCATTGGGAAAGGGTACCAACAGGATCAGGACTTTAACTGTTTTTGAAGAATAGGTGTATGGTAGTTAGATAGACAGGAGCGGCAGCTGTTCCATGGGTATAGAGGTACTAAGGGAAGCATGAATTCTGTGTTGGGAACTCGCGCTAGAGCAGAAGTACATTTGGGGCAATCTCCCTGCTGAAAAGCCTTGTCCTTCTAAGATGTGAAGTCACTTAAGTATAAAGTGTTACCCTAACTCGTATTCATTCTTTGTAGAAGAAGGAAGAGGAAGAATTGGCCCGAAATGTAGCCATCCAGCAAGAGCTGGAAAAGGAAAGACAGAGGGTGGCACAACAGAAGCAGCAACAGTTGGAGCAGGAACAGTTCCATGCCTTTGAGGAGATGATCCGGAACCAGGAACTAGAAAAAGAACGACTGAAAATTGTACAGGAGTTTGGGAAGGTGGACCCTGGCCTGGACGGCCCACTGGTACCTGACTTAGAGATGCCCTCCCTAGATGTGTTCCCCACGGCACCTGTTATACACACACAGCCTTCGGACTGTAATACAACTGTAAGGCCTGCCAAGCCACCTGTAGTGGATAGATCCTTGAAACCTGGAGCATTGAGCAACTCAGAAGGTAGTGAATTCATTTGCTTCCGTACTCTTCTATCTCAGCTGCAACCAAACAGGGTGTCATTCCAGGAGATTCAGCTACAACTACCTCCATGATACCACTCATTAGGCTCTGGTCACAGAAATCCATTTGATTAGTATTACCATACTGTGTTCTATCACAGCTATATTATAAAGTGGACTTTGCTTAAGACATACAGTTTACCTGGGCCAGGTCGATTTTCTGAAGAGCTAATAACATCCTTGAAAGTCAGACCCTCAGCTTTTAAGGGTTATACAGAGATTTGAAATGTTCAGTGAACTAGAGACCACTGTTGACCTTCTGTAAAGGAAATTTGAGATTTATAGTACCACTTTACAATTCAACCACTGACCTTTAAATAATAAAAAAGAGCTACTGAATTGTGCTTGCCCTGCAAATGTTCCTAATTGGTAAGGAGTTTAGTCAAGGTAAGTATTGTATGTAGTCAGTGATAATTCAGTCTAGCGATAAAAAACTGTTGAGTCTTTCCTCCTCTCACCAACGTACGGCTATCTGAGAAAATAACAATAGCGGCAAAATGATGAGTATGCCTTGATTATTAGAATAGATCTTTTTGTTAGGAATTGTCTTTCAAGTAGTCATGTAAGGAGTTCAGCTTCGCAGAAGATCCACTTAAAACGACAAGGTAAGAGTGGGCAAGGGGTGCTGGACTCTTGAAGCCTGGCCTTCAGGGTTTCTCCCCATGTACTAGGCAGGATTGTCTCTCACTATTATTACTGAATAGCTCAGAAACTTCTTTTAAGCAGTAGTTTACCTTTGTGTTAACTTGAATGATTAAAGCCTCTTTTCTTTTCTTGAAATAACATACTCCCAATGGCTGTAGCAAGAGGTTGGAGAAGAGACTTTACAGCCCTTTTTCTTCCACCATAAGGATGAGATCCCCATGTGCTACCTACAGTTGCGGGACCCCAGTGATTTAGCATTGCTCTCCTAGGGCTGCCAACTCTGAGGTCTGCTTGGGGAGGCTGTGCCCCATGATCTCAGACGTTTCGTCCTTCTCCATTACAGCTCCTACAATCGATGGACTGCGCCACGTGGTGGTGCCTGGGAAGCTCTGCCCACGGTTTCTCCAGTTGGCCAGTGCCAACACTGCCCGGGGAGTAGAGACATGTGGAATTCTCTGTGGAAAACTGGTAAAAGACAAATGCTTTCCTGAGCTGAGACTGTTTCTTCCCTCTTGGCCTCCTGTGACTCTCAGAGAAGATATCCAGGGTCAGTTACTCTTTGTGCCAATCCTTCTGCCAAAGAGCCATGGGCAGCGTAATGCAATGTCACCTTGATTTTAGTGACCCTGTATTTGATTGATTTTCAGAGTCCCTTGAACTGAACTGATTATTTTAATGCCAGTGGTAAGAAATACCTAATTCTAAACCTGGTAGGAAGATCCTGTATATTAGCTTTTGAACACCGACTTTATGGCAGGACCTGGGAATATGAAATATGTAAGGCACGGAGCATGTGTCCGCAAAAAGTACCCAGGCACTTTGGAGAGATGGGAGATATACACCAAAAGACAGATAGTATGCTGACTAGTATGTACAATAAAAGCACTAGGAATGATGAGGAAAGAAGGATCATTAAATGGAGGTGCTTAAAGAACCCATTACTAACTGCCGAATAAATAAACACATAAGGTGGAATAGACTTAAACTGAGCTTTAAAGGATGGGAAGGGCTTAGAGAAATAGTAAAAGGAAACTACTCTGGACATGAACAAAGGAAGAGAAATGGTACCCAGAGCTTCTTAAGAATCACGAGTAGACCTGTTCGGCTGCAGCAGGGAATTCCCACAGGGCTGTGGGCATCTGTGGCTTTGCAGAGGGCCCCAGGCAATGTACTTGGGCAGTCAGGGTTGTGAACATGACTGACATAAGGAACTCACCTCACTTAGGAGACTCGTGCTGGGGGGAAGGGCCTTCGCTTGTACAGATGTTTAACTTTCCACTGCTGTGACAGAGTGGGGTTGCCTAAGTGCCAGGGAATTGTGATGAGCTGTTTTCTCATTTGACAGATGAGGAATGAATTTACCATTACCCATGTCCTCATCCCCAAGCAAAGTGCTGGGTCTGATTATTGCAACACCGAGAACGAAGAAGAGCTTTTCCTCATACAGGATCAGCAGGGTCTCATCACCCTGGGCTGGATTCACGTAAGCAATTCCGAGCTCTCCAGGGGTTCGTCTCCTCTTCTCACATGATATTATAAACACACTGCTTATTTTTTTCTTGGAGCAGAGTGAATTGTATCCAGACTATTTAGATGGTTGTATTTCCCTCTGTTGGATGCAGACTTGACTTCCCTAGCATACGTAACTGCTTGCACCACAGTATTGATTTCCGGGCATTACTTAGGGCTTTTTAACTTAAAATTTTTTAATGGAAATGAACTTGTTTCCCTATAGTCCCAATTCCCCTGTGAGCATGAACAGTGATAGGATGCTAGCCTAGAGTATATGTGGACCTTGACGGTAGAGACTATGCCTTACTTCGTACAAATGATGTTCCTGAAAGGTATATAAATCAAAATATTTTAAATGAGCCAAGGAAATTAATTCAGATGCCTCCATCTGGTCTTTCTTAAAGCAGCCTATACTTTTACATAAATCAGAAGGGCCACGAATATAGGAGATTTTCAAGTGTCTGCATGTATTAACAGTCTTCTGGTAATATTCAGGTAAAACATAATTCCATCCCTAAAGATTACTTCTTAATTTTTCTTTCTATTCCTTTTCAACCCCTCATTCTCATAGACCAAGCTGTTTTCCATATTGTGTGACAGGGTTACATAAAAACAAGGCAGCTCATTTCTGGATTTGGGAAGATTGCACACACTTGTATATTAGAATTTGGGAAATACTGACCTGTGAGGCAGTCAGTGTGCCTCTGTCGTTTCATAAATATTTGCCTTTTATTGTGTGTCCCCCATTATCGTACATGGGGAGTAGAAAACTTGTACCTTATCCGCCAGGGGATACAAGTTTGAGTAAGATATGATTTTAGTCTCATAAAGGAGACTGACATATAGACAAGTCATAACTCTTCATGTGAGGCAGAATGTGCCAGGTGCCTCAAGAGGTGCAAACAGCCCTGTGGAATTCAGAGGAGGGAAGGATCACACCTGGGGTGATTTTCTAGAATTTTGACAAGGTGAGCCAAGGGAGAGTTCCATATGGAGGGGACAACACTGGAATAGGCAGACTGTGATCCTGCAGCATTGAGTGGTCCAGTTTTCTGGGGCTTATGGTTCATATCAGGAAACAGTTGTAGGTAAGCTTTCACATGATACTTTAGGAGCAGTGTTCTGGAGGGTTTTGGGTGGACAGGCAGGATAGTTCTGCTTTTTAGTGAGGAGGTTGAAGCAGGGAGATCATTTAAGAGGTTAATGTGATGATAAAAATCTAATAATGATGAGAGCTACGGTGATGGCAGTGCATTTGGGAAGGAAGAGATAAATGTAGGATTTCAGAGGATGTGGGGAATGAGTAAGAGAGGATGATGAGTAAGTGATGACTTAGAGATTTCAGGCCTGACTCATGGGGGTGGCAATGATTAATCATCTCATAAGCAGAAACAGAGGCTCCAGCAGGAGAACTTACTTGGAAGTGGGGCAAATGGTGTCTTCTGTAGTAAAGATTTGACATTATATTGGTGGAGGTAATTATCAGGCAGTTGGAACTTGGGAACATGGTCTAGGTGGGAAAGAGAACCGGGAGACCTCTGCATACAGCTGACCTTGGAAGCCTTGGAACTGGAGGAGGGTGGAGAACAGGAAGAGATTCACTGGCAGCTTGAAGGACAGGCCACTTAGGGGAGCGTAGGGAGTAGTCAGTCATGAAGCGAGGAGATGTCAGAGAAAGGTGAGGGGAGTGTTAAGGCACAGATGCCAAAGGAGGAGGAACATCTTAAGAAGAAGCTTCAGGATGTTAACTATGTCACATGCTGCAGAGAGATGAAGACTTGTATGAGCCCTTTGGATTTGATGAGGTCATTGATGACCTCAATTTAGTGGGTTTTATGCAGATTAAAAAGGTTTAAGAAGTAATGGGTATTGAGGTTGTGGTGATAGTGAAATATATACTGATTTTTTGAAGAGCTTAGTACTGACTAAAGGAAAGGAAAGAGATGGAATGGTGGCTTAAGGAATAGCCAGGTTGAGAGAGTTTGCTTGATTTATGGTTTAGTGTGAAAATGTGTTCTGTTTTTATTTTGGTTTGTTTTTAAACCTTTATATTTGAAATGTGTATAAGAAAGTACGTAAAATAAATGTGCACTTTAATGAATCATTAAACAAACATCTGTGCGCACACATTACCTAGGTCAAGAAATAGAGTGTTGCCAGAAGCACACTCCCACCTCCATATCCTGCCCAGTTACCCTTCCTCTCTGGTATAGATAGTCCCTCACTTGACATTTCTGGAAATTCTTTGCTTTTCTTTATAGCTTTACCACCTAAGTGTGTATCCCTAAACTCAATAGTTTAGTTTTGCCTGGTTTTGAACTTTATGTAAATAGAATTATATAATATGTATTTTTTTGTACTTGGCTTCTTTTGCTCAATATTTTTTTTTTTTTTTTTTTTTTTGCGGTACACGAACCTCTCACTGTTGTGGCCTCTCCCGTTGCGGAGCACAGGCTCTGGACGCGCAGGCTCAGCGGCCATGGCTCACGGGCCCAGCCGCTCCGTGGCATGTGGGGTCTTCCCAGACCGGGGCACGAACCCGTGTCCCCTGCATCGGCAGGCGGACTCTCAACCACTGCACCACCAGGGAAGCCCTTTCACTCAGTTTTTAAGGTTCATCTGCATTCTTATGTATAGTTGTCTGAACATTTTTTTTTAAATATATTTATTTATTTATTTTTGGCTGCGTTGGGTCTTCGTTGCTGAGCGCAGGCTTTCTCTAGTTGCAGCGAGCGGGGGCTACTCTTCGTTGCAGTGCATGGTCCTATTGCACTGGCTTCTCTTGTTGCAGAGCACGGGCTCTAGGTGCGCAGGCTCAGTAGTTGTGGCACACAGGCGGGCTTAGTTGCTCCGCGGCATGTGGGATCTTCCTGGACCAGGGCTCAAACCCGTGTCGCCTGCATCAGCAGGCGGATTCTTAACCACTGCGCCACCAGTCAAGCCCCTGAACATGTTTTTAAACCCAGTGAGCTGGTGGAGTATAGTGGAGCCTGTGCAGCAGATGTCAGAGGTCAGGAGAGACAAGGTAATGGAAGATAGGAAAGTATTAAATCAGAAGTACAAAAAGGGAGTCATCTTCATATGGGGGAGAAAACACTCACTCCTCTGAGACAGAATTGAAGGAAGAAAGAAAGATACCGAGAGATTTTTGAGGTTATAATTGGAGGGGTTGAGGGAACTCATTTTAGGTGATCTTGCTATCAACAACTAGATCCACTGCCCAGCAGGAGGAGACAGGTAAGTTTAAAAACTGGAGAAGATGGGGAAAGTTTGGAATAATTTCTGTTTAGACTTCAGGTAGATCTTAGCCACAAATGAGTAAAAGGATTTTTAATATCAGTGGGGGCCCAGCTAGGAAGAAATTTAGAGCCTAAATTGATAGTATTCCAGCTTTTTTTCCCCATGATATTTCTGTAGCATTCCTTCCTAACTTGGGATTGAAAGCAAACAAAAGCAGACCATAACGTTTGCTCAGATCTTAAAATTGGCAAGAGGAGAAGGCAAAAGGTCAGTTCTTCCTTCTGTACCTTGCCAGCTATAAATCAGGTTCCCTGGTCAAAAACTTTGTATGGTCATGTTTATCACCAACTATTGTGTAACCCCCAACTCAGTATTCAAGGCACTCCTTCACCTTGTCTTACCTGGCATTGCTGTCCTGTGGCTGCCCTACTCATTCAGGCACCCAGGCTGCCCTGAGCATTCACTCTCCTCACTTATTTCTGCTCCTTTGGTGTATCGTTTTCTCTTCCTAAAAATGCCTGCCTCTGTCACCAGCATGGTGGACACAGTGAGCATAACTGTTTTTTCAAGAAACTTGTCTGTAAAGGGAAGGAGAGAAGGTGCAGTAGTTAGTGGGGAGCAGAGGCTCAAACAAGATTTTTTGGGTTTAGTTTAACAATTATTTATTGATCCCCTGCTATGTATCTGTATATCATCTTTCTAGCTAACCCAACTTTAGATAGGAGACCTTCATCAGCTTGTGTAGGTCTTTTTTGTTCTCAGTTAAAATTTCAGGCTGTAACCATGGGGTGTAGGGTGTTGGCACAGGCCGTTTGTCCCTAACAGTCTATAGGATCATATTCTTATTAGGTAGAAACTGTTTTTCCCTTGTGGTCATGAAAGTTCTTTCCTTCCCCATGCAGACCTGTGTGTAGATTTACTGTCAGCACTCAGCTAACATGTTCCTGTATTGCAGACCTCTTCCACAATGAGCAGGTCACAGCATTCTATGCAGTTGTGCTTCTCAGATGAGGCTGCACATAAGAATCATTTAATAAGAATCATTTAGTGAGCTTTAAAGAAAAAAATTTCCTTCTCAGGATGGATATTTCCAGGGTGGGGTGCAGGAGCCTGTGCTTTTGACAAGTTCCTCAGAAGCTTCATTTTTGCACAACAGGGTTGAAAACACTGGTCAAGGGCACATATTTATTTTCTGTGCTTTTCTGTCAGTAAAGATTGGTGGTCTTTTTGAGTCATATTGGGTCTTTCTTTTTCCATCCTTGTTATCTCACCCCCTCTGAGATGAACGTAAGTCATTATATGGTCCATTTGTGTACAAAGAGTGTGATCAATGAAACATTAAATAACTGTGGGATTCCAGTGGTTAGGACTCAGTGCTTTCACTGCTGTGGCCTAGGTTCAATACCTGGTTGGGGAACTAAGATGCCACAAGCCACGAGGCGTGGCCAAAAAACCATTAAGTAACTGAAAACAGATGAGATAAACTGAATGTAATTTAGATGGTGCTTTAACTGATTACCCTCAAAATTCAATATCTTGGTCTTTTTCTCAAATAAGACAGGGTCCTTTGTGTGATTTAACTACCCTTCTGAAATCCCAGTAACCCTCTGCCTCTCATAACCTTGAAAGATACGCTTTAACCACAGGACAGCTTTTGCTACTTTTGCCTATAGAGCCCCAGGCTCATGCTTGACCTTTTAACCCCTCCATCAGGAAGAATCATTCATCTAACTGTGCTTTGTTAAGTCCTTGACTTCTACTAGGTTGTTGTATTGGGCAGCAGGTACTGTCTGATCCAGTATGGGAGACGCCATTGTGTTGAGAGAGCTTGTGAGTAGCCAGATAAGTCTTGATGGTCAATTAGAAATTGAGTCTCTTCACATACTCATGTTACACTATACTCATTTACAGTGCTGGGAAGGAGGTTTACTACTTATTATGAACTTCAGGCATATTCCTCATGGCTGCTAATGGCTTTGTACGTAAGGAGATCGTGGCAAGTTATTGAGAATTACTTGGCTCTACCTTCCTTCATGGGCCAGGCTTGACTGTGTATTCTCGCTGAAGGGGTCCCTGCCTTCTCTTCTCTTCTCAGACTCATCCCACGCAGACTGCCTTCCTCTCCAGTGTAGACCTACACACTCACTGCTCCTACCAGATGATGTTGCCAGAGTCGATAGCCATTGTTTGTTCCCCCAAGTTCCAGGAGTAAGTACATAGAGTGTGGTTCAGGGTTTTGCAAGGAGATAGCCTCAGAGGAAACGTTCTCCATTCTTAAGACCTTGTCCTCTATAAAATATATAGATTGTGGTATGGATTGGCTTTTTAAAAAGGCTTCCTTTTAAGTCCTATATCCTGATAAACCTACTCTAACTTGTTTACAAAAGTATCCAAGCAACAACCTAGATGCTTTTATAAGAAAAGGACATAAAAAATTTGAAGTGTTTGACTTGAAGCAGTAGGAATTTCAAGAGATTGATATCAGATTAGAAAATTTCAAAATCCAACAGATTATCTCCAAAAGTTAACTTCTTTTTCATTCTAAATCCTGTTATTTACTATGAATTCTCCCAGTAAATGTAGCGTGGTGGCGGTGATGAGTCATTCTCTGATTCATTCACCAGAGAAGAGACCTATGAGCCAGCATACTTTTGAGGCTGTCTCAAAGTGAGCTCTTCACTGCACTGTGTGTGTGTGTGTGTGTGTGTGTGTGTGTGTGTGTGTGTGATTGAGGGGACACCTTTGCTTGATTCTAGACCTGCTTTTTCTTATTTCAGAACTGGATTCTTTAGACTCACTGACCACGGACTAGAGGAGATTTCTTCCTGTCGCCAGAAAGGATTTCATCCACACAGCAAGGATCCGCCTCTCTTCTGTGTATGTATCTATGTAGAAGAAATCGGAGCTGTGCTTTAACCAGGGAGGACAGTAAGAGCTGCTGAGGCACATTGTCCTTTGTGACACACATAGAAGATCAGCCTTGTCACTTATTTTTCCAAATCTTCCTAATAAAAACATACATGGGAAGCGGTGTGGGATAGGAAGGAGTTTGAGTCTTAGCTCTGCTACTTAAGGACTGTGTGTCTTTGATCAAGTTACTTAACCTTCCTGGGCCTCGGCTTTCTCATCTGTAAATGAAGATGATAATAATAATAATACATACTTGAATAGGGTTATTGACAGGATTAAATGAAGTGACGCACAGAAAGTACCAAGTGCAGTAGCTTGCTTATTAAATGTCAGGTTTTTTCCTTCATCATCATCAGTTGCTAAGCCTGCACTTCAATAAGAGATTTGAATTCAAAAGAAAAAGGCACTTAAGTATCTTTAATTGTGGAATTTTGCTTTTCATTTGATTTTAGATAACAGGGATTTTTGTGACCTTATTAGAAAGTTTTTTTCCCCAGGTGGTATTCCGTGAGTAAAAAGTTCCAGTTGCTGAGAAGTATGTTTCAGTTTTTCCCCTCACATCTAACGTGATAGTATTGCTTCACTCCGTGCGGGCCGTGGAGTGTTATTATTTCTTTTGGGTTCCCTGAAAAGTGACCAATATGGAAAAGGGAGTCAGACCCTTGTCACATAAAAGAAACTGGGGATGTTTAGGAGAGAACCCCAGGGAGCATCTGAGAACTGACTGTAAACGTTAGAAGAATTGTTGTATAAAAAGGTATTGGGTGTGACTCCCAGAACTAAAACTTTAAGACCCTGTGGGATGACAGTTTTCAGCTGAGTATGAGAAAGAACTTTCTGACAGACTTGTTCACAAATAGGTTAGCCTGCCTTGGACTGTAATAAATGTCTAGGTACCAGGATGTTGAAACAGAGGCTGTACAATCCCCCAGAAATGCCTAGGCTTTCAGTTAGGATGAACCCTTATGCATGCCAAGAGGGAGTATTCCCCATGTGAGAGTAGGTGTACTTTATTATCTGGTTGACATAATAACCCAAAAAACTGCAATGAATCCAGCAGTTATTTAAAATAAATGTATATTTAATGAATGACTCTAGAATATACATACATTTGAAAAATAAATGAAGGTATATGGGCCCACATTGATTCAGGCTACAGCCTATTGATTCTGGGTTGGTGGAAGTAATAATTCCCAGACCCCGTACCATAACAGCCATTTAAGTAGCAGTCTGGCTGCCAGCCTGGGAACCACTAGCCAGAATAAGCATTGTAAATAGGAGTTTTGTTTGTTTGGGGTTTTTTAAAACATACATATTTATATATCATGACAATATACAAAAGATATAAGAAGTTAGGCAGTGAACTGCTTATTGTAAATAGCTTTTAAACTTGCTTTTCAAAGATAAGAAAACACACAGGAAGTTAAGTAAAAGATATCTTCCATGACTTCAACAAGTAAGGAGTTTTAAAGATGACTTTCCAGAATTTTCCAGGACTTTCTTTCTTTTTCCCTGTTGCAGAGCTGCAGCCACGTGACTGTTGTGGACAGAGCAGTGACCATCACAGACCTTCGATGAGAGTTTGACTCAGACACTTCCCAAGAACTATAAAACCATATCAGTGTACTGGTAGCCCCTTAATTTAAACTTTCCAGAAAGCTCTGGAAGCTTTTTTAAACAGAATAGAACGTATCACCTTGGGGAGAACTGATTTTCTGTTTCTGGTTTGAAAAGAAATAATTGAATATGTTTTTTAGGCACATCTGGAAAATAGCATGATCGTGCTAAAGCAACTTTTCAGTCTGCCTGTAACTAAAAAATTGTCGAAAAAATGTTGTAATGAACACCTATATACCCTTTGTTCTAGACTCACCAGTTGTTAACATTTTTTCCCCCTCTCAGAGCTCCTTCTAATTTCTCTGCCAACTTGTTTATTGTTTACCTTTGGACTAATTAAGGGCATCTATGCAGAAATTTGGAAGCCATTTAGAAAATCTTTGGGTTTTTCTGTGGTTTATGGCAATATTAATGAAGCTTATCATAAAGCTGAGGGAGAGCTTGCTGTGTTTGACCAGATGGTGAGGCCCAAGAACCCTGAAGAATGATTTTGTCAGGAGTTATTGTTATTTAACAAATACTTAGGAATATTTTTTCTTCTACAATAAAATAACAACTATGTATTTTTTTGTGCTCTAGAATGATCTGTTGGATCAAGCATTGTCTAGAGAGGTTAACTAAATGGTCTGGTTATTTGGGGAAGGGTGAGGGGAAAATGGAATTTGAGATGTACCAGCATCGAAGGTATGTCCCAGTTCACTTTTAATTGTTCAGTCTTTTCTCTCTGCCTTTTGCCATCTTCCAGGACTGTGAAGTCATCTCTGTTCTTTTGGTGCTATCTCAAGTCGGTCATCCCATTCACTTCCTCCTTACGCCCTAAAAGCTTTCAGCTGAGGATAATAGAGCCTTTGTTTGGAGTACCAGGTTACACTCCAAATAAATGATTATATTCCCATGCCACCCCACCCTACTAGTTTTATTGTGTTGGCTCTTCCTTTCTGACTTAGGCAGCATCTAGGAAGATGTTTGAAGCTGCAGTTGATTCTGTATTTTTTCTATGAGCTGAGCCTAGTGTTATAAGGTGGCCCAGAAATTAATGGTATTGTTTGTGTCCTCTCTGGTCAGGGCAGGAGAGTAAATGCCTTGGATAGGAGAATGATTTCTTTTTGTATCAAAATTCTGTGGTAAAGAAAATTTGCAAATATATGAAGTTTTGCTTCATCTTAAAATTTTGTGTCCCGAATATATTCAGTCTTTATTGCTTAGGTTAGCAGCCCTTGAACTTTTCCCCTGAAAGCCAAGTGTCTATATTCTTGTTCTTCTCATAAGTTCTTAACTCCAAAGATACTAGAAGTTCTTTCTTCTGCAGTCTCAGAGTAGGTGGGAATGTGGAGGTAGGTGGGTCTGGGCAAGGGAAAGAGAACCTCTCTGGTCACTGCCCTCCTTTCCTGCCATAGCCCCAGAGGCAGCCTGGACTGCTCCCTTTGCCCTTAACAGTCCTACAATTGCCTGGCCCTGCACTTTCCAGGAAATTCACCCCTTCTTTCCATTCTCAAGGCTACTGCTTAGTTTAGGATCTTATTACCCCTTACTTGAACTATTGCAGTAGACTCTTTACCAGGTCTCTTTGTTTTTAGTGTTTCTTGACTCCAGTCTTTTCTGCCCAGTACAGTCAGGAGAAGTTTCCCACATTACAGCCATCCTCATGTTTCCTCACTTGCTCAAAAACCTACAATAGCTTTCCACTGCTTAAAATCTAAATTTAGCCCTTATTCCAGACTTTCTACATATGGCCACATAAAGCTCTTACCCCTGACTACACATTCAAACACCTGGGGAGCTTTTTAAAAAATACTGATACTCACACTCCATCACCCCCCAACCAGTGAAATCCAAATCTCTGGAGAGGGACCCCAGACCTCGTTTGTTTCTGTTTTTGTCTTTTAAGCTGCTAGGATTCTCAAGTGCAGCCAGGGTTGAAAACCACTGTATTAGTCATTTAAACTGGGAAGTTTTGAACTGATTCATCAGTCTCTGCACATCATAGACATTCAGCAAATGTTTGTTGAACCAAAGTGAACTGTATCATAGATTGCAACCACATTGATCATTTACTGTTTACCAGATCGCCACATTTTCTTGCCTCCACACCTGTGCAGAAGAAATCTCAATAAATGGATGGGTGCGGGAAATCAGTCTGCAGTTGTCCTCTTCAGACCTGCTACAGTCTAGCCACGAAAGTGGTACTTTGCACAGGCCAGCTTTAGTGTCTCACTTCACCCTACATCTGTGGAAGAGACATGCTATCAAGCCAGCTCACAAGGAAGCAGGGAGACTGGGTAGGGCAGTGAGAGAAAAGGAGCCAGAACTGTAGGGAAAGGAGGAAAGGAATATTGTGAATAAAAGGAAGTCAGACCACAAAACCTGAGGAAAGAAGCTTGTATTGAAAGGGTAACAACTACTCGGTAAAGAGACTGACTTCTGGGCTCCTGAAAGCCTTTCCACTCTCCCAAGCACACAAGTGTGATACTTACTGGTCTGGACTGAGTGGGGAGAGAGAAGCAGTATCTGATTGCATCCCAGCTGGCCTCAGAGGCACAGACCCTCCAAAATGCCATGGGCCAGGTGCAGAGACGCTGGTGAAGACTCTGCTGGGGGTCAGGGCAGGCCTGGGTTTTTTCAGCTGATTACTTCCACGTACTCCTAATTGAATACCACCAAAGAGGAAGAAAAAAACCACTTAAGCTTTATAATGCTCTCTTGGGTGCCAGACACCTTAAAAGGCATGGTGGGAAGCATTCACTAGTGGGGGGAATCATTCCCTAGTGTCATGGTGGATACTTGTTGTTTGAGAAGCAAGGGTTTCCACTTCCATTTGGCACCCCAGAGTTTAAAATCATAATACCTATCCCCTTTGACTTTGGTCACCTCTGGGTTTCAGTTATCCCAGTGGAAGGAGCTTTTCATGTGGGGGTTGACAGGACTGGAGACCGCTAGGAGCAAAGCCTCAATGACATGAGGGCCCAGTGAATCCTGTGACTTTGGTCTGCTTCAAGTGGATTTTGAGAACAGTTTTCGGATCAGACCAGATGTTGTTCCCTAGAAAACAGTCCAGTTTGTATTGTGCCTCCCAGCCCCTCCCCACTATATCTCAGTATATTAACCCCACCTGGGTTTGGAGACCAGTTTGTTCAAGGATCTTTCAAGTGTGTGAGCCCAGAGTGGAACTTCAGAGGCAAGGCTCATTTCTTTTTGTGAGGAGCTTTGCTTGAGGCGCTGAGAAGGCCTGTTTGGAACACCGGAACATTATCCTCTTGAGAGGAAGTGCCAGACTGAACATTGAAGACTTTGCTTCGAGGCTCAACTGTTCATTCACCAGGAAGTCACTGAACTTCCCAAACTTCTTTAAAATTCTGTGAAGTGGGATCAGTCTAATATACCTACCTCGAATGAGGATAGAATGAACTCCATGTGCAACTATGAGAGTTGTAAAGATGCTATTCAATATAAAGATTTAAGCTACTTGTTATTTGTATCTCTGCAAGTGTTAGAGTTGAGGTGCCATTACTTCCACCTGTGAGACCTCTACCTCCTCCAACTTCCAGCTAGAGGACTCCTCGGATAGATTCACATTCTTTATCACTAACAGAGCCTCAGCTCCAAATATCTTTTCTGGTCTGCCCCGATGTTCTGAACTGGAAAACTGAGAACCTCAAGAATCAGAAGAAACATTCCAAATTTCTACTCATTTCCCCTAAGACCCAGAGCAGAGCCAGGACCAAAAGAGATTGCACCGTATCTTTTAACCCTTGGTTCCATCCCACTCTTGTTTGAACCTCCCACTTTTGTTGTTCCAACTATTTCTTGAGGTGAAAGAATAGGAAGAGAACTTTGATCCTCTTCACAGAAGTCTTTATTCTTTAGTCCAGGGTTGAATTTTTTGTTAACCTTTGCCTACTTGGGGTTAGAAGTGGGCCTTACTCTTACAGGATAAGCCCAGCATCATTCACTGTGCCTGTTGGATCCAGAATCCAGCCCCGTCGCACTGAATAACCATGGACTTCTGTGTCCTTTGGTGATTAAACCTGCTTCCCTGAGGGCTTGGTTCAAGTTCTACCGTCAGTGTCTTCTTGAACTGATAAATTCACTCAGGGCTTCCTTCTTTGAGCTCCAGTGGCACTTGTGGCCTGTTTCCCACAATTTGGTATGTGTGTTTTTTTGCTGTTTTGCAGTGTTTTCTTATTGTTTTATGTGAGTCAGGTCACTGAACTGTCATGTAACCTCATGTCGTGTAAGGATAGGACCATGTTTGCTTTCTAGCAGTGTTGAGTGCCTTTCAGTCAGCACAGGACTTCCTTACTTGCTTTTGCTGAGCCCTCCCTTGAAATAATGTCCGTGGTGTTGAGCCACGTGTTAGAAAGCCAGGTGGACTTGTGCCCTAACCTCCGCCTTTGGGAAGCCATCTTACTGCCTTGACTCAGACGTTGTATCCTGAACCTGTGCCGCCACCCCAGTGTCACCTTGTGCCAAAGGTCTGAATACAAGCAAGAGCTCTCAGAAGAGGGAGCCAGCATTTGAGCTCTTCTTCCAGCTGCCAGGACAGATGACTGCTGCCCAACAGGGTGGGCGGGGGAAGATGTGCCTGGACTAAAGTCTGAAAGGCGGAGGTCAGAGACGTAGGAGGAAACCAAGAGACAGTGGTGACAAAGTCACTACTATCTTGTCACAGAAACCAAGGAAAGCAGAAGTTTAAAAAAGGGGGAGGTGAGTGGTACCAAATGGCTCAGGAGAGGTTTTCTGGGCTAAGGACCAAGATGAGTCCATGGGATCTAGCAGTTAGCAGAGGTCTTCCCTGACAGCCCCATCTAAAACACCTCCACCCCGGGACTTCCCTGGTAGTCCAGTGGTTAAGAATCCACCTTCCAATGCAGGAGACGCGGGTTCAATCCCTGGTCAGGGAACTAATATCCCACATGCCGCAGGGCAGCCAAGCCCGTACACCGTAACTACTCAGCCCACGCGGTCTGGAGCCCATGGACCGCAACTAGAGAGAAGCCCACGCGCCACAACAGAAGATCCCACATGCCTCAGTGAAGATCCCGCATGCCACAACTAAGACCTGATGCAGCCAAATTAAAAAAAAAAAAAACTATCTAAAACCAAAACCAAAAAAACCATCTCCACCCCATCACTCTACCACATCTTCTTTACTGTCTGCATACTGTCATTAGCTAAAATCATCCTGTTTATTTCTAGCATATATATATATATATGTGTATATATATATATATATATATATATATATAGAGAGAGAGAGAGAGAGAGAGAGAGAGAGAGAGAGAGAATACTCTGTGAAAACAGCAACTTTTGTCCTGTTCACTCTTGTATTCTCAGCTCCCAGAACAGTGCCTGACCATAAGATAGGAATAAATGCACAGACTTATCCAAAGTCACCAGCTAATAAGTGGGACAGCTTTGGTTTTTTAAGGAACAGAGCAATAAATATGCACACAGTTTGAATAATAATTATAAAGATTTAAATTTTAATTTAAAAATAAACAAATTTAATTTATTTTAGTTAAGTAAATTAAAGTTAATTTGTTTAACCTTTTATGATTATAGAAGGTTACCTCTTAGAAGGTAAAAGAAGAAAAGCATATGAGAAAATAAAAACTACATATGTAGCCATTTGTCTTTATTTAGAGATGAGTGATAATGCAGTATCACAAATTGAAACTTCTGAACTTTCTACAAATTATACAGAGAAGGAAATTTAGAACCTTAAATGCTTTAATATTTAATAAGAAAGAATCAAAAGGTATGAAATAAGCATTTGACTCAAGTTAGGAAAAAGAATAACAAAATATGCTAAGAAAGGCAGGAGGAAGGAAAGGAGTATTATAGCAGATATTGCTGAATTTATAAATAGGAATCTTGGTAGATAAATTCACAATGTTATTCTTTGAAAAAATAAAGTAGACAAAGAGGAAAAAGAAAAATATATACAAAATTAGAAGTGAACAAAGGGATACAACGAATGCACATTTTAAGAAAGTCCTATTATAACTAAGCTAATGAATTTGCATATCAATGAAATTGTTAAGAAACAGATCTCCAGAACTTTTTCATCTTGCAAAGCTGGAACTCTGTACCCATTAAACCACAACTTTCCTTTTTCCCCTCCCCCGAGCCCCTGGCAACCACCCTTCTGTTTTCTGTCTCAATGAATTTGCCTTCTTTAGATACCTTATATAAGTGGAATCATACAGTATTTGTCTTCTTGTGACTGGCTTATTTTACTCAGCATAATGTCCTCAAGGCTCATCCATGTTGTAGCATGTGTCAAATTTTCCTTCCTTTTTAAGGCTGAATAATATTCCATTGTATGTATATACCACATTTTGTTTATCCACTCATCTGTCAGTTGACACTTGGGTTGCCTCTACTTCTTAGCTAATGTGAACAGTGCTTCTGTGAACATGGGTATATAAATATCTCTTGCTGTTTTTAACTGCTGCAGAGCATAGGAATATAAAAGCATATTTCATTTTTGTGAACACAACCTAATAAATCATATACGCATATATTTCACATCAACCTCAACAATACAGATGCAAATTTCCTAAATAAAAGCATTAATAAATTCATCAATCTAGTGAAGGAATAATGTATCATAACTGCCAGCATTTGTTGTGCGTCCCCATTTAGAACTTGTACGTGACCCCCCAGCTAGTAAGTGGTGGGCTAGGATGGCAGCCCAGGTCTGCCCAACCCTAGAGCCCATGATGTATTTGATGAGTTTGTTGAGAAGGTAACGTTGTCCCCACAAAAGAAGTCTACTAATATAATACCTCACAGAAGAAGGTCAAAAGAAAATAAAGACCCAAGACTCTTTCATAGATAATAATAAAGTATTTGACATGAGAATCAACATTTATTCTTTATTTTTCAAACTCCCCTAATAAATTAGGAAAGAAAGAAGCTTTGTTAACATGATAAAATATATCTTCTGAAACAACACCCAGCATCATTCTTAATAAAGAAATAATGTTAGGGACAAGACAAACCCTTTCTAACTACTGTTATCTAACAGTGTTCTGAAAGGATAATCTAGCCAATGTACTGAAGCAGAATAAAGAGTATACTACTGGAAAAGAGACACAGTTTTTGGCTGCAAACTAAGTATCTACCTAAAAACCTAAGGATAGGGCTTCCCTGGTGGCGCAGTGGTTGAGAGTCCGCTTGCCGATGCAGGGGTGACACGGGTTCGTGCCCCGGTCCGGGAAGATCCCACATGCCGCGGAGCGGCTGGACCCGTGAGCCATGGCCGCTGAGCCTGCACGTCCGGAGGCTGTGCTCTGCAACGGGAGAGGCCGCGACAGTGAGAGCCCTAAGTACCTAAAAAAAAAACCTAAGGATAATCAATCATTAAAAATGGTTAAGCCTAATAAGAGCAGCAAAATTGTCCACTAAAAGATACATATATATATATATATATATATATATATATATATATATATATATAAAACTTCTTTGTAGCTTTCTAGTACAGGCAATAGCCAGTTGTGATTGGGAAAAAAAAAATTCTCATTCACCCTAGCAACCAAAACTATGAAATACCTTGGAACAAAATTAGCAGAAAATGTTCAGGACTTACATAAAACTAAGCTGTACAGAGGGACATGAAGAAAATAAATGGGAAGACAGATATTCTATATTCCATGAAGGGAAGATTTAATGCTTTAAAGATGTTAATTCTTTATTTAAACCATAGATTTAAATGCAAGTCTACAAAAACTTTATTTTTTAACTTGAAAATATTCTAAAATTAAACTGGAACTGGGACTTCCCTGGTGGCGCAGTGGTTAAGAATCCACCTTCCAATGCAAGGGATGTGGGATTGATCCCTGGTCAGGGAACTAGATCCTATGTGCATGCTGCAACTAAGAGTTTGCATGCCACAACTAAGGAGCCAACAAGCCACAACTAAGGAGTCTGTGAGCCGCAACTAAGGAGCCTGGCTGCTGCAACTAAGATCTAGGGCAACCAAAATAAAAAAATAAATAAATGATTTTAAAAATTAAAAAAAAAAAAATCTGGAATAAGTGAAATAACCATTTTTTTCTTATTATAAACTTAAAATAATAGCATACTGGTGGAAGAATAAGTTAAGAATTAGCAAACTTTATTGTTCAAGGAGGTTAAGACAATGCTGTAGATGGCATGGACCGTATCTTGATGGAATTTGGTGTTGGTATGATGCCAGTGGCTTTTTTCAAGGCAAAGTGAGGTGAAGAGAGGAGACAGAGGGGTAGAGAAGCTAACTACAGGGAATGAATGAGAAATATCTAAGAATAGTCTTACTTTCTTTAGTCTAGGTGATGTTTTCACTTCTTTCACCCAGTAATAACCCATTACTATTTGTCCAACACAAGTAACATCCTATATTCTCACTCAGGCCTAGGAAGAAGAACAGAAATAACCTGTGGGCCACTGTGGGGGTTCTTTTTTGGAGTTGCCAAAGGCCACAGAACTGCAAATGAGTGGTGTCAGACTTCCCAACCCACACTCAACCACGGTGCGATACTGCCTTCCTAAAATATGTATAGATATATGCATTCATTAAAACTATGGGAAAGAAATACACCAAAATATTAATAGTAGTTTTCTGTAAGTGATAGAATTATGGCATGATTGCTCTCTTTTTTTCCCTCTATACTTTTTTGAGCTTTCCAAATATTCTACAGAGAACATGAATCATCTTTATATTGGACAGAAAGGACAATGCCTACTATTTTCAGAAACCAAAGCTCCACTGCCCCTTCAATGTGAGAATCAAGCCAAGACCTTATTCTTGGACGGCATCAGTGAAAGGGCCTTAGGAATGCTCTTGGGCACAGCAGCAGAGGCATGTCATATATGGAAACCTTCCATGAGGGTGACCTCACCACTGGAACCCATTCAAAATAAACCTTGCTGCAAGGGCTAGCAGCAGAGATCTTTGGACAAAACCTGGAGGATGGAAAGCTAAGAAAGAATTGACCTAAAGAAGACAACCTCCGGGCTTTGTCCTGAAGAACTCCTGTGCATCCATCTGGGCTTACTGGCAGATCTCCCCTGTGCTCAGTTCCTAAGGAAGGATTACTTTACCTCACCTCGCCCTCCTCCAAAAAAGAACTCCCACCGAGGCCCAAGGGTTATTTCTGTTTTTTTTTTTTCCTGGGCCTGAGTGAGAATATAGGATGTTACTTGTGCTGGACAAATAGTAATGGGTTATTGATGGGTGAAAGAAATGGAAACCTCACCTAAACTAAAGGAAGTAAGACTATTCTTAGATATTCCTCAGTCATTCCCTGTAGTTAGCTTCCCTACCCCTCTGTCTCCTCTCTTCATCTCCCTTTGCCTTAAAAAAAGCCAATAGCAACATACCAAAGCACAATTCCATTAAGATATGGTTCATGCCATCTATAGCATTGACCCCTTTGCCACCTTGAACAGCTCTTAACACCCCTGCCTACCATGCTTAAACATCTGTGTCTAGAACTTCTTTCACCCAGCTTAGTCTTCTATACCTTTCCATTGGCTTAGGAGTTTTAAATTATTTTTAATTGAACCATAGTAGACTCAGGATAAGTTCACACAAATATTTTACTTCCCAGTCCCAGTGTTGCTCTGCAAGCACAAGGCCTCTAATATGGCCCAAGGAGCTTCAACGTGGCCTAGGAAGAGACCATATAATGAGAACAGAATCCTGTGTTGGTTTGAATTCTTTTCATTGTGCTTACGGAAAACTCAATTCAAACTGGTGTTCAGGCACAGCTGAATCCAGTGCCCATTGTCATCAAGGCTCATTTTGTGTTCTTCTCTCAGCTCTTACATACTCAGTATTTGTTCATTTAATTACATTTTTCCAATATGGTAGTTTTGACAGCTATAGGTTTATATCCTATCGTCTTGGCAAATCCAGCAGGAAAAAGAGAATTTCTATGTCCAACAGTTCCAACAAGTCCTGGCATTGAGTCGTTGGGTCATCACTTTGGTCATGACTTCATCCTTGGACCAATCACTGTGGCCAAGGGGATGGAATGCTCTGATTGGCCAGGCCTGTGTTGTATATTTATACCCCATCTGAACTATATGCACTAGGAGTGGGGGAACATTCATTCTCCAAAGAAAAATCTTGATGTCATTAAAGGGAGGAATGGATGTTGGGCAGGCAAAAGCAACAGATATCTACCATAAGTGCCTAGAAGAAAAAGCTAGGGCACCATCACCACTGTGGGCACAATGACCCAAAGTGAGCAAGCTAATAAAACGCAAATGAAAACCCCAAGTGCTATTGGCTTTAGATAGCAGCAGCTGGACTATGGGGTAGTAACCCTTTCACTTCCCAAAGGGTGGGTCACACATCCAGACCATGGGTCATTTATTTAATTTGCATTTATTGAACACCTGCTGTGTGCAGAGCACTCTTTAAAATACACAGGAAGTAAATGTTATACTCTCTGTCTTCAGGGAGAAAATAATGGAATAAGATAAAGAAACTATACTCCCGTGAATTAGCACAAGACCAATTTCTTCGTATCGATTCGTACACAGAATGAACACCAAATCTGTGCGTGAGTACTGAGGGAACCCAAGTTAAGGAGAAATGAATGTTTTCAGCTTAATTTATTTATACTCTTAATTTATTTATACTCAGGTAATTTAATTTATACTCTGTAATTTTTTTGTATTCCACTTTTAATTCTCTCAACAAATATTAACTGTATACCTACTAAGTGCCAAGCCCCATGCTAGAGTCTGGATACCTAGTAGAAATGTTTTCCAGGATATGTAAAATACTACAAAGAGAAAATAAATTGAATGTAGAGGCAAAGGACTATAGAATACAAGGATACAACAAAGCAGATTCAGTAATAGAGCAAAAAAGTAAACCATGATCACTTACATTCCCACCATGGATAGGCCACATGATATGTGATATCATAAATAATCTAAACATTTGTATAATAAAGCCAAACAGCACATAGAGGGTTATGTTTTTCCATATAAAAGATGGCATCTCACTACAGCACAATATGTAGTAGAAGTAATTCTACTGGAATGCAGGGAGTGGGGGCAGGCCGCATAGTTCAGCTCAGATACCTAACTTCTGTAAATCTGGTTTAACCTAGGGATGTATTTTGTAATATCTGAGAGCTCAGGTGGACTGCATGGATTTTAAACAACTCCAAGTTTCTCTTTGGTGACATTTTAATAAATATTTAGTGACAGTGAACTTGGAATTGTAATCTTTGGCAAGTACCTGGAGTTTAGCTGCCATTCTTTTTTTTTTTTTTTTTTTTTTGCGGTACGCGGGCCTCTCACTGTTGTGGCCTCTCCCGGAGCACAGGCTCTGGACGCGCAGGCTCAACGGCCATGGCTCACGGGCCCAGCCGTTCCGCGGCATGTGGGATCCTCCCGGATCGGGGCACGAACCCGTGTCCCCTGCACCGGCAGGCAGACTCTCAACCACTGCGCCACCAGGGAAGCCCCCATAACTGCCATTCTTTATTGGCAGCTAAGTAAGATCCAAGGCTGTTGACTTTCAAACTTTTTTTTTTAACACAGCTCACCAAGGTGGAGTAAGAGAGCCCACGGGCCCGCTTAGTACATTGATTCCCACTTTACAGCAGAAAAGGTACTTGCAGTAACCACAAAGGGATTTTGTACAGCAAATTTGGGGAATCAAATTTTGAACAATATGGTTGTCTCCTCATTTATGAACTTGGGAATAACATGGGACTACCTACCTAGGTAATAATTTTGATCTGTAGCCCTTTTCTGTCCATAGTTTACTAATAAAGACTGTTGTGTATACAGACCATTCCTTTTCCAAAAAAATATATAAAGCCATATCATCAGAATAAAAAAGGGTATCTCCGTTTCTTTTTTTTAATAGCAAGGGGCTATGCAACTAACTCATCCAAAGATACTATCAGGTTTTTTTGGTTTTTTTTTTAATGAGTGGAAAAGTACTGGTGTCAGAACTCAGCCTGGATCAGCCCTCAGGAAACTCCCCCCCATTCTGGCCCATGAACTTCCTAGGTGTTATTCAGCGTTTTGTCCCACACGAACTCGCTTTCCAGGGTAACCGCTCAAAAAACTCTTCTGGAGTCTGCCCTTGTTGCCAGATTCCATTCTCACCACAAGATATTATTGAAGTAAAATATATGTTTTCATTTTATTGAGATATAATTGACGTATGGCACAATATAAGTTTAAGGTGTATAACATAATGATTTGACTTATGTACGTGAAAAGATGACCACAGTAGGTTTAGCAGATGAAATAACTCACTTGGGAGAGTGTTAGACTGAAGAAATAGAAAAAAATTCTTTTCCTTGTCATGAGAATTCTTAGGAGTTGCTTTGGAGAGTTGTTACTCTTAACAGCTTTCATTTATAACATAGAACAGTGTTAATTATCTTTATTACGTCGTACATTACTTCTGCAGTACTTATTTATCTTATAACTGGAAGTCTGTACCTTCTGATCACTTTCATTCTATTTCCCCCCCTCCCCACCCTCTGGTAACCTCAAATCTAATTTCTTTTTCTATGAGTTTGTCCATTTGTTTACTTTTGAAGAATAAGCGACCTATAACACTGTGTTAGTTCCTGGTATACAACATAGTGATTCGATATTTCTATACATTTCAAAATGATCACCATGATAAGTCTAGTTGTCATCTGGCACCATACAAAGATATTAAATAATTATTGACTATATTTCCCACATTGTACATTTCATACCTTGACTCATTTATTTTGTAACTGAAAGTTTGTACCTCTACCTTCCCTCACCTATTTTTCTCCTCCCCTTCAAAGTAAAATATTTTAAGACAGTGAAAAAATGTATCCTAAACCTTAACTTTTGTGAAGTCCTGAGTGGTCTCTTACTATTTTGATTTTTCACAACTTTTTCATTTGACTTGCTAAAGGTTATTTTGGCTACCCAAGAACATTTTGAAAATTAAGGCTGATTCTAAGTTATTTGCATTATGTTATGGGAGAACCTCACTTTCAGAACACTACTAGTTCTCAGCTAATACCAAATTGCAAACGTATCTTTTCCCTCAGCACTAGGGGAGGATGTAATGCTGCAGTTAAGAGCCAGCTCCAAAGCTAAACTGACCTGAGGTGGATTCCTGGCTCCCTCACTTGCTGACTATGTCACTTCAATAAGTGCCTTACCCTCCCCAGCTTCAAAGTCCTCAACTCTCTAAAATGTGGAAAATACCACATTTAGATAAGGGAATGCATACAGTTTGTAGCACATAGACCCAGGTCAATAAGTAGCAGCTGTCAATAATAGTAATAATAATAATAATAAGGCCCAAGGCCAGTAGTTTGCTCCAAACCACATTTTGCGGGCTCTCGTCTTTCAGAGGAGCAACTTTGCCTTTCTAGAGAGATGGACAGAGGATTCTAACAGCCCAGGCCCAGCTGAGTCCCTATATGCTGAGGCCTTTCCCAGGGAAACCAGAGCACTTAATCACAAAATGAAGGCGGGGGTGGGGGGGTGGGGGGGTGGGGGAGCTTGTCTTTCATTAAAAGCCACCCTTCTGTGGGCAGGCCTGAAGTGTCAGATAAAGCTTTACCTTTAGATAACTATCCAGCAGGGCTTCCCTGGTGGCGCAGTGGTTAAGAATCTGCCTGCCAATGCAGGGGACACGGGTTCGAGCCCTGATCTGGGAAGACATAACCGCGGAGCAACTAAGCCCGTGCGCCACAACTACTAAAGCCTGTACGCTTACAGCCCGAGCTCTGCAACAAGAGAAACCACCGCAATGAGAAGCCCGCGCACCGCGACGAAGAAGAGTAGCGCCTGCTCACTGCAACCAGAGTAAAGCCTGCGCACGGCAACGAAGACCCAACACAACCAAAAATAATACATAAAAATATAAATAAACTTATATATATATAAAAAAGAACCATCCAGCAGGGAAGCTACCAGCCCTACTTTTAAAGCCCTCTAGTCCCCCTTCCCCCATCCCTCCCCTCTAGCTTCTCCTGTCTCCCAGGCTGAAAATAGCCACCTGGGGCACTACATCACAAAGGCTTGCCAGGAAGGATGCAGGCAGGAATGGGGGAGGGAACTGCCTGATAATAAGTAAGGGAGGGAACGGGGATCCTGGGACACCTTCCAGGTCAGCCCAAGACTCAGGACTCCTAGCAAGAGGAAAGGGGTGTGATGTCCATTTCGAGCTCCTCCAGAGTTGGGATCATCCCTGAGGGCAGGCAGGAAAAGGGCGTGTGTCTTTCTAGTTAGCTGGCTGATAGGTTTCAGAGTTCTTCCTTTGGCTGTCACTTCTCCATTTAGCACTGACTGTCCAAGTGCTGGCTATCTCATAGCGATCACACGTGGGGGTTTTGGTATATTCTGTGCAAACAGTGCCCCCCACCTAAAGTGCACACTTCCTTGATATGGGAAATCTGGTCTAGTTCAAATGCTTTTACCCTCCCTTAGCCCCACTCTAGGGATACACCCTCCAGGGGTGCACCCACACACTTGCTCTTGGCTTAGATATTGGCAAGAAGGCTGAAGCCCACCCACCTTCCCTGTGCCCATTGGACCTGTGAGGACACCCCAAATGGGGGTGTCCAGTCTGCTCCACAGACTTCCCCACTGTCTGCCCTGTCTCATTGCCTTCCTCCGAACCCCTTCAGGTGGGCTCAGGGCAGATTAATACAGCCTCTGCACTGGCAGACACCCAAGAGGAGAAAGAACTATTGCACCTGGATCTTCCAAAGGTCCTCTTGGAATCCCCACTCACTTGGCAGGGGTTACTTATTAGCAAGCCCTCCCCTCCCCACAGAGAAAGGAGAAAATTCCCTCTCACCATAACACTGCTCTCCTTCCAAGGCTGAGGGCTCCAACTGGGAAGACTCAGTCTCCTCTCTCTAGCTTTCTCACATAGGTGTCTGGGGACTCCAAGTGGGGGGCAGGGACGCTGCTCCCAGAAAGTAGGGGGTTGAGCTGCCTCTCAGTAAGCCTTGGGGGAGGCATTAGGCTCCGTTTTTTGGCCATCTCCTATAGCTTGTTGTTTGCAGTTGGGGCCATAGCAACGATTCAGGGAAACAAAAATGTTCACTCAACATTCTGTACACAGATAAGAGTTAATCCTGTTGTTCAGATCCTCTAAATTCTTCCCGATTTTTTTGCCTCCTTGTCCTATCAGTTACTGAGAATTTTCTCAGTGTTAAAAATCTATCAACGTGATTGCAAATTTGTGTCTTTCTCTTTTTTGTTTGGTCAGTTTTTGCCCTTGCTCTGTGTGTGTGTGTGTGTGTGTGTGTGTGTGTGTGTGTGTTAGGTGCATATAAATGTGGAATTGCTATATCCTCTGGTGGACTGACTCTTTTTTATTATAAAACATTTCTTTATCTTTAGGACTGTTCCTTGCCTTAAACCCTTTGATGTTAGTAGAACTTTCTTTTGATTAGTGCTGCTTTCAGTTTTACTGAATCCTTGCATTTAAGGCGTATCTCTTATAAGCAGTGTTGATTATTGTTGATTTAATATCATCAAATATGCAGTCAAAAAAAATTTTTTTTTTCAGTACGCGGGCCTCTCACCGCTGTGGCCTCTCCCGTTGCGGAGCACAGGCTTCGGGCACACAGGCTCAGCGGCCATGGCTCACGGGCCCCGCCACTCTGCGGCATGTGGGATCACCCGCGTCCCCTGCATCGGCAGGCGGACTCTCAACCACTGCGCCACCAGGGAAGCCCCCAAATTTTTAAATCTTTATTTTATTTACTTATTTTTTGGCTGCGTTGGGTCTTTGTTGCTGCATGTGGGCTTTCTCTGGTGGCAGCAAAGGGGGGCTACTCTTCATTGCAGTGTGCAGCCTTCTCATTGCAGTGGCTTCTTGTTGCAGAGCTCGGGCTCTAGGCACCCGGGCTTCAGTAGTTGTGGCTCGCAGGCTTAGTTGCTCCGCGGCATGTGGGATCTTCCCTAACCAGGGCTCGAACCTGTGTCCCCTGCATTGGCAGGCGGATTCTTAACCACTGTGCCACCAGGGAAGTCCCCACCCAATTGCTTTTAAATTGTTCTCTTTATCTTAATAGTCCACGCCCCGCCCCCACCACCACCCTGCATACCATGGTTCCACTATGATGTGTCTAGGAATGATTTTCTTTGTATTTATCCTACTTGGGATACACAGTACTTCTTGAATCTGTAGCTTAATGTATTTCACCTGTGTTGTTGGAAATTTCTTGTCCATTATTTTTCAAATATTCTTCTTGTCTCATTCTTTCTTCTCCTTCTAGGACTGCAATTACACATGTTGAACCTTTTCACCATATTCCAAATTTCTCTTTTTTGTATTTTTCCAAAATACAGATCATCTGTGATCTGTTTCTATTGTTTGCTTTTTCTGTTTCAGTCTTACTTCCTGGTATTCCTGATAATTTTTCAATTGAATGCCAGATACTGTGGACAAATACTTGTACAGGGTCTTAATAGTATTATCTTCCTCTAAAGAGAATTTACTCTAAATTTTCACAAGTAGTTAGAAATCACCTTATTCCAATCTGGAATTGAACTTATTTATTTATTTATTTTTTTCGGTACGTGGGCCTCTCACTGTTGTGGTCTTTCCCGTTGCGGAGCACAGGCTCTGGACACGCAGGCTCAGCGGCCATGGCTCACAGGCCCAGCTGCTCTGCGGCATGTGGGATCTTCCCAGACTGGGGCATGAACCCGTGTCCCCTGCAGCAGCAGGCGGACTCTCAACCACTGCGCCACCAAGGAAGCCCTGGAATTGAACTTATTTTAAGCTGGGTTCAGTCTTTGTAAGGCCTGGTCTATTTCTAGCTTGCCCTTATTCTCTAGAGCATAGTTTTTTATGGGACAGTATTAGTTAGGGTTGTCCAAATAAATAGAACCAAAAAGAGAGAGAGAGAGAGAGAGAGAGAGAGAGAGAGAGAGAGAGAGAGAGAGAGAGAGAGCATACAGCCAGCAGGCTGCAGATCCAGGGAAGAATTGCAGTTTGAGTCCAAAGGTGGTCTGCTGACAGAATTTCTTCTTCCAGGAAGATCTGTCTTCTTCTATTAAGGTCATCTACTGATTGGATGAAACCCACCCACATTGTGCAGGATAATCTGCATTACCCAAAGTCTACTGATTTAAATGTTGATCTCATCTAAAAAATACCTTCACGGAAATACCTCAATTAATATTTGACCAATTATCTGGGTACTGTGGCCTAGCCTAGTTAATACATAAAGTTAACCATCACAGGTCCCAGTGGAAAGCCTGGAGTGTTTGACAGTGCCCCATCTCCACAGTGGGCTCTGAACTCCAGTGTTTGTCTCCCTAGCCTCATAAGTCTGCCAAAAGTACTGATAAGTTTCCCATTCTCTCAGTTACTGCTTCTTGCTCAACTTCTTGGTCTCTGCCCTATGCCGCTTAAACACTGAAAGATGTCTCAGGAGGAAAATGGCATAGAATATCAAGTTCACCAGAATGAGTTTTCTCTCTCCAGAAACCTGGCCTCTTATGTCCTATTTTGGTAGTTCGCTGGTGCCTTCAAGCAGGTGTTTTCAGGTTTTATCCTAGGGGGAGGATCATTGAGATGCTGAGAAGACATTTTACTAAATCCAACTCCCAATTAATAACTCTTAATAAACGTTTGGTGGAACAATACTTCCATAACATATAAAATAACGCATATTATATTGAATTATATTTAATGGGGAAATGCTAGATCATGATCCTCAATGACATATTGGGAACATGCTTCAGTATTATCTGTGTAATTAACAGAACACAGTTGCCTGGGTGCCACCTCAGGTTTAATGAATTAGAACTTGTGAGGGTTGTAGGGATGGTTAAGAACACTGAACTAGAGGCATTCTCATTAAAGACAAGGATGCCAGTTGTAAGAGCAAAACATTAAACATCGTTCTGAAAGTTCTAAATAGTGTAATAAAAATAAGAAACTAAATAAAATGTAGAAATATTGGTTTAAATAAATACGATTTTCAGATGATATGCTATCTACTCAAAAAAAAAAACCCATCAAACTAATGAGACAGTTTAGCAAGATGACTAGATATGTGTGTATAATAATATATGTATATAATAAAATGCAAGTTTCCTATATGTCAGTAATCAGATAGAAAATATAACAAAAATGTTAATATAGTAGCATCAAAAAACGTAAAAACCTAGTTTGAAAAACAGAACTGTGCAAGGTCTATATGAGGAAAACCTTGAGATGTTATTAAGGGACATAAAGAAAGTTTTGAATAAATGGAAATACATACAATTATGTAAAGGTATAGATGTTTTCTAAATTAATATGTAGGGAATTCCCTGGTGGTCCATTAGTTAGGGCTTCAGGCTTCACGCTTCCACAGCAGGGGGCACGGGTTCAATCCAATCCCTTGTCGGGGAATTAAGATCCCACATGCTGTGCAGCCAAAAATACATAAATACGTTGATTAATTAATTAATTAATATGTAAATTCAATATAACCAATTAGGATCTCAACTCTTTCAGGGGATATGGTGAGAGAATTTCACAAAATGACTTTAAAGTTTTTCTGGAGAATAAATGAGCAATAATAACAGAAATATTTGAAAGAGAATAACAGTGCAATATTTACTTCAGCAGATATTAAAACCTAGAGCTATATTTAAAATGCTGAGATACTGGTGCAGAAATGGGCAAATAAAGGAAGACAGTAGAATATAGAAAGAGAAAATATTTTAAATCATGGAGATGGTGTTGACTAGTTTATAAATGATGTTGCCTAGTTAACAAAATGCTGGTAATAGCCTTGAAGGAAGAGAGAAGACAGGGGAGTTTGATCCCTATCTCTTGTTTACATTAGAATAGATTTCAGCTGGATTAAATAAAGATTTCAATATAATAATGAAATAATGAAAGTGCCGGAATAAAATGTAGGTGAATATATAATTATGAGTAGAGGAATTTTTTTTTAAACGTGGCCCCAAGATACATACCATGAAGGATAAACAGATATTACTACATCAAAAGTTAAAGCTTTATCAGAGTAGTGTTTACCTTGGGAGGATTATCAACTGGGAGAGGTTACATGGAAACCTTATGTGGGTAATGATTATACGGGTATAAAGACTCATTGGGCACTTAAAATTTGTGTACTTTTCTAAATGTATGTTATCCTTCAATTTAAAAAAACTTTAAGTAAAACTTCCTTTTTTAAAAAGATACCATGAAAATAATTTGAAAAGAAACGACAAACTAGGAATAGCTATTTGTAATATTCACGGCATACAAAATGTTAATTAATATCTTAAGTATATAAAGAATTATTATAAATCAATAAGAAACGATTAGGCACGCTAATAAAATGCAAAAAAACCTCACAGGCAATTTACGAAAGAAGAAATACAAATTGACAATAAACAAGAAAATATGTATAACTCACTAATAACCAAATAAATGCAAATTTAAACCCAGTACAGCACTATTTTTCACCTATTAGATTGTGAAGGTTAAAAGGTTTGATGCTCCACACTGAAGAAAGAGACAGCAGCCATCCATAAAACAGTCCTCTCACCAAAAATATTAAAACCCACGCAGGCTACACAGGGATGCTCCCACATAAAAATAGCCCTCCAAGACCACAGGAGATAATTGTTTCTCCTAAACTCATAGAATAAGAGAAATATAAGCAAAATGAAGAAGCAGAGGAACCACTCCCAATTAAAAAATCAAGAGAATTCCCTGAAAGAATAAAAAATGAAACAGACCTCTTCAGTCTAATAGACATGAGTTCAAAAAGGAGATAATAAAAATACTGAAGGAATTAAGAAAAGCTATTGACAGAAATGCAGATTGCTGTAAAAAAAGGAACTAGAAACTGTAAAGAGGAGCCAAAAAAAGTA
Source organism: Phocoena phocoena (assembly GCF_963924675.1). Lineage (NCBI taxonomy): Eukaryota > Metazoa > Chordata > Mammalia > Artiodactyla > Phocoenidae > Phocoena > Phocoena phocoena. The sequence continues at coordinate 26,304,737 of NC_089232.1, read as the reverse complement.
GAAAACTCATTTGCCAAGACAAAACCTGAGCTAAAGGCAATAAATAGCAGATTGAATAATGCAGAAGAGTGAACAAGTGATCTAGAAGATAGAATTATGGAAATCAACCAATCAGAACACAAAGACAAAAGAAAAAAATGAAAACAGTCTAAGAGACCTATGGGATAATATAAAGTGTGACAAACTATGCATAATAGGGATCTCAAAAGGAGAACAAAGAGGAGAGGGATCAAAAATGTATTTGAAGGAATTATGGCTGAAAACTTCCCAAACCTAAAGAAGGAAACAGATATTCAGGTACAGGAAGCACAGAGGGTCCCAAACAAGATGAACCTAAACAGACCTACCAAGATATATTATAATTAAAATGGCTAAAGTTAAAGAGAGGATTCTAAAGGCTGCAAGAGAAAAACAAAGAGTTAATTACAGGGGAACCCCCATAAGGCTATCGGCTGATTTCTCTACAGAAATGTGGCAGACCAGAAGGGAGTGGCAAGGTATATTCAAAGTCCTGAAAGGAAAAAAATCTACAACCTAGGATACTCTACCCAGCAAGATTATCATTTAGAATAGAAGGAGAGATAAAGAATTTCTAAGACAAGCAAAAACTAAAAGAATACAGCAATACTAAACCTATCATAAAAGAAGTAATGAAAAGTCTTCTAGAGGGGGTGGGATAGGGAGGGTGGGAGGGAGGCTCAAGAGGGAGGGGATATGGGGACATGTGTACGCATATGGCTGATTCGCTTTGTTGTGCAACAGAAACTAACCCAGCATTGTGAAGCAATTATACTCCAATAAAGATCTATTTAAAAAAATAGAAAAGAAGCAAGAATCTATAGGTTAGAGAAAATCACAATTGGAAAGTAAATCACTTAAATAAGCCAGTATACAGATTAAAAAAATATACAAAATAAATTTTTGTGAAAGCAATAACCAAAATGAATAGCAAAAGGATAAACATGAAAATGTAAAAGAGGACATCAAAATCATAAAATGTAAGGGATGAGAGTGAGAAAATGTAGATGATTTTTTTTTTTTAGAATGTGTTTGAGCCTATATGACTATCAGTCTAAAGCAAGTAGATATAGTAGTGGGTTAACATACTTGAAAAACAAGGTAACCACAAATCAAAAACACAATAGATTCACAAAAACCAAAAAGAAGAGAACACAAGCATAAAACAAAAGAAAATCATCAAGCCAAAACCAAATCAAACCAAACCAAAAGGAAAAACAAAAAGATAACGAAAGGAGCAAAGAAGAAATAAAAAAATCAACTGGAAAACAAGGTTTAAAATGACAATAAATACATATCTATCAATAATTACCTTAAATGTCAATGGACTAAATACTCCAATCAAAAGACACAGGGTGGCAGATTGGATTAAAAGACAAGAGCCTACAGTATGCTGCCTACAAGAAACCCACTTTAGGGCAAAGGACACACATAGATTGAGAGTGAGGGGATGGAAAAAGATATTTCATGCAAGTGGAAATGACAAGGAAGCAGAGGTCACAATACTCATATCAGACAAAACAGACTTTAAAACAAAGGCCATAAAAAGATTTTAAGAAAAGAGAGCTCCAAACCTAGATCTAACAGGACTCAAGAATTCTAATGAATTCAGGTATAATTCTAAAGTGAAGGAGGTTTCAGGCATAGTTTGATTAAACTATCCCTTAAACACATCCAACTCCCCTTGCTGTGAAACAGTGATTATCTGGCAACTTCTGATAGTCTGGATCAAGGGTTGGTTGGCAAACTGTTTCTTAAAGGGCCAGATAGTAAATATTCTAGGCTTGCAGGCCACTTGGTCTCTGTCACAGCCAATCAACTCTACTGTTGTAGCACAAAGCAGCCAGAGACAGTGCATAAACATGGGAATGGCAGAATTCCAAGAAGACGTTATTTGCAAAAACAGGTGGCCAGCCTGAGGGCTGTAGTTTGCCAACCTGTGGTCTAGATGGGGAACAATATTCCTTTCATTTTAAAGAGAATTTGGGTTTGTCAACAATATCAACAGTAGTTTATACTTATTGCCAAGTAATACATGGAACAGAACATCAATCACCCAACTGCTAATGTGATCAGCAAACCAGTCAATTCAGTGTGAGTAGACAGAATTCTGGATTTTGATCCTCACAGCACCTACAAGAGGCCCAAGCTGGGCAGCCAGTATACCTCCCTATCTGAGATCCTATGGCTACAACTGAATAGATGTAAGAATGAGCTCTAAGAACCCAGAAGTCACCATATTGGCACCACTAAAAAAATGGCAGTTTGGAATAAAAATTGAGGGAATGTCAGTCAGTACAAAATCATCCCGACAATCAGTAAAATCCTCTAATGGGTGGTGACAAAAATTCAATAACATGTTTGTAGAAGAAAGATATCAAGTATAAGAAGCTTAATACTAATTCTAGAAACTAATGATTAAAATAAAATGGTGAGGGCTTCCCTGGTGGCGCAGTGGTTGAGAGTCCGCTTGCCGATGCAGGGGACACAGGTTCGTGCCCCGGTCCGGGAAGATCCCACGTGCCGCGGAGCGGCTGGGCCCGTGAGCGATGGCCGCTGAGCCTGCGCGTCCGGAGCCAGTGAGAGGCCCGCGTACCGCAAAAAAAAATAAAAATAAAAAATAAAATAAAATAAAATAAAATGGTGAAATAAAATGTGAGGGCATTAGTATAATTTGTCCCTCAGTTTAATGAAAGGTATGGAAGGTATTGATAGTCACAAGACGGTAACTGCAAGCTAACTCCCAAAGTGCAGTTAAGAATCATAACATTAATTAGATCAGCCATCTACAGAAATGATACAAACCAAGAAATGTATGGTATCAGTTTTAGGAATAATCCAAATCTAACCTAGGTGATCTAGACAGTGAGTGGGACATAGTTTTCTTTTTTTTTTTAAACATCTTTATTGGAGTATAATTGCTTTACAATGGTGTGTTAGTTTCTGCTTCATAACAAAGTGAATCAGCTATATGTATACATATATCCCCATATCTCCTCCCTCTTGCATCTCCCTCCCACCCTCCCTATCTCACCCCTCTAGGTGGTCACAGAGCACCAAGCTGCTCTCCCTGTGCTATGTGGCTGCTTCCCACTAGCTATCTGTTTTACATTTGGTAGTGTATATATTTCCATGCCACTCTCTCACTTCGTCTCAGCTTACCCTTCCCCCTCCCTGTGTCCTCAAGTCCATTCTCTACGTCTGCGTCTTTATTCCTGTCCTGCGTCTAGGTTCTTCAGAACCTTTTCTTTATTTATTTACTTTAGATTCCATTTATATGTGTTAACATACGGTATTTGTTTTTCTCTTTCTGACTTACTTCACTCTGTAAGACAGACTCTTGGTCCATCCACCTCACTGCAAATAACTCAATTTCGTTTCTTTTTATGGCTGAGTAACATTCCATTGTATATATGTGCCACATCTTCTTTATCCATTCATCTGTCGATGGACACTTAGGTTGCTCCCATGTCCTGGCTATTGTAAATAGAGCTGCAATGAACATTGTGGTACATGACTCTTTTTGAATTATGGTTTTCTCGGGGTGTAGGACATAGTTCTTGATGAAATCAATAGTAGAGCCTGGTAAAATGACCTGATTAGGTGAGAGCCCTGATATGGTAAGAATGCAGCTTCCACTTACTTGCTACAGAACACTTACTACATGCCAGAAGCTTTACACACATGATTTCATTTATTCCTCCCAATAGTCATATGAAGAAATATTATTTATGGATGAGAAAATTAAAGCTTAGAGATGTTAACTTGCCTAAAGTTAATAGTAGGGGGCAGAGCTGTAATTCAAACCCAGACCAGGACTCTACAACTAATTGTGTTTTCAAGCGGATCATCTGTAGAACTCTATTTTGCAAAATGTTCGATGGGCAAATCAGTTGGGAAATTCTGAGTGTTTACTGTACTCTAGGACTTCTCTGAGCCTTTACTATAAATTTAAAGACCAGGGAAAATAGCAACTGGATTGACTGGCCTTTCTAGACCATCTCTTTACTTGTCCTTCCTCTTTCTAACTGTACAAAGTGAATAATTAACAGAAAATAATACTTCCAGGATGTGCACTAGATATGGTAGGAGTATGTAATTAGGGTGCTCAAAAATGCTTGGATTTGAGACTCAGTATTTAAAAATGAATGTTTATATGTAAAAACAAAAGTAAAGATAGCGTTTTTTAAAAATTAAACTTAAGTACATTGGCTGGACTTCCCTGGTGGTGCGGTGGCTAAGATTCCGCCTGCAGGGGACACGGGTTCGAGCCCTGGCCTGGGAAGATCTCACATGCCATGGAGCAACTAAGTCCGTGTGCCACAGCTACTGAGCCTGCGCTCTAGAGCCCGCAAGCCACAACTACTAAGCCTATGTGCCACAACTACTGAGCCCGTGTGCCACAACTACTGAAGCCTGCACGCCTAGAGCCCATGCTCTGCAACAAGAGAAGCCACCGCAATGAGAAGCCCGCATGCCGCAACAAAGAGTAGCCCCCACTCGCCACAACTAGAGAAAGCCCGTGCTCAGTGATGAAGAACCAACACAGCCAAAAATAAATAAATAAATTAATTAATTAAAAAAAAGAAATACATTGGATAATAATTACAGTAAAGAGGATGCTCTAAGAATAGGAGTAAAAGCTGTTTGGCTCTCCTTGGTGGTTTGGCTCATTGAAGCTCTTAGCTGTAAACAAGCAGAAGATGATGCAATCTCTGACATAATTTAAACTGGGTAAAGCATTTAAAACAAACAAAAAAAAGGTTTGATGCTCTCTAGTTAGGTTCCAGGAAAATGAGCACTCTCATACCTTAGTGGGAGAATAAATTGCAATGACTTTCTGGAGGTCTGGCTTAGCAAAATTATTTCTAATTAAAATGTGTATTCTAGGGACTTCCCTGGTGGTCCAGTGGTTAAGACTCCACTCCCAATGTGGGGGCCCAGGTTCAATCACTGGTCAGGTAACTAAATCCCGCATGCCACAACTAAAAGAGTTGCAGGCATGCTGCAACTAAGACCCGGTACAACCAAATAAATAAATAAATATATTTTTTACAAGTATGATTTTTAATATGTTTCATTTTTACTTTATTATCTTATTTTTTTGTAACTATTTGTGGTTTTTTAAATTAATTAATTAATTTATTTATGGCTGTGTTGGGTCTTCATTTCTGTGAGAGGGCTTTCTCTAGTTGTGGCAAGCGGGGGCCACTCTTCATCGCAGTGTGCGGGCCTCTCACTATCGCGACCTCTCTCGTTGCAGAGCACAGGCTCCAGACGCGCAGGCTCAGCAACCGTGGCCCACAGGCCCAGTTGCTCCACGGCATGTGGGATCCTCCCAGACCAGGGTTCGAACCTGTGTCCCTTCCTTGGCAGGCAGACTCTCAACCACAGTGCCACCAGGGAAGCCCATATGTATTTTTAAATGTGTATTCTACTTAACCAAGACATTTCTCCTTTCGGAATGACCTAAGGAGATAATCCCATAGGTACCCACACATAAGTAAGAGTATATTCATCACAGTATTGTTTATAATAGTGACAAAGTGGAAACTACTTATTACAGTCAATCAGTAAAGGGCTAGTTTGATAAATGCATTGAAATATATGCAGTCAATAAAATAGATAATGATGAAAATCTATGTTTATGGACAGAAAAAATAAGAAATTCCAAGATATTTTGTTAAGTGATTAAAAGTGGCATTTATTTATTTCTTCATTTAACAGATGTTTCTTGAGGGCCCACATGTGTCAGGCCCTCCTGTAGTCATGGGGGATACAGCAATGAGCAAAAAAGAAAAGAACTTATTGCCTTTCTAGAGTTGATATTCTAGTGGCAAATGAAAGATAATAAAAAGTGAAATAAATTATGTAGCCTATAAAGCAGTGTGTACAGTACTATAAATGTGTATTTGTATTGAAAAATATCTGTTCATAATGGTGGTCTGGATGGTGGGGATTTTTATCTTCCATTTCATACGTTTTCTTTTTTTTTCTTGAAATGTTTTCAACTCCTTGTAAAGCAGAAGACATCAATGAATTTCTATTTTGACAAAACATAAAAAGACAAAATTTTATTTTAAAGAGTGTCTGGATAAATGAGATATGCTGTTTCCTTCCCTCGGAGAAATTGAAACATCAACAACTGTGAAATGGGAGACATTTTTTGACATTAAAAGTAAGTGCTCACCTCAATACATAAGGCAAATACTAACAGCCATAAAAGGGAAAATCAACAGTAACACATTCATAGTAGGGGACTTTAACACGCCACTTTCACCAATGGACAGATCATCCAAAATGAAAATAAATAAGGAAACACAAGCTTTAAATGATATATTAAACAAGATGGACTTAATTGATATTTATAGGACATTCTATCCAAAAACAACAGAATACACATTTTTCTCAAGTGCTCACGGAACATTCTCCAGGATAGTTCATATCTTGGGTCACAAATCAAGCCTTGCTAAATTTAAGAAAATTGAAATCGTATCAAGTATCTTTTCCGACCACAGTGCTATGAGACTAGATATCAATTACAGGAAAAGATCTGTAAAATATACAAATACATGGAGGCTAAATAATACACTACTTAATAACGAAGTGATCACTGAAGAAATCAAAGAGGAAATTAAAAAATACCTAGAAACAAATGACAATGGAGACACGATGACCCAAAACGTATGAGACGCAGCAAAAGCAGTTCTAAGAGGGAAGTTTATAGCAATACAATCCTACCTGAAGAAACAGGAAACATCTCGAATAAACAACCTAACCTTGCACCTAAAGCAATTACAGAAAGAACAAAAAACCCCCAAAGTTAGCAGAAGGAAAGAAATCATAAAGATCAGATCAGAAATAAATGAAAAAGAAATGAAGGAAACGATAGCAAAGATCAATAAAACTAAAGCTGGTTCTTTGAGAAGATAAACCAAATTGATAAACCATTAGCCAGACTCATCACGAAAAAAAGGGAGAAGACTCAAATCAATAGAATTAGAAATGAAAAAGGAGAAGTAACAACTGACACTGCAGAAATACAAAAGATCATGAGAGATTACTACAAGCAACTCTATGCCAATAAAATGGACAACCTGGAAGAAATGGACAAATTCTTAGAAATGCACAACCTGACAAGACTGAATCAGGAAGAAATAGAAAATATGAACAGACCAATCACAAGCACTGAAATTGAAACTGTGATTAAAAATCTTCCAACAGCCGTGCCGATAGCGCTGTCGCAAACATGGTGAACATTCCTAAAACCCGCCGGACTTTCTGTAAGAAGTGTGGCAAGCACCAACCCCACAAAGTGACACAGTACAAGAAGGGCAAGGATTCTCTGTATGCCCAGGGAAAGCGGCGTTATGACAGAAAGCAGAGTGGCTATGGTGGGCAGACTAAGCAGATTTTCCGGAAAAAGGCTGAAACTACAAAGAAGATTGTGCTGAGGCTTGAATGTGTTGAGCCGAACTGCAGATCTAAGAGAATGCTGGCCATTAAGAGACGCAAGCATTTTGAGCTGGGAGGAGATAAGAAGAGAAAGGGCCAACTGATCCAGTTCTGAGCTTCATATTTTGTTTTGTTATGAAGGCAATAAACATTTGAGATTGTTAAAAAAAAAAAATCTTCCAACAAACAAAAGCCCAGGACCAGATGGCTTCACAGGCGAATTCTATCAAACATTTAGAGAAGAGCTAACACCTATCCTTCTCAAACTCTTCCAAAATATAGCAAAGGGAGGAACACTCCCAAACTCATTCTACGAGGCCACCATCACCCTGATACCAAAACCAGACAAGGATGTCACAAAGAAAGAAAACTACAGGCCAATATCATTGATGAACATCTTGATTTTGCATCAAGATGCAAAAATCCTCAACAAAATACTAGCAAACAGAATCCAACAGCACATTAAATGGATCATAAAACATGATCAAGTGGGGTTTATTCCAGGATTCTTCAATATACGCAAATCAATCAACGTCATACACCATATTAACAAATTGAAGGAGAAAAACCATGTGATCATCTCAATAGATGCAGAGAAAGCTTTTGACAAAATTCAACACCCATTTATGATAAAAACCCTGCAGAAAGTAGACATAGAGGGAACTTTCCTCAACATAATAAAGGCCATATATGACAAACCCACAGCCAACATCGTCCACGATGGTGAAAAGCTGAAAGCATTTCCTTTAAGATCAGGAACATGACAAGGTTGCCCACTCTCACCCCTCTTATTCAACACAGTTTTGGAAGTTTTAGCCACAGCAGTCAGAGAAGGAAAAGAAATAAAAGGAATCCAAATCGGAAAAGAAGAAGTAAAGCTGTCACTGTTTGTAGATGACATGATACTATACATAAAGAATCCTAAAGATGCTACCAGAAAACTACTAGAGCTAATCAATGAATTTGGTAAAGTAGCAGGATACAAAATTAATGCACAGAAATCTCTGGCATTCCTATACACTAATGATGAAAAATCTGAAAGTGAAATCAAGAAAACACTCCCATTTACCATTGCAACAAAAAGAATAAAATGTCTAGGAATAAACCTACCTAAGGGACAAAAGACCTGTATGCAGAAAATTATAAGACACTGATGAAAGAAATTAAAGGTGATACAAATAGATGGAGAGATATACCATGTTCTTGGGTTGGAAGAATCAACATTGTGAAAATGACTCTACTACCCAAAGCAGTCTACAGATTCAATGCAATCCCTATCAAACTACCACTGGCATTTTTCACAGAACTAGAACAAAAAATTTCACAATTTGTATGGAAACACAAAAGACCCCGAATGGCCAAAGCAATCTTGAGAACAAAAAATGGAGCTGGAGGAATCAGGCTCCCTGACTTCAGACTATACTACAAGGCTACAGTAATCAAGACACTATGGTACTGGCACAAAAACAGAAAGATAGATCAATGGAACAGGATAGAAAGCCCAGAGATAAACCCATGCACATATGGTCACCTTATCTTTGATAAAGGAGGCAGGAATGTACAGTGGAGAAAGGACAGCCTCTTCAATAAGTGGTGCTGGGAAAACTGGACAGGTACATGTAAAAGTATGAGATTAGATCACTCCCTAACACCAAACAGAAAAATAGGCTCAAAATGGATTAAAGACCTAAATGTAAGGCCAGAAACTATCAAACTCTTGGAGGAAAACATAGGCAGAACATTCTGTGACATAAATCAGAGCAAGACCCTTTTTGATCCACCTCCTAGAGAAATGGAAATAAAACCAAAAATAAACAAATACGACCTAATGAAACTTCAAATCTTTTGCATAGCAAAGGAAACCATAAACAAGACCAAAAGACAACCCTCAGAATGGGAAAAAATATTTGCAAATGAAGCAACTTACAAAGGATTAATCTTCAAAACATACAAGCAACTCATGCAGCCTAATATCAAAAGAACAAACAACCCAATCCAAAAATGGGCAGAAGACCTAAATAGACATTTCTCCAAAGAAGATATACAGACTGCCAACAAACACATGAAAGAATGCTCAGCATCATTAACCATTAGAGAAATGCAAATCAAAACTACAATGAGATATCATCTCACACCAGTCAGAATGGCCATCATCAAAAAATCTAGAAACAATAAATGCTGGAGACGGTGTGGAGAAAAGGGAACCCTCTTGCACTGCTGGTGGGAGTGTGAATTGGTACAGCCACTATGGAGAACAGTATGGAGGTTCCTTGAAAAACTACAAATAGAACTACCATATGACCCAGCAATCCCACTACTGGGCATATACCCTGAGAAAACCATAATTCAAAAAGAGTCATGTACCAAAATGTTCATTGCAGCTCTATTTACAATAGCCCGGAGATGGAAACAACCTAAGTGTCCATGATTGGATGAATGGATAAAGAAGATGTGGCACATATATACAATGGAATATTACTCAGCCATAAAAAGCAACGAAATTGAGCTATTTGTAGTGAGGTGGATGGACCAAGAGTCTGTCATACAGAGTGAAATAAGTCAGAAAGAGAAAGACAATACCATATGCTAACACATATATATGGAATCCAAGAAGAAAAAAAAAAGGTCATGAAGAACCTAGGGGTAAGACGGGAATAAAGATACAGACCTACTAGAGCATGGACTTTAGGATATGGAGAGGGGGAAGGGTAAGCTGTGACAAATGGAAAGAAAGGCATGGACATATATACACTACCAAACGTAAAATAGATAGCTAGGGGGAAGCAGCCGCATAGCACAGGGAGATCAGCTCGGTGCTTTTTGACCATCTAGAGGGGTGGGATAGGGAGGGTGGGAGGGAGGGAGACGCAAGAGGGAAGAGATATGGGAACATATGTATATGTATAACTGATTCGCTTTGTTATAAAGCAGAAACTAACACACCATTGTAAAGCAATTATACTCCAATAAAGATGTAAAAAAAAAAATAGTAAGTGCTCAAATGTAAATCGAAAACACAATGATGCAGAGCAGTAGGAACTCTCATTCATCGCTGGTAAGAATGCAAAATGGGACAGCCACTTTGGAAGGCAGTTTGAAGTTTCTTATGAAACTAAACATACTCTCATCATATGATCCAGAAATCACACTCCTGGGATCTTCTCAAATGAGTTGGAAATGTTATGTCCACACAAAAACCTGCTCGAGGATGTTTAGAGCAGCTTTATTCATAATTAACAAAACTTGGAAGCATCAAGATGTCCTTCAGTAGGTGAATGGATAAATAAACTGTGGTACATCCAGACAAAGGAATATTATTCACTACTAAAAAGAAAGCAGGGGCTTCCCTGGTGGCGCAGTGGTTCAGAATCCGCCTGCCAGTGCAGGGGACATGGGTTTGATCCCTGGTCCGGGAAGATCCCACATGCCGTGGAGCACCTAAACCCGTGTGCCACAACTACTAAGCCTGCACTCTAGAGCCCGCGAGCCACAACTACTGAGCCCATGTGCCACAACTGCTGAAGCTCATGTGCCTAGAGCCTGTGCTTCACAACAAGAGAAGCCACCGCAATGAGAAGCCTGCACACCGCAGCAAAGAGTAGACCCCGCTCGATGCAACTAGAGAAAAGCCCGTGCGCAGCAGCGAAGACCCAATGCAGCCAAAAATTAATTAATTAGCTAATTTAAAAAAAGAAGAAATCAGCTATCAAACCATAAAAAGACATGAAGGAACCTTAAATGCATGTGACTAAGTGAAAGAAGCCAGTCTTAAAAGGTTACATACTATACAATGTAAACTATGTGACATTCTGGAAAAGGCAAAACTATGGGGGCAATAAAAAGATCAGTGATTGCCAGGGTTTGGAGAGTGGGGAGGGATGAATAAGTGGAGCACAGAGGATTTTTAGGACAGTGATTCTGTCCTGTATGATACTATAATGATGGATACACGACATTATATATTTTCTAAACTTAGAGAACGTACAACACCAAAAGTGAACTCTAATGTAAACTTGGGGGTTAATGCTATGTCATTGTATCAATAGATTCATCAGTTTTAACACGTGTGCCACTCTAGTTGGGAGTGTGCTAGCAGGGAAAGCTATGCACGAGCAGTTGTAGGGGATATACGGAACCCTCTGTACATTCTGCTCAATTTTTCTGTAAACCTAAACTACTCTAAAAAATAAAGTCTGGGGCTTCCCTGGTGGCGCAGTGGTTGAGAGTCCGCCTGCTGATGCGGGGGACACGGGTTCGTGCCCCGGTCCGGGAAGATCCCACATGCCGCGGAGCAGCTGGGCCCGTGAGCCATGGCCGCTGAGCCTGCGCGTCCGGAGCCTGTGCTCCGCAACGGGAGAGGCCACAGCAGTGAGAGGCCCGTGTACCGGAAAAAAAAAAAAAAAAAAGTCTGTTTAGTTTAAAAAACACACACACAATGATATGCCACTTCACATCCATTAGGACGGCAACTATCAAAAAGTGTTGGTGAAGGAAGTGGAGAAATTGGAACACTTGTGAGCAGTTGGTGGGAATATAAAATGGTGCAGCCGCTGTGGGAAACAGTGTGGCAGTTCCTGAAAAAGTTAAAAATGGAATTACCATGTGGTCCAGCAATTTCACTTCTGAGTATATACCCAAAAGAATTGAAAGCAGGGTCTTGAAGAGGTGTTCGTACATGCATGTTTATGGCAGCATTATTCACAGTTGCCAAGAAGTGGAAAAAAACCCAACTGTCTTTCAACGGATGACTGGATATACAAAATGTGGTACATACATACAATGGAATATTACTCAGCCTTTAAAAGAAAGGACATTCTGACATGTGCTACACCATGGATGAACCTTGAGGACATTATGCTAAGTGAAATAAGCCAGTCACAAAAAGACATATACTGTATGATTCCACTTATATGAGGTACCCAGGATTGTCAAATCCAGACAGAAAGCAGAATAGTGGCTGTAAAGAGGAAAAGGGAGTTGTAGTTTAATGGGTACAGAGTTTCAGTTTTGCAAGATGAAATCGTTCTGAAGATTGTTTGCACAACAAAGTGAATATACTTATTAATACTGAAATGAACACTTAAAATTGTTAAGATGGTAAATTTTATGTTACGTGTATTTTACCACAATTAAAAATAAAATAGAAAATAAAAGAGCTAAGGATGTTATGAAACACAGACACCAAAAAGGGAAAACATTTGATTAAACTCCAATAAGGCAAATGCTACCAGACAAAACCAAAAGGCAAATAAATGTTAAACTGGCAGGAAAATAATTGCAACCCTTGTGATAAACAAAAGGTTAATGGTATCACTAATGAAATATACCAAGAACTCTTAAAACTCAAGAAGATAAAGGCAAACCATCCGATAGAAAAATAGATAAAGACATGAGCCGGCCATTCTCAGAGAAGGACCCCACCCCAAAAAAGTTTAATAACTGCCAAACATGTTCATTCTCATGAGTTACCAAATAATTTAGAATTTTAATTTTAAAACAAGAAGATGCTAAGTTTCTCCTTTTGGATTAGGAAATGTTTAAAAGATGGCTAACTGCCACATGGTTCTTTTGGGCGCAAAGAGAGCCAGAGAAGCAAAGATGCTCAGTTGACCAACTGTCCACCGAAACAAACATCTTAAGATGCAAACACCTGTTTCCACATTTTCCTTTAAAAAAAAAAAAAACCATTGAATGAATTCCTTTTATAATCGGGAGGAAAAAACTAAACCAATTCTTATGTGGTGAGTCACATGAAAATTAGCATGTTTCCAAAGGTAATAAACAAATGTAATGGACCAGAAAAACCCATTGACACTCAGGGTCTGAAAGAGTATGAAGAAGGAAGTGTTCTCATACACTATTGGCAAGAGTGTAAACTAGTACAACCTTTTTGGAGGACAATTTGGCCATTTCCATCAAGATTTCAAATGTTCGTGCTTGATCAGACAATTCCACTTTAGGAAAGTTACCATGTAGATATACTCACACACACACAGAAAGGCACAATATATAAAGTTTTATTAACTGCAGCAATGTTTGCATAAGTGAAAAATTGGAAATGACTCAAGAGCCCATCAATAGAATATTGGTTAAAAATTTTATGTTAAAAAATATATATTATGGTATATCCCTACTATGGAAAACTATGTTAGGGTTTAAAAAATTATATGAACTGATTTGGACAGCCATCCAAGAGTATTATTAAGAGAACATGGGAAGTTTCAGAACAGTTGTAAAAACATGTTATAACATAATCCTGTTTTTATAAAATAATATAAAAATTAGTTCAAAAACTCTAGGAAAAATCTGAAAGAATACACATCATACTGAAAGCATATCTGAGCCATCTCTGACTCAGGTCTGTATGAAATTGTTGGAAACGATACACAATTTTGTATTCTTTGAATTTTTTGCATTATTTTTGAAACCAGAAAAAAAAATAAAGAAATAACTGTTTAAGGGTGGGATTCCTCATACTATAAAAAACTGAGTACCTCTGGCACCTGGTTTAACCTCTGGCCTCCTCCACCTCTTTTCTCTCTATCAAAGTCAAGGCAGACTCCACCTCCCTAAGCATTTCCTAAGGGCTTCAGTTTATTCAGATAGCCTTCCTCTGTGATCTCTGGACTGTTTGGACCCTGAACCACAACCGGTTCCCTTTGATTATAGGCTCTTTACTGTTTATAAGCTGATTGTGCCAACCAAGGTGTGAACATTCATCCTGGCCACAGTGCAGAATGATTAGAAGAGAATGGAGTCTCCCAAGGAGGGAGACTAGCGGGTAGCACACGACCTGGGCACTGGCTCTTAGCTGCCCCGCCCAGTCAGGACTGACAGCACTGTGTCCCTGCTGGACATTTCCCACCTCATCTGTTGCCCTGCATGCCCCCCACCATCCACAGCGAGGGCTTTTTTAGGGACCAGAAAGGCTCAGGGAAGCTTCCCAGGGGGCCTGGAATTTAGACTCGGTACTAAGCACTGAGGCCAATGGTCAAAAGATTAGTAAGTATACCTCAGGATGGCTACAGTGTCCCTTCTCTACAGGGGCAATCACAAGCCTCCATGAAAAGCCTTCCCTACTTCTTTCCTCTGGGTTCTCTAAGCAGTGGCCGCTCCTTACCCATACCTTTGCCTGCCTCAGTCCTTAGTTAATGGGCAAGACAGACCTACACCTAGCCATTGTGTCATGACACCCAAGCCCACTGAGAACTCCATGCAGTGTCTCCAAAGTGGGTGCAATTGAGCCTGGTCTGGTGCAAGCCCAGGACAGCTAAAAGCCGAAGGGAACTGCCATCCATACCTGGGAAAACAATCCCATGTGCCCTCCTCACCTGTTTCCCCTCACACAAGCTTCTAACCCCTGGCCTGAGTCACCTGGGGGCCCAGGACAGCGTAAGCAGGTATTCAATGCACGATTCTTCTGGTGAAGGGTAGGTATCCTGGACACCTGGGTGGGAGGGGAGAGGTTTGTAAAACACAGATGGCTGAGTCCTACCCCCAGGGTTTCTGATTCAGCCCATCTGGGTGAAACCTGAGGATCTGCATTTCTAACACGTTCCAGATCATGCTGTCGCTGCCTTCCAGTTGGCCTGGGGACCATACTTTGGGAACTGCTGGGTTTGAAGATGGGGTGGAGTCAGGAAGACGTCAGGAAGCTGTGCTGGACAGGACCAGAGCCAGAAGCAGAGCAGGGCCAGCAGGGACAGCAGGGAGGATGCAGAGCATTTCTGAGGGGAGGGGCACCAGAAAGGTGTCCAGGTGGGTGTGGGCATGAGGGAGAACGAGGGGTCTAGACAACTCAGGTTTCTAGCTTGAAGGACCGAGGGGAAGGACTCTGAAGCAGGGAACCCAGGAGGCACAGCAGCATCGAGGGTAGGGGACGAGGATTCTGTTTTGGGGGGTCATCTGGGTGGGGATGTCCAATAAGCAATCCGTAATTTTAGTCTGGATCAGGCATGAGGCATTGGGACTGTGGGAATGTGGAGGTGAGAGTAATTGCCATAGAGCTGGTAGCGGCTAGCTTGGGAAATGAAGCAGCTACTCAGGAAGAGGACATGAGAAGAAGAGCAGGAACCTCAGGACTGTGGACAAGCCTACAAGCTTGTGAGTCTTATTAGGTGTGCCTCCACACTGAAGCAGCTACCTTGGGCTGTATTCCCGATGTTCAGGGACTGGCAGAGGGAATCCAGGAAGGAAAGGAGAAAGGAAGGAGACAGTGGGGTTCCAGAGGAGGCTTCCGCTGTCCTGGGTCCCCAGGTGACTCAGCCCAGGGGTTAGGAGCTTGCGGTGGGGGGGGGGGGGGGGGAGGGGGCGGGTGCAGCAGGTGAGGAGGGCACACAGGATTGCTTTCCCAGGTATGGGTGGCTTTTCCCTTTGGCTTTTAGCTGTCCTGGGCTTGCACCAGACCAGGCACAATTGTATCCATTTTGGGGACACTGCCAAGGGGTGGCGGGCATCAGGGCCTGAGTAGGGAGGTGTGGAGGGAGGAAGCCCACTGCCATTCTTGGTATGGCTCTCTGTCCAGGAGCAGAGCTCCATCTGGCCTCACTCTGGGCAGCTTATAAGGCCTGGTGTGAGCTTTGTTTATGCTAGTGCATAAAAGGAACAAATCTGCCAGCACCGAGGCTGCTGCCTCTCGAGTCCTTTTGCATACATTTTTCAAATGATAATTCACTCTACCCAGCCCCCTTCCCACCCCCCCACAAGGCCGATTTATTGAAAAAAGCACCTTATATGGTAATACTGCTAACACACCGTCAGCTGGCCTTTTTAGGGACTCTGCTTAAAGAAGATCCGCCTCTGGGGTTTTATATTGCTCTGGTATTTATGCCAAAGACACACCAGCCCTCCGTCACTGGGAGAAGGACCTCTCATACACTCGGTGAGTACCGAACAGCTTCTGCCGTCTCTGTCTTTCTGGGGCTGCCGGACCCCTGGGTGCAGGAGGCGCCTCCAGATTGGCCTGGCTTCTGTGACGCTGGCCCAGGTCACACGTCAAGACCCTCAGTGTGCAACTCTGCCTACAAGCACACTGCTGCCTGCCAGGAAAAGGTATTTCTGGCCATGGGGCATCCTGGGGCAGGAACAACCTGGAACGGGACTCCCTGCGCTCCTAACTGGGTGGTGGGTGGGATGTGTCACCTCCCGTCTCTGCTCTCACTGCTCATCAGAGCCAGTGCAGATCTACACCCATGAGGTGTGCTTTGTTGTGGCTCCGAATGTCTGGGAGGCTGTTTTAGGGGAACAGACGCTTTTCAGAGAAATGACTTCTTCTCGGGGCATTTAAATCCAAACCAATTATGGCCCCTGTGTCTGTGTCTACTGGGGATGGGTGAGTATTTTCTTCAGACCCCCACGGGTCTCTCTGATTCATACTTGGCTAAGAGTTTTCTCACCCTTGAAGGCTCCAGGGTCATTGGAAGATGCAAAAGGTGGAGTGGAGTGGAGTAAGTGTCCTGGGGCACCATGAGGTTTTAGGGCTGGAAGGAAGTGGAACCATCTAATTCGTTCTCTGATGAGGACACTGAGACCTTAGAGAAGTTAAGCAACTTGTACCAAAGACCCACACCTGGCTGTGAAACCACCCACCAATGTCATCATCTTCCCCCAACGACACACACACACAGACACAAGAGCATAAATAATTAAGAGGAAAATAGACCAAGGGGCTGTGTCCGCTTTTGCAAACAGAGTCTGCTAACATCTCTTCACAGCTGAGGCTGGCTGGGATAGTGATGCAGGCCTTGGAGGCAGACTCCCCAGCTACCAGTTACTAAGTGACCTCAATTTTCCTCACCTGTAAAATGGGTGTAATGATAATAATACCTATCTGGCAGTGCTGTTGTGGGGATTAAATGAGATAATATATGTATAAAGTGCTCAGGTCAACACTGTCAGGGCCTGGCCCTGAGTGCTCAAACTTTAAAAATCACCTGGACAACTTGTTAAAACACAGATTGCTTTGTTGCCTCCCACCCCAGATTTTGAGTCAGTAGACTGGGGTGGGGCCTGATAATTTCCATTCCTAATAAACCTCCAGGTGATGCTGAGGCTGCTGGTCTGGGACCACACTTTGCATAAGGAAGCTGTAGCACTTGCTTTTATTATCTGAATGGGTTTAGACCTTGAGGTTAGCCCTTGGGCTGCAGCAAGACAGAGATTCCTGTGACAGAGATGCATGGGCACTAGAGAAACTCTAATGAGCAGAGATTCTACATGTTATACCTGGGAAACCAAGATGGGCAGAATGATATCATGACCTTGAAGCTAGATTTCTTTCTTCCTTCCCTTTGTTCATTCTGACAACATTTATTGAGCACTTATTATGTACCAGGCACTGTCTCTGCTCCTTAGGGACAGTGTAGGGGCTTCTGC
This sequence comes from Phocoena phocoena, assembly GCF_963924675.1. Taxonomy (NCBI): domain Eukaryota; kingdom Metazoa; phylum Chordata; class Mammalia; order Artiodactyla; family Phocoenidae; genus Phocoena; species Phocoena phocoena. The sequence continues at coordinate 26,286,890 of NC_089232.1, read as the reverse complement.
AATCACTGGGAGAGATAGATGAGAACCATGGAGAAGATAAATATAGGAAAGGGGTAAAGCACAGGAGGAGCCCCTCACCCAGCCTAGAAGTTATCAGGGAAGGCTTTCTGGAGGAAGGGGTACCTGAGCTGGGTCCTGAAGTAGGGGTAGTTCCAGGACAGAGGGAGCATGGTCTTTGGGACTTTTTAAGGAGCTCAACTCCACTGAATATTGATTTCAAGGCAGGAAGCAGGGAAAGCTAAGGTCAGAGTGGCAGGCAGGGCCAGATTACTAGGGATTGGGCAATGGGGCACAACAGAAGGATGGTAGCAAGAGGTCTGCCCTCTAAAGGGACTGCTCAGGCAGCTGTGAGGGGAGTGGACTGAACAGGGCAAGAGTGCTACAGCAGTGCAGTGGTCCCAAGTTGGTGGCTGGAGCTGCATGGAGGCAGAAATAAGAGGGCCTGGGGATTGGTTGGGAGGGAGGAGGAAGCAGTCAGGGTGTTGGGCTTGGGTTCCATCCTGGGTGGGTGGTGCAGATCTCTGAGGGGCCATTCCAGTCAAAGGACGGTGATGAGGACAGCAGTCTCAGAGGTGGAGTTGAGGTGCCAGGTCATGGGGTGTAGATGCCCCATGGGCTCTGGAGCTCAGGAGAGGGGTTGGGACTAGAGCTGAGCAGGGGGAGAGAGTGAGTGGCCGAGGTAAAAGCCAGAAGAGCAGTTCCAAACGGCAGATTCCTGAGGATCAGAAATATTGCTAGCCAGAAGCCATTTTTTTTTTCTCTTTGCAGTACGCGGGCCTCTCACTGCCGCGGCCTCCCCCGCCGCGGAGCACAGGCTCCGGATGCGCAGGCCCAGCGGCCACGGCCCACGGGCCCAGCCGGTCCGCGGCATGTGGGATCTTCCCGGACCGGGGCACGAACCTGCGCCCCCCGCATCGGCAGGCGGACTCCCAACCACTGCGCCACCAGGGAAGCCCCAGAAGCCATTTTTAATTTAATTAGTGTATATTAATCAAGTCGAGATACCCCGAAGTTAATAAGAGGCGCTGCTAGAATTTTCCACCATAGGAGTGTTTCTTGTGAAGTCATTGTATGGATATATGTGTTTGCAGATTATTATAGTCAGCTGCTTACTTGTCATTTGAAGCCCTCACTCCAAGATGTTTCCCCAGCTAGTATTTGAAATCTCACTATCTGAGAGGCCCTCCTTTTAGGACTCAAACTTTCCCCTAAAATGAAAACGTCCTTGGAAACTGGCATAAATTTAACCTTCCCTTCAATAATCATTGATTGGTGACGTGGATCAATTCATCTCCTTCCGGTATGGTAGGCTTCATCCGGGGAGCAAGCTCTAATGGAGAAGAGTAAGAGAGATAATAAGAATTATTATTTTTGCAGCCCCTTTACAAAAGGGGCTGGCAAACTTTTTCTGTAGAGGGCAAGATAGTAAATATTTTAGACTTTGTGAGTCTAAAGGTCTCTGTCACAGCTACTCAATTCTGCCATTGTACCGGAGCAGCCATGGACAGTATGTAGTGAATGGGTGTGGCTGCGTTCCAATAGAACTTTATTTATTATTTGATTTTCGTATAATTTTCTTGGGTCATAGAATCTTATTCTTTGGCTTTTTTGCAACCATTAAAAAATGTCAAAACCATTCTTAGTTCGCGGACCTCACAAAAACAGGCGTTGGTTCGCTGACCCTGATTTCCCTGATTTAAACTGATTTCCAATTTATAAAGCACTTCATTTCCATTATTTCATTTGATCCATTATCGTGGGAAATAAATGTCACCATTTCCATTTTACAGTTGAGGAAACTGGAGGCCAAAGAGGGAGCCGTGGGACTTCGCCATGGGAAGGGGTGCCCAGAGGGAGGAGAGCAAAGAAGGAAGGGCAGGAGAGAATTCTGAAGCCAAACCCTTCTCCTTCAGAGTGAGGGTAGGGGGCTCTCATCTTGTCCTCATGTTTGCTTGGGGGTGGCCAGGGGGATGCGTGGGTGAGCAAATTCTTTGTGCTCATTATGTCTTTGGATTTTGGCCACTTTTCAGAGAGGAGCGGGGAGCTGTGTTTCTAACTCTGTGAAATCCTCAATGAAGCCCAGATGTAGTACGTGCTGAAAGAGCCAGAACAGTGCACTCGGCTTTCTGCGAGTGCAAAGTGGTATGACCCAGGAAACCACAGTGACGTTGGCTCTGGTTCAGTTGACACGCTCAAGTCTAGCCACAAATTACCAGCAAGTGGCTGAGTGAAGTTTAGAATTTCCCCTGGCAGAGACATTCCAGGAGAGCCTGGCTCCAGGGCCCAAGCCTTCTCCCGGGGCAGCACGGCACGGGCCACGCCAAGCTCCACTCCAGGCCGGCTGTCTCAGCTGCTGGGAAACAAAGTCCAACGTTCTTTCTTACTATGGGTGGGGAACTTCAAGGGGAGACAAAAGGGTTCACTGAAAAGCCAGACAGGCTTGAACTATAAGTCACAAGAGAGAGGGGACCCCAGAGGGAGACAGTCACAGAGGTGCAGCTTTGCCTCTTGGCCACCTTCTAACTTTCGAGGTTGTTTTCTCCTCAAGGTGGACCACCTGCTAGAAAAAAGGAAACACAACTCTTTGTGACCAGCTTGTGAAGAAGACTGTCCCTGTGTGGTTCTAAATCAGGCCCACATGACCGAGCAGCCCTGAGACTGGCCTGTGGGGACTCAAGCTCAGCTTGCAGGGACAGGGGCAGAGCAGATTGTCAGGAAGGTGGTGGGATTGCCGTCCAACATATACTGAGCACCTACTATGTACTAAACACCGATGCAGGGGCTGTAAACATAAATCTAGACCTAGGCATGGCATAGGAGGGACTCAGAGGCTCAGAGAGAGAAAAGAACACAGGCCCTTTTGTTTTAGGGCTTTTGCTGCCAACAGTGCTAGAGAGACAGAGAGACAGAAGCAAAAACACCAAACATGGAGAAGTTGTGAGGGTTTCACTGAGGTGGTGGGGAAGGTGCAAGCCCAGGCTTCGAAGCCTGTCCTGGGCTGAGGCCAGCCCTGCCTCTCCCAGTGAGGAGCCGGAGAGCTAAGTCCTTTCACTTCTCTGAGACTTGGTTTCCTTATCTGTAAAATGGAACTAAAAATATCTTCCTTCAGGGCTTTTGTGAGGATTAAATAGATAATGTATGTGAAAGGCTCCCAATTTTTAAAAATTAAAAATACATTTTTACCAAAAATGGAACCACAGAACATGTTGTGTTTCACCTAACAAAGCAGCTTGCACTTTTTCCAGGATATTAAATATTCTGCTCTCTCTGTCGTAGGGAGGTTTCTGGAACCTAGTTTAGAAACCATTTTATTTATTACTCAATAACTTTTTTTCGCATTAAAGTTGGCCAAATCTTTGCACTCACCCATGAGTGTTTCCCAAGGATAAATTCCTAGAAGTGTCTTTGTGGAGTTAAAAGATATGTACACTTTTAAGGCTTTTGATAAGTATTTTTGAATTCCCCTTTAGAAAAGTAGTACAATTTGCCCTGTCAGCCGTGAACGGGGGCCCACCTTCCCACAGCTCTGCTGGCAAGGGTGGCCCTAAGAACCGGACACAGCGTTCTGGCCGAAGGTGGGGCTAGCTTTTATCACGGCTCCAGCACACTGCAGACTGTCGACAAGACCCCAGGTCCTGCTCACAGAGGCTGAACGAGAGCTTTCACAGTTTGGTTATTTAGACTCACATCCACACCCTCATATTTATCCTTTATTAAATTTAATCTTAGTGGATTCAGTTCATTTTCTCTGCTTTTTGAGATCTTTCGGATTTCGATTCTTCCAGCCAACATGTGTGTTTTATCTGGACATTTGATCAGCATGTACTCTATATTTTCAGCCAACTCATTTATAAACATGTCACATGAGAAAGGATCGAGAGTGGAGCTCTGAGGCATATCATTGCCTCCAGGTTGACAGTGACCTATCAATTAACACCTTTCAGTGACAATAACTCAGGCAGCTGTAAATATGCCTAACTGATTTATTGTTCAGCCCACGTGGCTTTATCAATAGGGATATCACGGGAGAATTTGTCAGATGCCAAGATCAAGTGAAGCTCAATGTCTCCCGCCTTCTCCTGCATTTCCAGCCAGGGGGTCCTGTGGAAAAAGGGAAGCTGTCAGTCCGCCAACATTTGTTCTTGGTAAACAAATCAATTACAAGAAATCACTGCTTCGTTTTTTTAAATTTATTTATTTTTATTTTATTTAGTTTTAGCCGTATTGGGTCATCGTTGCGGTGTGCGGGCTTCTCATTGTGATGGCTTCGCTTATTGAGGAGCACGGGCTCTAGTCGCACGGGCTTCAGTAGTTGTGGCTCGCGGGTTCTAGAGCGCAGGCTCAGTAGTTGTGGTGCACGGGCTTAGTTGCTCCGCGGCATGTGGGATCTTCCCGGACCAGGGATTGAACCTGTGTCCCCTGCATTGGCAGGCGGATTCTTCTTTTTTTTAATTTTTTTATTTATCATATTCCAACTTTATTGTCATCAATAAAATACCAATTAATATTTTTTTTCTTTTCTAGACAAATACTCCCATATAGCCTACTAACTTCAACACAGGACACCTCTAGCACAACAAAAGAGTCTGTCCTATTTGAACAGAATTCCTGGGATTCACTTTCCTTAGTAAAATTCACTGTTTTTATGTTATGGCTATTCTAACTCCAATATCCCACTACCACCACCTCCCCCCGCCACCCCCAAAGCCTTTGAAAACAACAGAAGGGGGAAAAAATATTTTAAAATTCTAAAATTTTATATTCTATTTCCCTCTGAATTGCTTGGAAGAAGCTTACTTTTTTTTTGAATTTTATTTTATTTTATTTTTTATACAGCAGGTTCTTATTAATCATCAATTTTATACCCATCAGTGTATACATGTCAATCCCAATAGCCCAATTCATTACACCACCCCCACCCCCCCACGCCCGCCACTTTCCCCCCTTGGTGTCCACATGTTTGTTCTCTACATCTGTGTCTCTATTTCTGGGCAGGCAGATTCTTTTTTTTTTTTTTTTTTTTGGGCAGGCAGATTCTTAACCACTGCGCCACCAGGGAAGCCCACTGCTTCTTTAATAGTGCTTTCTTTAATAACACCTTCTGGAAACCTGCCTAATTTGCATATCAAGATTATCTGAGGTTTTAGATATCTGCCTGCTTTCCCTTTTTGAATATTGGAACAACATTTGCCATCTCCATCTCCTGACATCTCTCCATTTCTCCATTGGTCTAACATGGCAGAAGGTTAGGGATCTTCCCTGCAATCCAGAAACTGTTCAGACCAGAGACAACATTGTTTTGAACAACTAAGTACTTTCCTTCAATCTCCACCTCATCTCAGACCAGTGTCCTCTCACCAGTGTTTGTTCTACCTTTGTTATTCTGAAAATCCTTCTCCTTGACATCCATTGACTCATTCATTCATTCATCTGGATAAAAAAAGGTTTAAGAGCCCACCCTGTGCCAGACATTGTGCTAGGCTTACAGAAGAATCACTGGAGAACAGGACAGGTCCAGCTCCTGCCTTTACAGAGCTACAGATGAGCCCAGATGTGCAGAGTTGATCATTGCTGGGACAAGTTCAAGGTGCTGTGGGGCAAAGAAGAAGGGCCACTAACTGAGACCGGTGGGCCAGAGAGACTGAAAATGCAGTGTTGATGCAGAGGTCTGACAGGTGATGGGAATCAGTAGCAAATAGGTTGGGGGAAGGGTGTTCCAGACCCTGTGTCTAAAGGGCCAGAAGGGAGACAAGATGACACATTCGGAGAATGGAAAGGAACTCCACATAGCCAGAGTGAGAAGGCCGAGGGGGGCCGGGGGGAGATGAGCCTGGAGACACAGGCAGGGGCCAGACCCTGTCGGGCCTTTTAGGCCAAGTGCGAGAACTGGGACTTTATCACTTTGACCATGGGTGATCGTGAGGATCAGCAAGGACAAGCAGAGCTGGATTCAAGAATTCACAGTGGGCCTCTCCCCTAGTGTGCACCCTGCTTTGAATATAACAGGCAAGGGCTTCCTTTTAGCCTGCAAACTGTGTGAATAAGCTTCTGCTCAGTCTCTAGGTAGCCTTTCTGACCTCCCGTTCTCAGGCTGTGATTCTGTCTCCTCTTTGCTTTGGTCATGGTATTTGCTGTCCTCCTTCCACGTAAGGGTGTTGGAGGACCAGCGTCCCAGGTGTCTAGGGCAGCTCTCTTCTTCCCCTCCTGCCGCTCGTTCCGGATGAAGCTTGGTGGGCTGTCCTCTGCAGCTACCTTCTCTCTCCATGCCTCTCTTCTCTGGACTCCCACCTCCCCCGGAGCTGGGACCCTCCCCACTTCCACTGTGCCCCACTGAGGGGCTTCTCAGTCTGGAAGGCAATCCGCACACCATCTCCTGAGCTGCCATTGCTTCTCTTGCTTCACCAAGTGCCAAGAATTTGTCGGGTGTGGTCTTTTTACACTGCCCCTCACCCAAAGACAATGCAACAGACATTAGAAAAATTCATTCCCTCGTCACTTTGCAGTCGTCCCAATTCAGATATCAGCATTGGAGGAAGGACTTCTCTGTTTTTCTCCATCTGAAGCAACAGAGACAGTGAGTCCCATCACGAATTCTCTCACTTTCCTCTCTCCTCTCAGGCTGCCCTGTCCTCCTCAAGGGGCTCCCACCCTTAGGATTGTACATTTTCACCTGCATCTTTTTTTCCTTAATGATATGTATGATTGATTTCAATTATAAACTATACATGGATACAGTCTCCTTGTTAACAATTAAAACATTACGGCACTTCTCCTCTCACCCTTCCCACTTCCAGGTAACCACTATGATCAGTCTTAAACTTTTTTTTTTCCAGAACTTTTTGCTATGTGTTCCCATCCACACAAAAAGAAAATTATGGAAAATGCACAATATTGTTTTGTGCTCTAAAAAGAACTCATAAATGGTTTTATGCTGGACATTCTATTCTGCAACTTGCTTTGTTCACTCAGCAGAATGGTTTCGAAATCTATCCACATTAGTCCACGTCGATCTGCCTGGCCCTTCTCTTAACCTCAGTACAGTATCCCACAAGGAACTTTTGGGTAGTACCAGATTGTGTGTTGGTGTGTTTCTCTGATTAAAGAGTGCCAGTGTTCCCACAACTTTGCCAACACCTCTAATAAAACTTTGAATCTTAACAATACGATGGGTGAAAATGGTCTTATTTCATTTGTATTTCCTGATAGTCGAGAGGTGGAACATCTTTTCATGTAATTGTTGGGTGTTTGCATTTCATTTTGTCAATTATCTATTCATAGTCTTTTTATTTTTTTCTTTTGGGCTATTTACTTCTTTCTTATTGATTTGTAGGAGTTCTTTTATATAGCAAATAGTAACCCTTAATTATGTTTACTGCAAATCTTTTCAATTCCTTTTCTAAACTTCAAGTCTTTAGAGATTCTTTCCATTGGATTAATGCTTTGTAGTCATTTCAGGTCTTCGAGAGGCAGGTGGATTAATTTGCTAGGGCTGCCATAATAAAGTACCACAGACTGGCTTAAACAAGGGAAATTTATTTTTTCACAGTTCTGGAGGTTAGAAGTCTGAAGTCAAGGTATCAGCAGGGCTGGTTTCTCCTGAGGCCTCTCAACTCGGCTTGTAGATGATTTGTCTTCTTGCTGTGTCTTCCCTCTGTCTGTGTCTGTGTTCCAATTTCCTCTTATAAAGATACCTGTTCTATTGAATTAGGCATATTTGACACCAGTCATATTGGATTAATGACCTCATTTTACTTTAATTACCCCTTTAAAGGCCTTATCCCCCAATACAGTCACACTCTGAGGTACTAGGGTTAGGACTTCAACATAGAAATTGGGGAGTAAACAGTTCAGCCCAAAACAGTAGGGTAGAGGGAAGAAGTCCAAATGCCAGAGAGTAAGGGGCCAGGTCCACACCCATCCCTCCCGGAAAGAGGTCCTGGTTGCCGATGGGGTCAGGCCCCAAGACAGCCAAGAATACTGTCTCCAACATGATTTTGACAAGTGGCCAATTACCTCTCTTCTCCCCAGTTCCCTAGGTGCTCTAGCCCCTGGTTCACTCGGCCAGACTCACCATGTGTGAAGAGGAGACCACTGCGCTCGTGTGTGACAATGGCTCTGGCCTGTGCAAGGCTGGCTTTGCAGGAGATGACGCCCCCCGGGCTGTCTTTCCTTCCATTGTGGGTCGTCCTCGCCACCAGGTATATGTTCATCTGGACCCAAGGCTTTGAGTTAGTAGGAGGACGCACTGCACCGTGGAGTCTATGCTGAGCTGCATGTGTATGTGCGTGTGTGCGTGTGCGTTATGTGCGTGTGTGCGTGTGCTAAGTAAGGTAAGGTAAGAGGAAGATGTGTATGGATGGGCCCTGTTCTCTCAGAAAATGACATTGTTTTAGGACAGAGAAGAGAGACAAGAAATCCTCTGCCTTCCCTCCTGCCATCTCCACATTCATTGGTATCTGCCTCACCCTGTCTCCTTCAGTCCAGTTTCCAGGGGAAGAAGGACATTTTCCCTATCTTTAACCTTCTTCAGAGACCCTCCAATACCTGAATCCCTCTAAGTGGAGCTCTCGGCCAATTCTGTTCTCCTTCCTTCTCTTTTGCATTGCAGGGTGTAATGGTGGGAATGGGCCAGAAAGACAGCTACGTGGGGGATGAGGCTCAGAGCAAGCGAGGGATCCTAACTCTCAAATACCCCATTGAACACGGCATCATCACCAACTGGGATGACATGGAGAAGGTATTGGTGGACTCCCCCTTTAGTGTGCTCATTTTAACATCATCAAGACCCACCCTCTGCCCTGTCAACTCTTCCTCTGCAATGTTTCTCACATCCTTCTTTCCTTCCTGTCCATCCCCCTGGGCATTCCCCAGCCTCAGCTGCCAACAGCTCTCACTAGACGATTCCAATGGCTTCCTGACTGATTTCTTTGTCTCCTGCCTCACTCACCTAATTCATTCTCTGAACTTCTGCAAAGCTTGTCTTTCTAAAAACAGACCAGATCATGTCACTCACCTCCTCAGACTCTTCACTAACCAACAGTAGGTTCCTAACTCACTGTCTGGCGTTTGAGGACCTGGTCCCGCATAAGTCCCAGCTTTATCCTTTCCAGCTTTCACTCCAGCGCAGTGCTTATCCTTCTTTAAAATGCTCTGCTGCTTCCAGAAAGGCAAATAGCTTCCTCCCCTTTATTTTCCCTGTCATGACCTCAGATAGGTGCGTTGATGCTATATTAGAATGATGCTTCTCTAGTGAAAAATTTAAATAGGAATCTCTACCGGTTTCTAGAAGCTTTTTTCATGTCAGAAGATGTTGAGGGGGCGCCTTCCCTGGCAGCCCAGCAGTTAGGACTCCACGCTTCTGCTGCAGGGGGCGGGAGTTCGATCCCTGGTCTGGGAACTAAGATCCCGCATGCCACGTGCCCCCCCCCCAAAAAAAGATAAAACTCTCACTAGATACCTAGGAAATATTAATATCAGGAACAAACCACCTGTAAATGATAAATGAAAATAAAATGTTTTAAAAAAAGAAGACGTGGGGGGTAATTTTTTTTTTTTTTTTTGCGGTACACGGGCCTCTCACTGTTGTGGCCTCTCCCGTTGTGGAGCACAGGCTCTGGACGCACAGGCTCAGCGGCCATGGCTCATGGACCCAGCTGCTCCGCGGCATGCGGGATCCTCCTGGACCGGGGCACGAACCCGCGTCCCCTGCATCGGCAGGTGGATTCCCAACCACTGCGCCACCAGGGAAGCCCGGGGGGTAATTTTTAAATGGTAGTTTGTGTTCCACAAAATCACGTGCAAAATGCTAATGGAGCCTTTCTAATATTCTTTTTTTTAATTGAAGTATAGTTGCTGTACAATATTTCGAATATTCTTTTGATAAATTCCACTGACAATTGTCTGACAATTCTTGTTTCTGCAATGACTGTCTTTTGAAATGTAATAGAGGGCTTATTGAGCAGACTGCAACTGGGAATAAAGAAAGCTGATTTGAAATCTGTAGTACACATACACTTTTCTCTAAACCCTAGATTCAATTTCTCTAAACCCTAGATTCAGTCACTCTGAATGTGACATAAATAGATAAAAATACAATAGCTCTTGCTTCACTCTGTGGGATGGTTAAGAGCACAGACACTGGAGTCGGTGGCAGGGAGATCTAGGAGCAAATCCCTCCCTCTAAGCCTCAGCTTCCTTATTTGTGGAAATAAAAATACTTTCTTCATTAGGTTGCTTTGGAGGTTGAAGTAGGCAAATATTTAGTATAATCCCAAGGCATGGAACATACTTAATGCTCAATACGTGGCACATATTATTATATTTCTAATGATATCTAATTTGAAAACATAATAGACAAAATATTTTATTCACAGTAGTAATATGAACTCTTTAAAGAAACCCCTAAAATATATTCTGTGCCTTAAAAGAAAAACTGAATAGGGTAAAGTTGTCAAATCTTCTCAAATTAATTTATAGGCTCATTGCCATTCTAACAAAAATCTCACAATTTTAAAAATTGTATATATTTAAGGTATACAACTTGATGATTTGATATGTGTATACATTATGTAATAGTCACCATATTCAAGCTAATTAACATATCTACTACCTCACATAGTTTGTGCTTTTTTTTTTTCCCTTGCAGTGAGAACGCTTAGGATTTACCCTCTTAGCAAATTTCAAGTATACAGGACAGCGTTGCTATCTTTAGTCACCATGCTAATATATTATGTTAGATCTCCAGAATTTACTCATCCCACATAATTGACACTTCGTATGCCTTGACTAAGATAGCCTCTCTTTTCCCTTCCCCCAGCTCCTAGTAGCTACCATTTTACTCTCTGCTTCTATGAGTTTGACTAGAAATATCACGAGTTTTAATTATGCAAGATCATAAAGTGTGGAGAAATAAATAAGACAAAATTTATGAGAATAAAATGAATAAGAAAAACTATGAGAGGAGACTTGCTATATCCAAATAGTAAAATATAATATAAAGTTATAAAAATTAAAACAATTTGGTACCAATACAGAGGTAAAAAAGAAATACATAGTAAATGAAACTTCCAAGACCAGAGGGTAGAGAAGGATTCAATAATTCAATGAATTATTCTGTGACAACCGATTCATTATTTGGGGCATAGGGAATCTGTTTATGGCCATTACTTCATACAATTTCATCAAACACATATCAATTGAATATGAAAGTTAAATATAAAAATTCAAATGATAAAAAATACAGTATAGTAAGTGTGAGTATTTATCAAATTTCTGGTGAAAGAAGTCAGAGAAAAAGAATGACAAATGTAAGGGCTTCCCTGGTGGCACAGTGGTTGAGAGTCCGCCTGCTGATGCAGGGGACACGGGTTCGTGCCCGGGTCCGGGAAGATCCCACATGCCGTGGAGCGGCTAGGCCCGTGAGCCATGGCCACTGAGCCTGCGCCTCCAGAGTCTGTGCTACGCAACGGGAGAGGCCACAACAGTGACAGGCCCGTGTACCGCAAAAAAAAAAAAAAAAAAAAAAATCCCAAGAATGACAAATGTGACTTCTTAAAAATCATAACTTCTAGTATGTGAAAAACAAAACCAAATTTAAAAGACAAACAACAAATTGCAAAAAATATTCACAAGTGCAAAAGAGGATTAATACAAACAGCTAATGTAAATTGATAATTAAAAACACAAAGTCTCCACCAGACAAATAATCAAGGGACATGACCAGATAATTGGCCAAATAGAAATTATCAAAAGTTGAAAATCTGAACAAGTTTAAATGTATTTGAAAAATTATTTAAAAACTTATTTAGAAATTCAAAGTAAAACAACTAAGTATTAATTTTATCTATCAAATTATTTCATATTAAGAGTGAGAATACTGAATGCACTTAAGAGTGAAACAGGCAATTTCTATTCTGAAGTAAAGACAAAATTAGCCTCTTTGTGGGTGATAGAAACCAAAAAGTTTTCCAATTGTCATGCTCTTTAGTTCAGTAATTCCATTCTTAGAATTTTTTTCTTTGGAAAACATCCTGAATAGAAAAAATAAAATGTAATATGTACAGAGATAGTTTTCACAAGATTATTTATAAACAAAAATCAAAGATACCATGAATAGTAATGTGATTAAATATATGATGATGATGGTATATGATGAAATGTTGTGTAAACATTAAAAAATTTTAGTTCAATTTATTAAAAATAAATGTTTACTATGGAAAAGAAAATTCTTTATGTTATATTAACTGAAAAGTGACAGGAAACAAAATTGAACATGGAAGTGTAAGAGTAGTAAATGATAAATAAATGAAAGCATATGAAGTAAATAAATGGTAGTAGTAATAAATTTTAAAATACATAAAGATGAAAGATTAGGGAGAAGAAAAAAGCCAGAGTGTTAACTATTTATTATTAAGTAATGGAAATATGAGAAATTTTTATTTCTCTTAAAAATATTTTCCTAATTTAAAAATTGTCAACATCCTTAACTTCTAAAGTACTTTATAAAAGCTTCCGAAAATGAAGTAAGATGAAGTGCAGATGGTTGGGCCCAACACCCAAAGAATCTTTTTTTTTTTTTTACATATTTATTGGAGTATAATTGCTTTACAATGGTGTGTTAGTTTCTGCCGTACACCAAACTGAAGCAGCTATATATATACATATAGCCCCATATCCCCTCCCTTTTGAGTCTCTCTCCCACCCTCCCTATCCCACCCCTCTAGGTGGTCACAAAGCACCGAGCTGATCTCCCTGTGCTACGCGGCTGCTTCCCACTAGCTATCTATTTTACATTTGGTAGTGTATATATGTCCATGCCACTCTCTCACTTCTTCCCAGCTTTCCCTTCCCACCCAAAGATTCTGACGTGTGGGCCTGGGATACAGCCTAGGAACCTGCACCTATAACAATTATCCCAAAGCATCCGGGGCCCACATTTGAGGAAATACTGACATCACATTATTAAGCCTAATTGCCATCTCCTTCATGTCTCCTGTGACACCTCCACAGCCCAGGGCCTCTGCTTGTGCCATTTGCTCTGCCTCAGATGCCCTCCTCAGTCTCTGGAGACCTTGCTTTGCTTTCAGGGCCTACTCAAATCTCCTGGAAAACGAACTTCTCCTGCCTCTTCCTTCATTAAAATATGGACGTGTCTTGTATTTTGTCTTTTTGACTGCCTTTCTCCCCTCCAGACTTTGAAACTAAGATCACATTTAGCACCATCCTAGCACAAAGCCAGGGGTCCCTAAATACATGGGTACAATGGAATCAGAGGACCCTGTGCCTCACCTCTGAAGAAATCAAAGCCCTGTGTCCCTGCCACTCTTTGCCAAATTCCTCTGAAATAAAGGCTCCTGGTTGCTGTCCTGGATCACTAAAGAGGGAACAGTACACAGCGGGAAGAAGTAACTTCCCCTAAAGCAGTGATTCTCAACGGGGGCGATTTTGTCTCCCAGGGGCATTTGGCAATGTCTGGAGACATTTTTGCCCCTCACAGCTGGAGAAGTGCTACTGGCATCTAGTGGGTGGAACACGGAGATGCTGCTAAACATCCCTTAATGCACTTCAGCCCCCCACAATAAAGAATTATTGAACTTAAAACGTCAAAGCGCTGAGGTTGAGAAACCCTGCTTTAAAGAAAAGCCTGGTCAATAATAGACATTGACAGTTAATGCATATCTGTCAGGCTTCAGCAGGAGACAGTATACACTCAGCTGGGGTTCTGAAATTAATTTAAGGAAGGACTACTTACAGAGGTGTGAGCAGGGTTAGGGAACCGGAAAGGGATGCAGAGGCGCTCAAGTACCAGCAACAGAGGGAAGCTCTTACAGCTGGAAGGCTGAAGGGCAAGAGCAGCGTGACTAGAGCTCAGTGAGAGCTGGAGCCTGAGGAGGGGCTGCACAACAGGAGCTGTGCTCAGGGAGGCCACAGTGTTGCCGGGAAATCACCCTGCCCTTCTCCCCCCCCTCCCACTCTCCAACCTCTTGCTGGTATCTTCTATCAGCCAAGCACAGCCAGAAGCCAGAGAGCTGCAGAGGGCCTTGTCCCTCAGGGCACAAAGCAGGGGAGACAAGGGAGAGGTGGAAATAGGGGCCAAGGTCAGACAGAAATAATCAACACACTAAGGATATTGGCCCCAGGTCTGAGTCCTGTCTGGGGCCTTGTTGAGAAGGAATATAACCTCTAAAGAGCAATCTGAAATTCCCATGGCTGACAGGCCTCCTCTCCAGATCCAGTCCATTCTGAGAACATTGTGCCATCCTCCCCCTGCATGGGCATGTCCATAGGAAGTCTCCAGCCCACTGGGAGTCTGCTGGACTCATCTGACTTTTGTCCCAACCAGATCTGGCACCACTCCTTCTACAATGAGCTGCGGGTAGCACCTGAGGAGCACCCCACCCTGCTCACGGAGGCCCCCCTAAATCCCAAGGCCAACAGGGAGAAGATGACCCAGGTAAGAGGCCAGGAGGACTTGAGCACTGGCACAAGAACACAACATGGCTGCTTGGCCAGATTCTTTCTCCCATTCATGCATCAATGCAACAGATTTTTTATTTTTAACATCTTTATTGGGGTATAATTGCTTTATAATGGCGTGTTAGTTTCTGCTTTATAACAAAGTGATTCAGTTATACATATACATATGTTCTCATATCTCTTCCCTCTTGCGTCTCTCTCCCTCCCACCCTCCCTATCCCACCCCTCCAGGCGGTCACAAAGCACCGAGCCGATATCCCTGTGCCATGTGGCTGCTTCCCACTAGCTATCTACCTTACGTTTGTTAGTGTGTATATGTCCATGCCTCTCTCTCGCCCTGTCAAAGCTCACCCTTCCCCCTCACCATATCCTCAAGTCCGTTCTCCAGTAGGTCTGTGTCTTTATTCCTGTCTTACCCCTAGGTTCTTCATGACATTTTTTTTTCTTCTTAAATTCCATATATATGTGTTAGCATACGGTATTTGTCTTTTTCTTTCTGACTTACTTCACTCTGTATGACAGACTCTAGGTCCATTCACCTCATTACAAATAGCTCAATTATGTTTCTTTTTATGGCTGAGTAATATTCCATTGTATGTATGTGCCACATCTTCTTTATCCATTCATCCGACGATGGGCACTTAGGTTGTTTCCGTCTCCGGACTATTGTAAATAGAGCTGCAGTGAGCATTTTGGTACATGACTCTTTTTGAATTTTGGTTTTCTCAGGGTATATGCCCAGTAGTGGGATTGCTGGGTCATATGGTAGTTCTATTTGTAGTTTTTTAAGGAACCTCCATACTGTTCTCCATAGTGGCTGAACCAATTCACATTCCCACCAGCACTGCAAGAGGGTTTCCTTTTCTCCACACCCTCTCCAGCACTTATTGTTTCTAGATTTTTTGATGATGGCCATTCTGACTGCTGTGAAATGATATCTCATTGTAGTTTTGATTAGCATTTCTCTAATGATTAATGATATTGAGCATTCTTTCATGTGTTTGTTGGCATTCTGTATATCTTCTTTGGAGAAATGTCTATTTAGGTCTTCTGCCCATTTTTGGATTAGGTTGTTTGCTTTTTTGTTATTGAGCTGCATGAGCTGCTTGTAAATTTTGGAGATTAATCCTTTGTCAGTTGCTTCATTTGCAAATATTTTCTCCCATTCTGAGGGTTGTCTTTTGGTCTTGTTTATGGTTTCCTTTGCTGTGCAAAAGCTTTGAAGTTTCGTTAGGTCCCATTTGTTTATTTTTGGTTTTATTTCCATTACTCTCAGAGGTGGGTCAGAAAGGATCTTGCTGTGATTTAGGTCATAGAGTGTTCTGCCTATGTTTTCCTCTAAGAGTTTGACAGTTTCTGGCCTTACATTTAGGTCTTTAATCCATTTTGAGCTTATTTTTGTGTATGGTGTTAGGGAGTGATCTAATCTCATATTTTTACATGTATCTGTCCAGTTTTCCCAGCACCACTTATTGAAGAGGCTGTCCTTTCTCCACTGTACATTCCAGCCATCTTTATCAAAGATAAGGTATCCATATGTGCGTGGGTTTATCTCTGGGCTTTCTATCCTGTTCCATTGATCTATCTTTCTGTTTTTGTGCCAGTACCATAGTGTCTTGATTACTGTAGCCTTGTAGTATAGTCTGAAGTCAGGGAACCTGATTCCTCCAGCCCCTTTTTTCGTTCTCAAGATTGCTTTGGCCATTCGGGGTCTTTTGTGTTTCCATACAAATTGTGAAATTTTTTGTTCTAGCTCTGTGAAAAAATGCCAGTGGTAGTTTGATAGGGATTGCATTGAATCTATAGATTGCTTTGGGTAGTAGAGTCATTTTCACAATGTTGATTCTTCCAATCCAAGGACATGGTATATCTCTCCATCTATTTGTATCACCTTTAATTTCTTTCATCAGTGTCTTATAATATTCTGCATACAGGTCTTTTGTCTCCTTAGGTAGGTTTATTCCTAGACATTTTATTCTTTTTGTTGCAATGGTAAATGGGGGTGTTTTCTTGATTTCAATTTCAGATTTTTCATCATTAGTATATAGGAATGCCAGAGATTTCTGTGCATTAATTTTGTATCCTGCTACTTTACCAGATTCATTGATTAGCTCTAGTAGTTTTCTGGTAGCATCTTTAGGATTCTCTGTGTATAGTATCATGTCATCTGCAAACAGTGACAGCTTTACTTCTTCTTTTCCGATTTGGAATCCTTTTATTTCCTTTTCTTCTCTGATTGCTGTGGCTAAAACTTCCAAAACTATGTTGAATAACAGTGGTGAGAGTGGCAACAGAATTTTTTTGAGAATTGCTCTGTTTGTAGTCCATGCCAGAACCTAAGGGAGGTGGAAGTGGGGTAAATAAGCACAGTTCCTACCCTTAATAAAATTACAAACCATTTTGTGGACCAAGAGGTTCTGGGATTTCTGCCAGATAGTCTTCTATTCTGCATTGTTCTTTCAGATCATGTTTGAAACCTTCAATGTCCCTGCCATGTACGTCGCCATTCAAGCTGTGCTCTCCCTCTATGCTTCAGGCCGCACGACAGGTGAGTAGCCCTGTAACCCGTTCCCTTTCTGACTTGAGAGGGAGGAAGGGAAAGCTGGGCTCTTGCAGAGATTCCTGTTCAGAAGAATCAGTGGGACAGTCAAAGTCCAAGGAAAACCTTGGTTAGGGATAACAGAAGGGAAGCCCATTTAAAATGCAGATGTGAGTCTACCCAGTATAGCTGGAAAGAATTTACATGAACAAACCATGACTAGTACAACCTGCAAGGGCCATTTCCCTCACAGTAGTTAGTCTGGGAGCTTGTACACCCTTTCCAACAATGCTAGAATGTTTCTGCTCATGAAGCAGCAACGGCAGAACCTATTATGTTGGATGTGTTAGTACGATGTGGCCTTGGTATAGAAAGGAGCTCAGGGAAACAGAGGGAACTTCAAAATAAAGTGATTTTTAATAGGGGCTTGACAGCTTACATGAACATCTTCCTTTTTTTTTTTTTTTACATCTTTATTGGGGTATAATTGCTTTACAATGGTGTGTTAGTTTCTGCTTTATAACAAAGTGAATCAGTTATACATATACATATGTTCCCATATCTCCTCCCTCTTGCCTCTCCCTCCCTCCCACCCTCCCTATCCCACCCCTCCAGGCGGTCACAAAGCACCGAGCTGATCTCCCTGTGCTATGCGGCTGCTTCCCACTGGCTATCTACCTTATGTTTGGTAGTGTATATATGTCCATGCCTCTCTCTCGCTTTGTCACAGCTTACCCTTCCCCCTCCCCATATCCTCAAGTCCATTCTCTAGTAGGTCTGTGTCTTTATTCCCGTCTTATCCCTAGGTTCTTCATGACATTTTTTTCCTTAAATTCCATATATATGTGTTAGCATATGGTATTTGTCTCTCTCTTTCTGACTTACTTCACTCTGTATGACAGACTCTAGGTCTATCCACCTCATTACAAATAGCTCAATTTCGTTTCTTTTTATGGCTGAGTAATATTCCATTGTATATATGTGCCACATCTTCTTTATCCATTCATCCGATGATGGACACTTAGGTTGTTTCCATCTCTGGGCTATTGTAAATAGAGCTGCAATGAATATTTTGGTACATGACTCTTTTTGAATGATGGTTTTCTCAGGGTATATACCCAGTAGTGGGATTGTTGGTCATATGGTAGTTCTATTTGTAGTTTTTTAAGGAACCTCCAAACTGTTCTCCATAATGGCTGTACCAATTCACATTCCCACCAGCAGTGCAAGAGTGTTCCCTTTTCTCCACACCCTCTCCAGCATTTATTGTCTCTAGATTTTTTGATGATGGCCATTCTGACTGGTGTGAGATGATATCTCATTGTAGTTTTGCTTTGCATTTCTCTAATGATTAATGATGTTGAGCATTCTTTCATGTGTTTGTTGGCAGTCTGTATATCTTCTTCGGAGAAATGTCTATTTAGGTCTTCTGCCCATTTTTGGATTAGGTTGTTTGCTTTTTTGTTATTGAGCTGCATGAGCTGCTTGTAAATTTTGGAGATTAATCCTTTGTCAGTTGCTTCTGAACATCTTTCGAACATTCATTCATGTATTCATTGATTTGTCCATTTATTCATTCATTCAAATATCTTCCATTACTCCCTACCATGTGCCAAACACTACAGGCCATGGGCACACACTGTCGAACAAGACAGACCAGCCATTATGGAGCTAACAGCCTAGTGGAGGAGAGATAAAAGTAAAGGACAATTTCACTGCAGGTGATAAGGATGGTGATGGGGAAATATAGGTATATGCAGTTCTGTATCCCGTGCTTTGCGCTTGGTTTTATGCTGTGAACGTCATGTTCAGCGGCCACACGGTAGTCATTGTGTGATGGTTCCATGATTGATTGATTGATTTTACCATTTCTCTATTGCAGGACCTTTAGGTTGTCTCCAATTTTTATTTTTTATTGTAAAATATGCTGTGACCAACATCCTTGTATAAGAGTAAGCTGCTGATCCCTGGATATTTATTTTGGATCTGGCTCTTACTGAATCATCTGATTAACTCTAATCATTTCTCAGTTGGTTCTCTTAGGTCTTCTAAGTGTACAACCACGTTACCTGCAAATAATGATGATTCTGTTCCCTTTTGATACACTCTTATGGGTATTTTCTGTCATACTGCATTGGCTAGAGCAACCAGGACAATCTTAAATAATAATAATACAGTAACAATATTGTAGTGTTCCCCCATCAATTATGTGGCTGTTGGATCTGGAGAGATTTCTTATCACATTGAGAAAACTTATTTCCTTTCATGGTTTACTAAAAGTTTCATCAGTAGAGAATGTTATTTTTTTTTCAAGCTGGTTTCTATAGTCCTTTCAGCACTACATATGTGTTAGTTTGATGCCTGAAGGACAGGCACATTATCCAGCCTCGCTAAAGAACGTGCAGCCTAGATGCCAATTGACGTGTGCATTTTTGTGAAAGTGTTTCAAGGAATATAAGAAGAGGAGACATTTTACTTGCCTTCCAGTCTCATTTGGGAAAACAAACTGACATACACACAAATTGATGTACACAAAAAATATGATTGATAATTCTCACCATGGGTGAGTTTTCTAGCTGCTAAAGAAAAATATGGTAGTTGAAGATCTTTTGGTAACAGGTCCCAGAAAGAGACAGATGAAAGAAAATACTAAAGGTTTTCATAGGTCTTATCCTCTCTGTCCTTAGGCATTGTCCTGGATTCAGGGGACGGTGTCACCCACAACGTCCCGATCTACGAGGGCTACGCACTGCCCCATGCCATCATGCGCCTTGATCTGGCTGGCCGCGACCTCACAGACTACCTCATGAAGATCCTCACAGAGAGAGGCTATTCTTTTGTGACCACAGGTACCCAGCCTCTTTCTGGACTTGACTTGAGCTCAGAACCAAATCTGATCTAGGACCAGAAATTCTCATGACTAATGAGAAGTCAGTGGCCCTGTGTCCTCAAACTCTTTTAGGGTAAACGGGGAGGCCCTAGGCTGGGGCTGGGCCCCTGGACCAGACCAGATAGTCAGGGCAGCCTTATTTAAGGAGGAATGTTCCCAACCAAGACACCTTGGGGAGGGAGACAAGGCTTAGACCTACTCATCCTAAGACGCGCTTGGCTTTTCCCTCTTTTAAGTGTGCTTTCACAGCACTCCTTCGCTCCCCAGGGACCTGCTACCTCTGTCCGTGTCCACACCAGGATCAGAGCTAGTTTTTATTTGGCAGAATGGTGGTAAGAATCTGTGGCACATTTCATTACCTAGGGGGTTTATGGTTTGTCTGAGGACAAATGGAATAAGTAAGGTCTGAATTTCTAAGGGGAAGTGGCCCCCTGGGCAGGAAGAGGTTTGGGGTAGGAGTCTTCCTAGATTCTGTACAATCCCAGCATATAAGCCTCCATCTAGATGGGAAATGTGTCCTGAAAGGCCCTCAGGAAGGCCTGCAGCTTTGTCAGGGCTGAGTGATGAGAGCAAGACAAAAGCACATAAAAAGTTTTGCTTGGGAATCGAGATTTTGAAATTTCACTTTAGAAAGAGGAATGAAAACATTAACATTCATCTTGAGACTGAACCCAAAAGAGAAGGAAGAAGTTTTCATGGAGATCAAAATGGGACAACCAAACTAACAGAGCTGAGTATCTACTCTCTGTCATTTCTACTCTTTCTAGCCGAGCGAGAAATCGTGCGAGACATCAAGGAGAAGCTGTGCTATGTGGCCCTGGACTTTGAGAATGAGATGGCCACGGCAGCCTCCTCTTCCTCCTTGGAGAAGAGCTACGAGCTGCCAGATGGGCAGGTCATCACTATTGGCAATGAGCGCTTCCGCTGCCCTGAGACCCTCTTCCAGCCCTCCTTCATTGGTGAGGCTCGGCCTGTAGTCCTGGACAATTAGGAGGGCAGGGATGGAAAGAGAAACACCAGGAGTCACTCACACTGTTTATTGTTTATACTTAGCCTATATTTTTCCAGGAAGGACCAAAAATACATAAACAATACAACTAGATTAAAATCTAATTTTAAATATAAGGGTAAGGAAATCAAAATAAAGGAAAAGTGGGATGGGAATATAAACATGAAACTAAGAATGAGATTAAAACATAAAATATTTCTTGGATCCCTCAACGTTTAAATCATGGGGTCTGAAACCTATAGCAGTAAACAGGGTGAGTTTGGGGGATCAGACCTGGTTTTAAATCCTGATTCTGCTCGTTCAAGTGCTGTACCTTGGACATGTTACCTTCTTCAAAACTCAGTTTTCTTATCTATAAAGTGGAAATTATGATAGTACCTACTAGATAGGGTTGCCACAAGGATGAAATAAGATAATATTTAATACAAGGATAGCTACTTTCTTGAGAAGAGAGAAAGAGAAGAGAAAGGCCTGTAAGCAAATGTTGACATATAGTGTAGTGGTAAATAGCAAACCGGACAAAGCGCTATAGGCCTAAGAAATCAGGGAAGGCTTCTCAGAGAAGGTGAATATTTGAATAGAACCTTGAAGAATGAGTATCATTTTATGGTATCTGGGAATGGAAGGAGTACAGAGTAGGGAATGGCATGCAAGGCAAATGGAAAGGTATGTGCAAAGTGTGGAGGAGTGACAAGTCATATTCTATTTGGGACACGATGGGTGAGGTGTGTGTGTGTGTGTGTGTGTCTGTGTGTATGTGTGTTTGCACACAGAGGAAACGAGAGAGCCACTGGACCACACAAAGAGCATGGGGGTTAATCATATCAGCAATGTAGAGCCCCTGGAAGTTTTTAGACAGCAGAGTAGCAAAGTCAGTATTTCACTTTAGGAAGATTCCTCTATCTACAGTGTGGAATTATATCACATGGAAAAAAGACTGGAGATGGGGGACCCCAGGTAAGTGGGCATGAGCTGGTATGGCAGGCAGGGCCTTTTACTGTGGAAGATCTTGGTGCCAGACTAAGGTAGCTAGATGTCAACAAATAGGCAAAGATGATATGATGGGTATATCCATACAATGGAATTTTATTTGGCTATAACAGACTATAACATGGATGGGCCTTGCAAACATTATGCTACGTGAAAGGAGCCAGACACAAAAGAACAAATATTGTATGGTTCCATTTATATGAGATGTCCAGAATAGGCAAATCTATAGAGATAGAAAATAGATTAGTGGTTGCCTAAGGCTGGGGAAGGTGTGCAGGGGAAAATGGAGAGTGTCTGCTAATGGGCATGGAGTTTATTTGGGGAGTATTAAACATGTTCTAAAATTAGATTGTGGTGATGGTTGCACAGCTCTGTGAATACACTAAAAACTAGTGAACTATACACTTTAAAGGGGTGAATATTATGGTACATGAATTATATCTCAATAAATCTGTGAAAAAAGTGATACAATGGAAGTATTCCTTTAGAAATATTCATCAGGGACCAGTGTGAAAGATCAGTCAGAACTGGGGGAAACTCAAGGCAGAGCGATGACCAGTTAGAGAGTCTGATCTTATAATCCATTAGGGAGGTGACTGAGGCGAACCAGGGTAGCTGCATCAACAGAAGGGTCACCTGAGGAGCTGTAGGTGTGACGTGGTGGATGCTGACCAGCTACTGTGATCTCTACTAGGCATGGAGTCAGCTGGAATTCATGAAACAACCTACAATTCCATCATGAAGTGTGACATTGACATCCGCAAGGATTTATACGCCAACAATGTCCTCTCTGGGGGTACAACCATGTACCCCGGCATTGCTGACAGAATGCAGAAGGAGATCACAGCCCTGGCCCCCAGTACCATGAAGATCAAGGTGGGTCCTGCCCTGGCTCCCTCCATCCTGTTCTTTGTACAAAGACCTGTGTACCTGGGAGATGCTCTGAGCCAGGCTGCCAGGCTTACAGCTTGGTGGCCTCCTGGGTGCTCCATCATTCTGGCCCGAGACAGATTTCACCTTGGGGGTTTATGTTCTTTGGGCACTCATAAGCGGGAGACACATTTAGCCTGCGTTCTCAAACACAATTTCATGGACCCCATATGAGAAGGAGGTGAAAGAATTTGGAATGGAGAGAAGTTGAGGGGCTTGAGGAGGAAATGAGGAGGGAAAGAGGGAAAGAAAAGAAGACGGCAACACCACACCATCTTTAAACTTTAAACTTTAAAAAGGACTTGGGTGTCACCCCAGAGGAGGGTGAAAGTTCCAAAGAGAGAATGTTGGCTATAGGACAGGCTGCTGGTTCAAACTCACAGGAACATTCCTTGATTCCTGGACAGCCTCTGATGTGCTGTCCCATCTTGGTCACAGTCCTCCCACACAATGCTTCTCACTGCATAGGCCTCAACAGAACGGGAGCCCACCTGTCTTACCACTTCTCCCCAGCCTCTGGTCCCCAAGCAATCAGACAGACACTTTTAGTGCTTCTAGGAACTTTGCTACTACAGGATTAGAAAGAGTTAGGAGTAAAATAGAGCTAACAAATAGGTTGAAGGTTACAATAAAGTCACAAAAAAGTTGGTCTCTGGGGAGTAGGCCTGATCTGAGGAAGTGTGTTCTCTATGTCAGTATTGTAAGAACCTTCTTCACAAAGGCTTTCCCCCTGCCTAGCAGATGGTGCTTGGCACAGGGAAGCAGAGCAGGCCACCAGAAAACAGGTGAGCAGCGGGCTCTTCTCACCCAGAGCCAATTGGAGCAGCCACGCTTACTGAGGTCTGCCACATGGGGGGCAATGTGCCAGGCCTGGGGCAGCGGCTTTTTACTAGGACGATGTGTCAGGATACCACACCTGATTCTGGTTCAGCAGGTCTGGGGTGCCCCCATCACTTACACTTATAAATGGACACCAATGATTTGATGCATATTCCAATTTATGAGCCACTGCCCTGAGCTCAATAACATTGCCGGCCTTCCAGGAGTTTAAGATCTGATTCGTAGACACGATCAATGCAAGAACAGCTTAAATAAGACCAGAGGAGGGGAAAGCACACTGCAGGCAGGGGAAAGAGAGTGAGTAAGCAAAGATGCCCGGGGATGTGTGCAGGTACAAACACCCCAGCCACATTGGACTGGGGGAGGTGAGGCAAGCTCCAGGATATGGAAGTGTGGAAGGATATGGAGTATGGTGGGAATGGGGCTGAGATTTAGGGCCTCCAGCCCAAGGCAACCCAGAGTTTTCTCACAACTAGAACTGCCCAGCAGTCAAATCTGTTACCTTCTTAGTGGCTGTGCCAGTCCCTGAGGTATCTGTCAAAGGAGCAATGGGGTGACTTTTGTCTGCCTGAATAAGATAACTTCTAAAGACCCTACTTATTTAGCTATTCCATGATCTCTGCAATTTAGGAAATATGTAGGGAGATTCTTAGGAGACAAAAAAGTCTATTTCATGTCTGGTTTGTTCTAGCACTAAATTCTTAGTCCCTTCAGAAACAGGAATTAGTTGAAGGGTCATGGTCCTTTGAGATATACTTTTAGGTGGAGTTCAAAGTTGTCTGACATGAGAACCCATTTCTAAAGGCCAAGCTCAGGAATCCCAGTGGCGTGTATGAATTTGAGAACTTCTCAGATACAAGAGACTGTTGAGTAGACTGGCTTAGACTCAGGAATGGAGGAATCCCAGCCCAAGCTGCCCATGTATCCAAACTCTAGGCAAGAACAGAACAGCACTCCCCTTACAGATGTTTGTATTGGTTAGCTACTGCTGGGTAACAGCAACTATGACATTTCAGGACACGTAATAATAAGCATTTCTTGCTCATGCTTCTGCAGGCCAGCTGGGAGTCAGCTGATCTAGGTCAAGCTTGGCTAGACAGCTCTGCAGGCCCAGCCAACTCAGGTCAGGTGCACATCTCTCACTGTGGGGCCCAGGCTGAAGGTCCAGTAGCTCTTCAAGGGAAATTCTTCTCATGAAGATGGCAGAGACACAAGAGAGTGTGCCTACCTGCATGCCTGAAACACATTTCTAGCCCCTGTGTCAAGTCCGCTGACGTCCCACTGGCCAAAGCAAATACAGGGCCCAGCCCAAAGTCACAGGGTGGAACACTGAACTCTTCTCATGCAGGGGCAGGGGGATGGGGTGGGGGGAGGAGTGACAATCTGAGCAATAGTCTAATCTACCACAAGCTTTCTCCTGTTCCTTTCTGACCACAGAGGCTGTTCTTTTCCAGGACAGTCTGGCAGTGCGGTGAGATGATCCCTGGACCACCTTCCCTATTCCTTGGCGACTGATCATGATTCACCACATTTGCTCTTTGCAGATTATTGCTCCCCCAGAGCGGAAGTACTCAGTCTGGATCGGAGGCTCCATCCTGGCCTCTCTCTCCACCTTCCAGCAGATGTGGATCAGCAAGCCAGAGTATGATGAGGCAGGGCCCTCCATCGTCCACAGGAAGTGCTTCTAAAGTCAGAACAGATTCTCTGGGGGTCTCCTTGAGACTGCTCTGTTAACAATCATGAAACATTAAAACCTACAAGCCTTACTTCTCCGTGTGGGGCTCTTTATTTTCCTGGGCTGACTCTCACACACAATGCTAAAGGCTTTTCACACCTATTTCTAGTCCACACAATGACCCTGAGAGGTAGGTTCTATTATTACAGATGAGGAAATTGAGGCTTATAGAAGTTAACACCTTGCTGAAGATCACACAGAGCCAGGGTTAAAATCCAAGTGTATGTGACACTAAAACCTAGAGCTTCTTCTGCTGTACCACCTTATTTCCTTTATCTTGAACATTAGTAAGAATGAGGACTAGATGACTCTTGGAGGGAGGAGGGTTAAGAAACAAGGGCTTTGGGCTTCCCTGGTGGCGCAGTGGTTGAGAGTCCCCTGCCGATGCAGGGGACACGGGTTCGTGCCCTGGTCCGGGAAGATCCCACATGCCGCGGAGCGGCTGGGCCCGTGAGCCATGGCCGCTGAGCCTGCGCGTCCGGAGCCTGTGCTCCGTGACGGGAGAGGCCGCGGCAGTGAGAGGCCCGCGTACCGCAAAAAAAAAAAAAAAAAAAAGAAAGAAAGAAACAAGGGCTTTCATAGATGTAAGTCCCTGTACTCAAGGGTGATACACTAGAGACCGTGAACAGAAAGGGAAACGCAGGGCTTATAGGCTGTAACATGTGAGTGGTTCAAACACAATGTTATTTAAACTTAGGTGAAGGACGGTCGTAGTGGGCTTAAGATCTCTATGAGGTCCTTTGTCATTGAGGACTAAGTTGTATTTTGTCCCAAAAGCTAATCAAGAAAGGAGCAGCATCCCAAGGAAGAATATTTTCTCTTCCTGCACTCCTGTTCCCCCTCCCTCTTCTCCTTTTCTCTGTCTCTGTCTCTGTCTCTCTCTCATTACTTGCTACCCACTCCCTGCCCTTGGTCAAGTCTGTTTAATTTCACAAGTATTTACTGAATTTTTGGCATCTACAATTACTGGATGAGGCCAAATGGGATTTATGTACCCCACAAAGATGATTACTGCCCATCAAGGTCACACTGCATAAAGGGGGAGTCAGACACATACATATAAGACAACGATTTGAGGTGAAATAGAAGCCCTCACAAAATACTATGAGAAAATATGGGATAATAATAACAGCTAACATTGACTGAATGCTTATAATATGCCAGGCACTAGGTTAAGAGCTTCCATGGATTTTCTCATTTAATCCTCACCACAGCCCTATGAGGCAGGTACTAGTGTCATTCTCATTTTATAGCTAGTTTACTAGTTAACTAGATTTCCCAGCTAGTTATTGGCAGAACTAAGTCCTTACTTCTGCCTGGTGTGCCCTTTGCTCCTGCCACCTGGTCAGGTCCCATCCTTGATGCTTCTGAACAGAACCCACTTGGTCTTCCCAGACACGCCCATTTGGAGACAGTGGAGCCCAGTGGAAGCACACAGACCTCAATGTCAGACATTCTTCCTCCACCATCCCTGCACTTGCCCTCTGGGGGTGCAGTAGAGAAGCATATTTTCTTTTTCTTTTTTTTAATAAATGTATTTATTTTATTTATTTACTTCTGGATGCATTGGATCTTCGTTGCTGCACACGGGCTTTCTCTAGCTGCGGCGAGTGGGAGCTACTCTTCATTGCAGTGTGCGGGCTTCTCATCGCGGTGGCTTCTCTTGCTGCGGAGCACAGGCTCTAGGCGCGCAGGCTTCAGTAGTTGTGGCACGCAGGTTCGGCAGTTGTGGTGCACAGGCTTAGTTGCTCCGCGGCATGTGGGATCTTCCCGGACCAGGGCTCGAACCTGTGTCCCCTGCACTGGCAGGCGGATTCTTAACCACTGCACCACCAGGGAAGCCCCAAGAAGCATACTTTCAAAAACCCCTAGAGGATTTATGTCTTGGGACAGGTTTCCCAGAAGCAGACCCTGAAATGAGGACTCACATGCAAGAGATTTATTAAGGAAGTGCTCTCGGTAGAAATCAGTGAGTAGAGTGGGAGAGGCAGGACAGAAAATGGTGGCTTCTGCCTGGTCCCCTGAGAGCCCTGGAGTATAAATCTTACTGCAGGCAATGAGCCAGGCTTTCATGGTCACATATCAGTGATAAGTGAAGGTACTTCCTGCGGGACAGAAAGTCCCAGGATTTCCTCCTGTGCAGGAAAAGTGTTCCAGTAGGCTGAGGGCAGTCCTGCAAAGAAGAGCCACAGGCACAGCCTATTGGGAGAGAAAGCACAGGGAAGAGGCAGTAGGATGCCCAGGCACAGAGATGCCACTAGGGCAGTGTGGAGAGCTGACCCTCCCTGCTGTGGAGGGGCACGGCAGAATCTCCATGTGGGGCAAGAAGGGGAGGATGACCCGTCTCTCCCCTCCCTACCCCACCTGATCTCACCCCACTTCAATAAGTGCTGTCCTAGAATTCTGCAGGGGAAGTCAAGTTATATGCTAGTAGAGAGGAGAGCATGGATGGGTTACAGTGGCTTGAGGAGAGTGTAAATTCAATAGGAAGTCAACCAAATAGAAATAACATCCCAGGCACTGAGTAATGTTAGCATTACCTTACTTATTACGTAATACCTATTGGTTGGTAACGGTGTGGCAGGTGTGTTAAATGCTGCACGTGGATTATCTTTCTTAATCCTCACCTCTAGCTGTCTGAATCCAGAGCCCACACTCTTAACCATTCCCTATATGCCTCCTTTTATGATTAGGTCTATCAGTCAGAGTTCATTCAGGTGAGCAGAGCCACCATGCATATTACGGGGATAAGGGGGTTATTACAGGAATGAGACTGCCCCAAAGTGGGACAAGCTGGGGAAGTGAAGGTCTGAAGGGAACTGTGGGATGATCAGAGAGGAGTCACTAGGCCTTGAGAACTTGCTGGGATCTATCTGTGGGCACATCTGTCTGTCACAGCGTCTGACAACAGAGATCTCCTCAGAGCAGCTGAGGCTCCCATTTCTACTTTCCAAATCTCCACCAGGTCCTCTTTTGACCAACTCGAACTCAGAGCCCTGTCAGGAAGGAGATTCTGGAAGCGTACTTCCCAGCTTAACCAAACTGAGTTAGCACAATCCAGTACATTAGAATACCTTTGATGTAGATGAGAATATAACTGACCAGACACCAAGCTGCAGAAGAAAGTCAGGGTCACATCTGTGTATGTTTATCTCCCCATTTTTAATGGTTGCATAGCGTTTTGGTAACACGGATCAGTCTGTCAGCAGCACTTCAGAGCTCTCTCTAAGGACTAAGCAGAGTGTCTAGTACATAGCAGATGCTCAGCAAATATTGGATGAAGGAATGGATGCTGAAGGACTAGAGTCCCCGTGGGGCAACATCAACTCTTTACTCATAAACTCCAGCAGATATCTGACAATCCTGCAGGAGCAGGAAGTGACATTATTCCTCCAGGCAAGTGGGACATAATTCTGCTCACCAACATACTGCTGTTTTCCAGGAAGAACTGATCACCACCTTATTTTCTCCCTTGCTCCGGACAATTCCTTTAATCACCCTCCTTCCTCGTGCATATTGGGGTGGGGCTCCAACACTCACATTTGTTCCTTGAAAACTTACCTTTTGGCCACAGCTGGGCCAATCAGAGTCTCTCTCCTGGAAATCTGGAATTAAGATCAAGAAAGATATTGAACTTTGAGGCATGGTAAACATAATAAAACAAGCATAAAGAAATACAGAGGAGTAGAAGGATCATCAAGAATAGTGGGATAACTAAAAGGCAAAAGACATTTTAGTTTCTTACTTTACACTATACATCCCCCAAATGTAAAAGCTTTTAGAAGCAAGGAACAGAGTGAGAGAAAATATTCACAAAGGACTCATATCCAGAATATACAAAGAACAATAACAGTAAGTAAAAGACAGATAGCCAACAGAAAAATGGGCACAGGACTTAAACAGCTCCTTCACAAGAGAGGTTACTGAAATGGTTGATAAACATACGAAAAAATGTTCCATTTCATTAATCATCAGGAAAATGCAGATTAAAACTGCAAGACACCATTCTACAGCAGAATGAATAAAATGAAGAAAGCTGACAATACCAATTGTTGGCAAGCATGTGGAACAACCAGAGCACTCACTCACTCATGGTGGCACTGCCTGTTGGTACAGTCAAACACTGTGGAACTGCATACTCTTTGGGAATGTCTACTGAAGCCCAGCATACATCAATTCCACTTGTAGGCATACGCCCAAGAGAAATGTGTACTTAACTTTACCAAAGATATATTCAAGAATATGCATAGCGGGACTTCCCTGGTGGCACAGTGGTTAAGAATCCGCCTGCCAATGCAGGGGACACGGGTTTGAGCCTTGGTCCGGGAAGATCCCACATGCCACAGAGCAATTAAGCCCATGCACTGCAACTACTGAGCCTGCTCTCTAGAGCCAGCGAGCCACAACTACTGAGCCCACGCACCACAACTACTGAAGCCCACGCACCTGGAGCCCGTGCTCCACAACAAAGAGAAGCCACCACAATCAGAAGCCTGCACGCCGCAACAAAGAGTAGCCCCCACTTGCCGCAAATAGAGAAAGCCCGCACACAAAAACAAAGACCCAACACAGCCAAAACCAACCAAACAAATAAATAAATTTATATAAAAGAAAAAAGAATATTCATAGCAATGGTATCTATAATAGCTTTAATCTAGAAACTCTCAAATGTCCATCAAGAGTAGAATGGATAAGGGGACTTCCCTCATGGTCGAGTGGTTAAGACTCCATGCTCCCAACGCAGGGGGCCCGGGTTTGATCCCTGGTCAGGGAACTATATCGCGCATGCTGCAACTAGAAGATCCCGCACATCAAGACGAAGATCCCGCATGCCGCAACTAAGACCCAGCGCAGCCAAATAAATAAATAATTTTTTTTTAAAAAAAGAAAAGAGTGGAATGGATAAAACACATTGTGGTATAACAGCATAGTGGAATACCATACAGCAGTGAGAACGAATGAACTACAACTACATATATAACATATATAAATCTCACAGATATTATGTTGAATGAAAGAAGTACTTACTACATGATTTCAGGTATGTAAAGAACAGGCAAAACTAATGTCTGCTGTTAGAAGTCAGGTTATTGGTTACCTTTGGGGCTAGTAACTGGTAGGGGAAATGGATTCTGGGGTTGCTGGTAATGCTGTTTCTTGATCCGAATCTGGGTAATAGAGTGTGCTCAGTTTGTGAAAATTGCACTAAACTGTACACTTACAATACATGCTCTTTTCTTCACTATATATTGTACTTCACTGTAAAAAAATTTTTAAATGACTTTTAGGTGCTCTAACTTTTAGGAACAGATTAGTTTCCTGTCTGCACCTAAACCTGCCAACAACTTCCATATTTACCCTTCACAGTGACCCTGAGGGCAATGAAGGCAAGGGAAACCATAAGGGTGCAGACAGCCTCTCAAACTTTTTTCGATGGATATTTTCCCAAGTCAGAGTTTACATAGATAAAGAAATGTAAGTAGTGTTTCTACAGAGAGGTGGCTGCAGGGGAGGGAGTGGGGGATGGGACAGACTTTAGCTGCTCCAATATCCTTTAGCGCTCCACCCAGCTTATCCTAAATTTGCAATCTATTTTTTAATAGACTGTGCTTAATATGATATACAAATGTCACTTCAGCCATCCCATATAAACAACAATATAGGAAAAAGGTCCTGTGCCTGCTCTGCAAACAGTTACCCTGAGACAGGAAGGAAGGGGGCAGGGCACAGTCATTAAAAGAATGGCACAACCATTAAGAAGAATAGGATACCACAAAAGCCGATTAGACCCTACTAGGCCCAAGATGGCAGAAGAGTTGACTTCCAGTAGACCTAGAGACTCATTACACACTCACTGTAATACATTAGCAGGTTAAATGACACCCACAGGTGCCATGACAGTTCCAAGGCCAACCAAAAAAGGCACAAAAGTGGGTGGTGCCCCAATTCCTGGAAATCCCCACCCCTTCTCCAAGATGTTAGAACATTCCTCTCACTTGTTAGCCTATGAAATTACCCAGCCCTTAAAAACTAACCACCCCCGCACCTCTGGTGCTCTTGCCTTCTGAGATGGCCCACGCTCTACGGAGTGGGTATCTCCCTAAATAAACCTTTCACTTTACTATATCTCGCTCTTGAATTCTTTCCAGGGAGAAGTCAAGGACCCTCACTTGGCAGCCTGTCCCAGGGACTCACCCGAGACCTGGGATATGACCATCCTCTCGTGCCCCATTTTTTCCTACAACAGTCCCAGCCACCAGCCGCTCCTCAAACCTTCTGGCAATCAGATTGGTTTCCTAAAAACTCCCATGTCTAAGAGTGCTGCCCGAATGCCGGATTGCCTGTTAACTCCTGGTTTGACTCTTGTGGAAGTCAAGTGGGGAAGGTGGACGCACCCTTTGACAATATTTCATAAATCCTTAGTTCTGAAGTCATTATGACCATGGAGTGTGGCACGAAAAAGCCAGTCTGGCAGCAGCTCAGAATTGTCCCTGTCCCTCTGCAGAACACAATTCTCCACCAACAGCTAGACTCCAGTTCTATACACCAGCAAATCTCTCTCTACCCTTGCTCTTCTCAAGCCTTTACAAACCCTATTCTGAATCCCCACCAGCCACCCCGCCCCCCTCCTCACCCCGCCATGGTTCAACCCCACAGAACCCAATCTATCTGGTTTAAATGAGTTCCACACATAGTCCCTAAGCCTCCACCCTCTTTATTCTTACGGAATTTTTGGCTACTATGCAAATAGATTGAGTGAACTTCATTCAAGAGGCAAAATAAGAGGTGGGGTGTAATTGACAAACTAATTTGTTAATTTATTCAATAAGGTGCCAGCATTGTGGTGCAAGTTACAGGGAATGGGAAAAAGTTAATTTGTGTAAATCATCAGATTGCATCATTTTCCTACTTAAAACTGTCCAATTTTTTCCCATGTTAGAATAAAAGCCAGACAACAAACACTTGGGGAAAAAAAACTCGTTTAAAATTACAATTACTTTTATTTGTCTTTAGTTATGAAATTTATTCTAAAGCGATACAAAAATGCAAAGGTGATGGAATTCTTGACTTATGTGTCGTTTTAAACGTTGTTTGTCCGGTGGGCAGAAACGGAGAGGGCGAACCTCACAGTACCAACTCCAATTGTCATTAAACTCTCCCGCAACCCCACATTAGGCGTCTTCCTTTTTGCAACTCTTTATTACAAACATCGCGAGAACAGGGTAGTCCCTTTGGCCCCTCCCCTCAAGCCAACTCAACCCACCCACTTCTCCCCTGACGTCAGCGGCGCGCCGGAGCGCGTGAACACCGTGGGAGGAAGTGCTCTCGGCGGAAGTGATCGCTTCGTGAATCATCGGTGGGATGATCGCCGGCTGGCTCTATCTAAGGCTGCTGCGAGCATCCTCCAAGTCCATGGCTAAGCGCCCACTCGAGGGTGTGCCCCCCTCCAGGGGTCTACACGCGGGGCGCGGGCCCAGAAGGCTCTCCATCGAAGGCAACATTGGTAAGGGCCGAAAGTAGCTGCCAAGCCTCGGCCTCCGCAGAGCAGGTGCCTGAGAGGTTGGGAAAGGGGGCCTGGAACCCCCTCCCTCTCGAGCAGATGCGGCCGGACTGCTTGTTCTGAGCTGCCAAACCTTTCCCCTCTAAAGGTGCGCTGTGGGCCTTTGCCAGTTGGATTTTTCAGACGTCAGGCCTCAGTACTCTCCCACAGGGACAGGCTTATTGAGGCATAAAAGCCACGCAGTCCGTAGATAGGACAAGAGCTAGCTTGTTTTGGTAGAGAAAGATGGAAGCGACAAGGAGCAGGGTGCAATTTCTTTGTTCTCCTAAGATAAGGTTGCCAGATTTAGGGGAGAAAAAGAGGATGCCCATTTAAAATAGCAGTTCCGATAACGAATAATATTTTAGTTTGTGTCCTATGCAATATTTGGAACATACACTAAAAAAAAAAAATCTAAAATTAAGATTTAAGTGGGTGTCCTTATTTTATCTGGCAACCCTACCCTAAGAGAGTTCCTAAACTCCAGTCATTCAGATACCACTTTCACTGTTTTTGCCATGTCTCTTTGCTGTTCCCACTATAATTTCTTAGCATTTTTCTTAGAAGCAGCTCACTTTTTAAACTTAAAAACGTGTGTTAAATTAAAAATAACTGTTATAAGAGAGAATAGAAGTCCAGTACCTTAAATAAAAATAATTTTAAAATAAAATGAAAGCAAAACATTTCAGTGTTACTAAATGTTTCTAATGTTACTAAATTCTTACTTGAGGCTTTTACCTGCTAAAGTGCTGAGCCCTAAAAAGGGATTAGCAAGTGTTAAGTATTGAAGACATTCTAACAGCAAACTGAGAATTTCTCAGTTTACAAATTAAACATATAGCCCTTTGAACAACTTCCATATTCCAGCACTGTTCCTGGCACTGAGGATGCAGCAATGAACAGAACAAATAAAAGTCTGCTCTCAGGGAACCCTAGTAGAGAGAGACAGACTATAAACAATATAAAGTAAGCAAAGTAAACAGTATGTTAGATAATGAGTGTGATGGAGAAAATTCAGGGTTGAGGGATTGAGGGAAGTTGCAATTTTAAATTGAATGATCAAGACAGGCCTCACTGAGAAAGTGACATTTGAGCAAAAACCTGAGGAAGGTGAAGGAGTGAACCATGTGGATAATGGGGAGAAGAATCTTCCAGGCAAAGGGAAGACCAAGTGCAAAGGCCCTGAGGTGGGAAGCGTGTTCAGGGAACAGGCGGAAAGTCGTTGTGGCTGGAGTGGAGTGTGCAAGGGGGAAGGTGCGGGGAGATGAGGTCAGTTGGTAAGGGGTGGCTAGATTGTATAGACTGTATAGTCCATTATGGATTTTTACTCTGGTTGAGATGGGAAACTGTTGGAAGGTTTGAGCAGTCAAGTGACATGATATGACTTAGATTATAAAAAGATCACTCTGGCTGATATGTTGAAAATAGAAGGTGTCAGGAAGTTGTTGCAATGATGAGTTATGATGTGTTGGACCAGGATGGTAACAGTGGAGGTGGTGAGGAGTGATTAGATTCTACTTTCATTTAAGGCAGGGTACACTGGATTTGGTAACAGGAGGATGTGGAGTATAAGATAAAGAGGGGTCAGGGATAACTCTAATCATTTTGGCCTGAGCAACTTGAAAGACAGAGTTCCAGTTTTCTTAGATGGAGAAGTGTGGGAAGAACAGCCTGGGGGCAGAGGGTCAAGTTTTTGGTTTTAGGCATGTTAGGTTTTTATATGCTTACTAGATATGTAAGTAGGATTGTTGAATAGTCAGTTGGATATATGAGTCCAGAGTTGAGAGTCTCCCTGGACTGGAGTTATACATGTAGATGGTATTTAAAGCCAGGAGCCTGTGTGTGTTGATGAAAAGGACCACGTCCTGGGCACGCAAATGTTAGAGAGATTGAAGCAATAGGAAGGAACCAGCAAAAGAGACTGAGAAGGAATGACCACTGAAATAGGAGGAAAGCCAAAAAGAATGATATGCTGGAAACCAAGCGAAGGTGTTCAGGGAAAGGACTGTGTAATGCTGTTCAAGTAATGGAGCTCTTTGGTGAACTTGAGCAATTTATAGGAGTTGGGGGGGGGGGTGAAAGTCTGATTGCATAAGTTCCAGAAGAATGGAAGGTGAGGCATTGGAGACAGTGGGTTAAGACAACTATTTGCAAGTTTTCCTAGAAAGGGGAGACGTGGGGTGGTAGCTGAAATGGGAAGAGGGTTGAAAGGGTTGTTTTTTTCGTTTTTTTTTTCTTTTTGTAAGAGGAATTAGATGATATTTATAAGCTGGTAGAGAGGGAAAAGATTGGTGAAACAGGAGAGAGGATAGACTTTCCAGAGTGATTTTAGTAAGCAAGAAGGAATGGAATTTCTTGCCCAAGTGGAGAGAGGTTGGGTTTACCTAGGAGCACAGTTTATCCCTAATAACGGGGAGAATGGCAACATAAATGATTACTGACTCTAGCAGGCGTGGCAGGAACTTGGTGAAGGGTGTTCTGGTTGTGTCTGTTTTCTCAGTGAAATAAGAAGAAAGATCAGCAAAGAGTGAGTGTGAGGAGAGAGGAAAGACATGAAATAGTCTGGGGAGGGCTTCCCTGGTGGCGCAGTGGTTGAGAGTCCGCCTGCCGATGCAGGGGACACGGGTTCGTGCCCCGGTCCCGGGGCCGCGGAGCGGCTGGGCCTGTGAGCCGTGGCCAACTGAGCCTGCACGTCCAGAGCCTGTGCTCCGCAACGGGAGAGGCCACAACAGTGAGAGGCCCGTGTACCACAAAAAAAAAAAATAGTCTGGTGAGTGAGCAGAAGAAATATAGAATTGCTGAGCTGCGTTAAGGACCCATTTGGACTTAGTGGTCTTGAATTTAAAGTGAGACCAGTCACCACAGCTGTGTGTTTTTCTCCAGCCAAATCAGAAACATTGAAAGGAATGAGAAGGGCTGCCTGCCTCATGGTGTTATTTAAAGATGTTCTGTCCCGTACTTTGGGAAACATGCCCCTAAAGGAAGCTCTGTCCTCAGAGCCCAGAGAGGTACAGAGTATTTCACAAAGTAAGTGGTTTGGACAGACCATCAGGTGAGGTTTGAGCTGCCTCTCCCAATTTTCCTGACCTTTTCTTCTTCACCTTTCCAGATTTCTATGCATCCTTCTTGCTTTCTCATGCAGTCCTTTAAGGAACTCACAAGTAAGTGGGAGGAGCAGACTTCTAAACATAATTTCTGTGCTGTGTGATGAGTGCTATGTTTGGACATGGAAACTCAGAATCTCTGGGGTAGGAATTCCTACCCTAGAGGGAAGAGTGTTCCAGGCACAGGAAGTAACACTTGCCAACGCAGAGCCTGAAGAAACATGCAGTTTTAATATCAGGCTTGTGCCTGGAGTTTAAAGGGCCTGTGAGAGGACAGCAGAACAAGAGTTTGGAAGGGTAGGATATGCCAGATGTTGAACAGCTAGGAGTTTCTCATGTAGGCTGTGGGAGGATACGGAAGACTTAAGGCCAGCATGTGCCATGGCCAGATTAATTTTTAAAAGGGAATTGGCTAGAATGAATAAATAAAAAGAAAGCTTCATAAAGCAGGCACTTTGTGTGTCTCGTTTGCTATAGTACCCGTCGTACCTTGCATCCAATTTGTTGAATGTATGAATAGGAACAGAGTTTGGAGTAGACAGACTAGGTTTTGTGACTATTGTAGTCGTTGGAGGGAGGGAAGATGTAGGCCTGAACAGAGAGAATGGTGGAACAGAGAAGACATGATGGTTTGAGAAAGAGTTTGGAAGTGGGATTGACAGGACTTGGTGGCCACTTGGAGGTGAGGGATAAGGAGGTTTAATTTGGACAGTGACTCTGAAAACTGAGGATGGGAATAAAGGAAGAGGAAGTCTGGGGAGGTAAGAGTGATGCTTGGAGGAGGTGCCTCTGAGACAAACAGAGATAGATGTTCTGAGGTAGATTAGGGTAAGTGCCTGCAGTGAAGAGACAGATTGGAGCTGAGATCTCAGCTGTGGAAGTTGCTGACTTGTGGGGGTAGTTGTTGAAGCCTTGGAAGTGAATGCAGTTGCCTAAAGAAAGTGTGACTAATGAGAAGTGGACTGGGGGACCTTAATCTGGCTCTTTCTAGTTTTGTCTCCTACTATTCTCCATCACCCCACTCACTGTGATGACTCTCCCCAGACAGAACGGGGCACCTCCTCCTCTGTGTGCTCACGTAGCATTTTGTACCCTCAACTGCTGCAAGCACTTGAGTTCTGTTGAGATTGTCTGCACCTTCTGTACCTTCCCTGGGTTAGCCACGTAGTGTCTTGTTCATCTTTGTGTCACCAGCACCTAACCCACACCTGGCCCATTGTACTCATTCAGTGTTTACCAGATACTTGAATCCTGTGCTGTGATATCCATGTGGAAGTTAGTCGTTGGTGTCCACAGAGGAAATACGGTAAACTGCTTTTACTATCAGATCAAATAGTTATCTTGTTCTCTAACCACAGGTGGCATCCCCCCAAATGAGAGTATCCATTCAGGAAACCTGAACAGGGGAAGGTGAACCCCTGACCCAGCTGAAGTTAGATATGTTTATCATAGAGTTAGATATGCTTTTCTTGTAGTCCTGCTGCTCTAAATCTTAATCCGATCCTGTGGGTGCAGATAGCAGCATGTAAGGAAAATGGATCAGTGAAGTAGCAAGTAAGGGCATCTAGCCTGTGTTATGAGCCATATGCCATGTGTGATTAAGAGTCAAAAGCTTGGAACCTAGAATCCCTTAAAATCTAAAAAATAAAATACCTAGCCTATCTATTAAGTGTGTTCATCACTAAAGTGTATTATCGTCTTCCAAAGCCAGTTATTTTAAGATTACAAACCTAAATTGAAGAAAGGATCGCCGCAGGAAATACTGTCAGTGAGTCAACTCAGACTAGTCTCACTTTGTTTTTCTTTTTGTTTTTTTCATTTTGATTTTCAAAGACCCAACAGAGAAGAAACCTCACTTTTGCCATCTAGAGACTTGTATGTAAAGCAGTGGAGAGCTTCCCTAAATAACATATCCTCCAGCATTCAAAATTAGTGATTTAACATCACTAATGTCATCTTTTACTTTCATTAAGTATAAACGTTTGGGCAAGAATTCTAGGGAAAAAAAGACCTATTTAATCCAAACATTGTATCCAATATACAGTGTTTGGAATAAGTTGGATTCTCTGTTTCTGTGATTCGCCTCATTCCATCCATCCATCTCCATTCTTAGCACCTGGCCAGATACTCAGGATGCAAAGGAAATAAGGTTAGTCCCTGTCTTCAGAGAGTGAGCTCCCAGTCTAGAGGGAGAGAGTGGTGAGTCAACAAATAATTACAGTGTGATGCCTCTGTAGACCAGAGCAGGCAGTAATTAACTCTGCCCAAGGATAAAGTGGAGCTGGAGAGAGTTCCAGGAGACCTCACTGAGAAGGTGACAGTGAAAGGATGAATCACCTGGTGGGCAGAGGTGGTGAGGGCATTCCAGATCAGCAAGGGTCTCATGCTAAACGCAGAAGTTTGAGTTGTACTCTGGAAGCTGTGAGGAACTTTTTTTTTAAACAACAAATTTTTTTTTCTCATGAAAAGAAGATAAAAGTAATCAGGGCTGAAATATATCAAGTTTCTTTTAAGTCAGCTGAGTGATTTTTTTTTCCCAGAATGCTTTTAGGCTCAGAGCCTATTTGATCCTGGGTGCTTAGCCTTGACTTAAGTTCCTTGAGGGCAGCATCTCAGCTCACTTCATCGTTTTAGTTATAGTACCCACCATGAGTGGCTACTCTGTAAACATCTGTTGGTTGAATGAATGAATGCAGCATCAAATGTAGTTCCTGAAATAAAGGCTTTAAATTTTCTTTGGAAGAATTTTTTTGTTTAAAGATAGGCAGCTTTATATTTACTGCTTTTGTTTGCTTTTTGGTACAGGGTTTTACATCTTGTTCAGAAGAAAATGCCTGAAGATGATGGTATATTTAAAGAGGCTGTCATGAACTACAACTGTATTTAATTTAAAATAATACATCATTTTGAGTGTTACATCAGATACTGTTTTCTTACTACTAGGTTTTAGTATAATGTAGCTATAACAGGCATTGTAGTTTATGGAAAAAATTTGTGGGAGAAAAGAACTATTATTTAGGAAGAGATGAATGTTAACAACAGAACTCTTTGATCCAGCCTGTGGAATGACGATCCTGGTGCTAATAAAAATCAACATGTTGATATAATGTACTCTTAACAAAGTACCTCCCACCCTTTCTCAAGTCATGGCACACATAATAAAGTACAGTGATAGCCAGGGCCCTAAAGGAAGACTTAATGCTGCTTATGACATCTGATACCTCCCAAATTTCATGATATTAAAAAGCATATTGAAAGAGAACAGTTAAGCCGGGATCTAACTTAATTGTGATAAGTCTGAGATAATGATATCAAAAGAGGCTAGTGCTCAGCATAGAGACCAGAGGGAGGCATTTGTCATTCGGCCCTGCCTGAAGAAGAGAGACTTCGGTGCATACAGATGTCCTGCTCATTAGGAGGAGGCCAGTGTAGCAGTGGAAAAGCAGAGAACACCTTTCTTATGAGACCCCTGGGAATACTTTAAAACATTTGTCTTAAAAAAAATACAAAACTTTTTTAATGTATTTTTTTACTTTTAAATTATTTTAACATCTTTATTGGAGTATAATTGCTTTACAATGGTGTGTTAGTTTCTGCTGTATAACAAAGTGAATCAGTTATACATATACATATGTTCCCATATCTCTTCCCTCTTGCGTCTCCCTCCCTCCCTCCCACCCTCCCTATCCCACCCCTCTAGGTGGTCACAAAGCACTGAGCTGATTTCCCCGTGCTATGCGGCTGCTTCCCCCTAGCTAGCTATTTTACGTTTGGTAGTGTATATATGTCCATATCACTCTCTCACTTTGTCACAGCTTACCCTTCCCCCTCTCCATATCCTCAAGTCCATGCTCTAGTAGGTCTGTGTCTTTATTCCCGTCTTACCCCTAGGTTCTTCATGACCTTTTCTTTTTTCTCTTAGATTCCATATATATGTGTTAGCATATGGTATTTGTCTTTCTCTTTCTGACTTACCTCACTCTGTATGACAGACTCTTGGTCCATCCACCTCACTACAGATAGCTCAATTTTGTTTCTTTGTATGGCTGAGTAATATTCCGTTGTATATATGTGCCACATCTTCTTTATGCATTCATCCAATGATGGACACTTAGGTTGTTTCCATCTCTGGGCTACTGTAAATAGAGCTGCAATGAACATTTTGGTACATGACTCTTTTTGAATTATGGTTTTCTCAGGGTGTATGCCCAGTAGTGGGATTGCTGGGTCATATGGTAGTTCTATTTGTAGTTTTTTAAGGAACCTCCATACTGTTCTCCATAGTGGCTGTACCAATTCACATTCCCACCAGCAGTGCAAGAGGGTTCCCTTTTCTCCACACCGTCTCCAGCATTTATTGTTTCTAGATTTTTTGATGATGGCCATTCTGACTGCTGTGAGATGATATCTCATTGTAGTTTTGATTTGCATTTCTCTAATGATTAATGATGTTGAGCATTCTTTCATGTGTTTGTTGGCAGTCTGTATATCTTCTTTGGAGAAATGTCTATTTAGGTCTTCTGCCCATTTTTGGATTGGGTTGTTTGTTTTTTTGTTATTGAGCTGCATGAGCTGCTTATAAATTTTGGAGATTAATCCTTTGTCAGTTGCTTCATTTGCAAATATTTTCTCCCATTCTGAGGGTTGTCTTTTGGTCTTGTTTATGGTTTCCTTTGCTGTGCAAAAGCTTTGAAGTTTCATTAGGTCCCATTTGTTTATTTTTGTTTT
This sequence comes from Phocoena phocoena, assembly GCF_963924675.1. Taxonomy (NCBI): domain Eukaryota; kingdom Metazoa; phylum Chordata; class Mammalia; order Artiodactyla; family Phocoenidae; genus Phocoena; species Phocoena phocoena. The sequence goes on along the minus strand of NC_089232.1, from coordinate 26,246,110 downwards.
TATTTCCATTTCTCTAGGAGGTGGGCCAAAAAGAGTCTTGCTGTGATTTATGTCATAGAGTGTTCTGCCTATGTTTTCCTCTAAGAGTTTGATAGTTTCTGGCCTTACATTTAGGTCTTTAATCCATTTTGAGCTTATTTTTGTGTATGGTGTTAGGGAGTGATCTAATCTCACACTTTTACATGTATCTGTCCAGTTTTCCCAGCACCACTTATTGAAGAGGCTGTCTTTTCTCCACTGTATATTCTTGTCTCCTTTATCAAAGATAAGGTGACCATATGTGCACGGGTTTATCTCTGGGCTTTCTATCCTGTTCCATTGATCTATATTTCTGTTTTACAAAACTTCTTAAAAGGAAGAAAAAAACTATTACAGTCAGGTATCATAGCTTTAAAAAAAGTTATGTCTAGTTTTAATATAAATACATAATTTTGAATTATTTTTTAAAATAATTATTCCATATCTGTGGGTGGTGCCTGGCGCAGCTGAGTTCCCTTGGAATGCAGTTTTAAGAAATGCCGCCCTGTGGAAAATTACCCAGGCTCTCCAAGCCCTACAGCATCATGGATGGCAAAGCTCCTAGGACCTTCCACCACGATTTACTGTCATTCTTTGCTGAAACTCTGGCTTCTCATTGCTAAACTGGATTTCCAAAAGCTTTGAAATGGGGGATGGTGTGCAAGGTGGGGGTGTTGCCCTGGTGTGACTGTTTCAGTAATTGGAACTGTATATTTCCCATTACATCTCATTTATTGGCATTCTGGGTTTTGTGTGTTTAAATGGCATAAGTCGGTTTCTCAGAGTACTGACTGCCCTTCTGATCTCAGAGGTGAAGTTGGTACGCCCTAACCCTCAGGGCCCTTCCTTTCCATCTGCAATCGTTCCTTGGGTAGTTGTTTTTAACTTTTAAAAAATTTAAGTAGTTCTAACAACCATTCAACCCCACCCATCTAACAAATCAGTTACCTTCATCTTTTCATATTAATTAAAATAATTTTTCAGCCCATAGCCAGAGACCATGTTTTAGGCTTAATCACCAACCTGCAATCTAAATATTGACTATCTGTGCCAAATATTTTAAAGTAGGGACTATTCAGGACAGGTAGGTATCTGATAATAAACAAATTCAACCAATTTGTATTTCCTGCAACTCTGTTGGGCACTCCATGACAAGCCCAAAGGGTTTTATTTGGTAGTCTGGGATGTGGTTTTGGAACCCATATTTTTAAAAAACCACCTCTGTTGATTGTGATCAGATTGTTCTAGATAGCAATCTCTAGTATAAGTCTGCATCACGATCACTTGGGGCATGCTTTAAAAATGTGGATTCCTGTGATCCAACCTCAGAGATTCAGATCCTGTTAGGAAACCAAAATTGAGGCTCATGAAACAATCAAAACAATTAAATGCTAAATGTATCAGAGGCAGTTAATAAATATTGCTTGTTTGATTCAGCTGCCCAGTGTGGTAGGAATTTGGTGTGAGCTGGAGATGTCCTGAACTTTGCGGAAGAGGTGGGCCTTATGCTTAGTGGGGGAAGGGATTTAGACACAGGCTGAGCAGAGCTGGGGAAGGCATTTGTTCACTGAAGTGTGGGAGGAGCAGAGGCTGAGCACATGTGCAAAGGCACACAGGAGTTGGGTGGAGGTGGGACTGAGAGATGAGTGTGACTGTACAAGATGTACAGATTTATGTGTTTGTTCTTTACCCTGTGTGTTCAGAGAGGAGTTGGAGTGGTGTGTAATAAATGTCAGATATTGGATGTGTGGGCTCTTCTGCTGAGATGTCTCTTTGCTCCTGATCAGTAACTATGAGTGGCTGATAGAATTGACTGGAAGGGTGCCTCCCCCTTCCTTCTCTTCCTTCCACTTGGGTTCCTCCTAAGGGTAGAACTCACTTGAGAAAGATCACCTCTCGTAGGGGAGATTGAGCTCCAAGCACATTGTATGGTTCATGTTTTGATTTTTAACAAATGTGGGTTTCGTAGGGAAGTGGAATTAATAATGTATTACTTGTTTTATTCATTCAGCTAGGTCATTAGTCTGGGCTTTGGTTCCTGCCCTGAAGGAACCCCATCTTCTACTTAGAGAAACAGAATTACAATGGCAGTGATGGAGTCTTACCCAGATTGCCAGGCCAAGCACAGAGGAGCTAATCCAACTTAGAGGCATCAGGGTCCTGAAAGCCTTCACACAGGAGGTGTATCTGAGCGGAATCTGAAGATTGAGTAGGAGTTGGCCAGGTGAGGAGAAAGCATATGCAAAGTCACATTTGCAGCAGACAGCACGGCATGGTTAGAGTTGCAAAGAGTTTGGTCCAGTGGGAGCTCAGGATGCCTGAAGGGAAGTGAGGCAGAGAGGTCTATGCAGGGGCCAGATTTTGATGTGTTTTATAGGCCATGCTAAAGGGTTTGAATTTTGTTGTGAAGGCAATAGGGAGCTGCCAGAGGATTTTAAGCAGTGTTACTTTGTGTTCAGTGTGGCTGCAGTATGAATGATGGATTGAAGAGGGCAAGGCCAGAGTTGGAGAGGCAAGAAATGAAAGCCTGGTCTTGAGCAGGAGGTGGGAATAGAGAGAAAAGGACAGATGTGGAAATTTTAGAAGGCAGGTTCAAAAGCAGTTGGTGGCCACTTGAGGTTTGGCAGAGAAGGAAGAAGTCCTGACTGAGTGGATAGTGCTGTCTTACCCTGCGGTTGGGATATGGGAGAAAGCTCAGTTTGGTGGGGAAGATGATGAGTTCATTTACGGAATATATTGACTTTGAGTTGTTTCTAGGACATCCAAGTGGAAATGTCTGGAGGGCTCTTAGATAGTGAGTCTGGAATTCAGGAAGGTATGGGCTAGATGTTGGTGTAAATGGGAAAAGAGAACTTGAATGTTGTGGTACTAGGTTAATTTCATCTCCAAAATATTTCTCAAAGCAATCACTGCGTTCTACCTCTTCTGCTCTCTCCTTGGTTGAAGCTACTGTTATCTTCTAACTGGTCTGCCTAATTCTACATCAGTGCAACGGCAGGTGGAGTGGTCTTTTAAAAATGAGATGGTCTTTTAAAAATGACATGGTCATTTCCCTGCTTAAAACCCATCATCACTGATATCCCGTTGCCCTTAGAATAGAATTCAAACTTTTTACCATGGTACAGGGCCCCATGTGACCTGGCCCTGGCCTGCCTACCAGCCTCTCCACACACATTTTGAGCCATTCTTCTCCCTCGTTTGACCACACTGTCACTTCAGGGCCACAGATTCCTCTTCTGTCTTCTTGTACGCCGTTTTCCTCTTTTCCCAACCTTTCCCCCACTCTTGGCCTGACCAGTCCTTGTCTTTCAGGTCTCACCTCAGGTAACATTTTTCAGAGGAACCTTCCTTGATCTCCTGAGCTACATTAGAGCCATCCTGCATTTTTCTTTCCTAGCACTTAATACAATTTGTTATTAGTTACTCATGTGCTTATTTGGTATCTGTCTCTCGTACAAGCTCTGTGAGGGCAAAATCCATCCTGTGTTTTGTTTATCATTGTACCTCCAGTGCCGGACAGTCTGAGAGCATAATAGCACTCCCTGAATATTGGTTAGATTTGTTGAATGAATGAGGGTCATTGTCTTCATTTTCTATCTTGAAAAACTTGTAATTTTTATACTGTCACCGAATAAATAGGACTGTGCGATTCAAGCTTTACAACACATGTAGCTGATTTCATCTACTTTTGAGAGTCTATTCCATTTTTAACTGTTATTAAATACTCTTTTCCTCTGAGAGGTTGGGACATTAAAATTACAAATCAAATCTTAAGGGTATTTTTCCTCCCTGTTGCCTGCATTCATTATGGTGACTGGTTAGTCTGACAGTGATGTGTGGCTGCTGAGTTTTGAAATTGGAAAAACTGGTACTTGTTCCCTTGAGTTGGGCATTTGTGACAGAGTTTAATAGCAGCCTTCTCCTGCAGCCCTGATTTGAGATGCATCCCAATACATGCTGTTTGCATTGCAGCTGTGGGAAAATCCACCTTTGTGAAGTTACTCACGAAAACTTACCCAGAGTGGCACGTAGCTACAGAACCTGTAGCAACATGGCAGAATGTCCAGGCTGCTGGCACCCAAAACGTAAGTTTTCAGTTGTGGTGGGTAGTTGGCAGGCATAGGTGAGCATAGGTGAATAAACTAATTGTAATAATCTGATTTGCTCTGAGTAGGTGAAGTAGTCCAGTTTGAATCTCCTTTTTAAAATATCAGCACCTTCATTGCCTAAAGCGACCATGTACACCAAAGAGGATATGACTTGTTTGAATATGTTTAGTTTTGACTTTCGTGGTTTTTACATGTCTATATAAGTGACTGTCTCTGTTCTTTGTGGTTTCCCAAAGCATGTGCAGCCATCCTGGCTTTGAAGATTAATTTTGTCATTCCTACCTTTAAGTATATTACTGAAACTGACCATAAGGATTAGTAGTTAATTATAATGATTTTAACTTAATTGATGAAGTCTTAGAAGTTGAAAGGGACCTTAGAGAGTATCTTGTCACATTTTGAGTCAATGCAGAAATAATAGCTAACGTTTATATAAAGTGCATACTATGTACAATGCCATCCCAAGCACTGTACATTCCACATATGCCTCGTGGCTTAAGCCCTGGTGTCAGGTATGTTGCTTTGGGAGAGCACCAAACCACCAGCCACATCAGTGTGAGTAGGGAAGAACCAATGTGAACGTGAACACTAGAGGTAGCTGAGGGAGTGGCAGCACCATGCCTTAGTCTCCACAGACTCCTGCAGTCCTGGGAACATTCACTGAGTGCATCATTCTTGTTTTTACAACCTATTGTTAGAAAGTTCTTGTATGAGCCACTTTGCATACCTGTGACTCTGACTCATTGGTTCAAATTCTGCCTGTTAAGTCTTTTAACTTTTCCATATGGCAACCCTTCGTACGTTTCTAAGGCAATGATTTGCCTGCTTTTTCTCCCCCTCAAGTCTTCTTTCTTTGAAACCAAATACCATTTTCCTCCAGACTATTTCTCATGCTGAAGTAACTTTGTCTAGGAGATGTGCTCCAGTTTGTTAGTTTTCCACCTAGATTTTAGTAGGAGTGGTACTCAGAGCTGAACAGGACATTCTGGATGTAGTCTAAATGGTATAGAATATCATAGAACTTGTTCTGGGTGCCATTTATGTGTTATTCCAACTTAGGATTGTGTTACCTTTTTTGGCAGACAAATAAAATACTTATTGAGGATATTTGTTTTTTAAACTATCTCCATATGTGTATATGTATATGTGTGCATGCGTGTGTGTATTTGTGAATTAACTTTTCCATTTAGAAAATAAATTATCTTTTTCTGAGTATGCCACAGGTCACCTGTTTTGGGGATTTAAAAATATATCCACAAATGGTTTGATACTCTTTCCTTCAAGAAGTGGACCTTAATTCTCCCCTTGAGTGTGACCTGGACTTAGTGACTTGCTTCTAATGAAGACAGTGTAGCAGGTTTAACAGTGCATGACTTTTTATGGTAGGTCATAAAAGACATTGTATCTTCCATTTTGTTCTGTTTTGATCATTTGGCTCTGGTGTTGCCAGCTGCCATATAATGCGGCATACCTGTCTGTGAAGAGGCCCATGCAGCAAGGAGCTGAGTCCTCCTGCCAGCAGCCTTGTGAGTGAGTCTTGCAAGCAGATCCTTCAGTCCCCAGTCAGGTCATCAGATGACTGTAGCCTCAGCCAATGTCGTGACTGAAATCTCATGGAAAACCTTGAGGCAGAACCACCCAGCTAAGCTGTGTCCCAAATTCCTTTCCAACAGAAATGGATTTAATGAATGTTTTTTGTTTAAACCACTAAATTTTGTCAAAACTTAGATAACTAATACTCCCATAATCCCATTATCCAGTGGTAAAACAGTTAACATTTTTGTCCTGTTAGATTTCTATCTACAAAGGAGAAAATGTATATATTTACATACACTTATATAAATGTACAGAACATATATACATTTCCTCTTTTAAAACAAAAACTGTGATTGTCACTTGCGTGTCACTTGATATCCAAGGTCTTCTTCCTTTTACCTTTACAAGGTAAAATAAATGTCACTTTAATGGTTGCTGTATACTGCATAATATGGTGTGCTATCATTTAGTTATTCAGTCTTTTATTTTGAAAACTTAGTTTTCTAATTTCTCCCTATTATAAACAATGTCACAATGATGAATATTTTTGTAGCTATATCTTTTTTCTTTTTAATAGCTAATTTTGAGGGTAATCTAGAACTGGAATTTGATGTCGAAAAACAACATGTTTTGTTGAGACTTTTGTTACATTTTATAAAATTTTCCTTCAGAAAAGTTGTACTATTTTTCTCATATTTTCAGCAACACTGGGTGTTATTTTTTTTTCATCCTTTCTGATTTGAGAGGCAAGAAAATGAATGGTGTGTTATTTTATTTTACATTTGTTTGATTACCAGTGAATTGAACTTTTTAATGTTTATTGGCCATTTATTAGTATTCTTTAATGAATTGCCTATTCAAACCTCTTGCTTTTGTTTTTTTTCCTCTATTGAGATCTGCAGGTTTTTGTAATGGCTTCATAAGAACTCATATGTTAAATATCATAGACATCAATTACAGGAAAAAAATCTATAAAAAATACAAACATGGGCTTCCCTGGTGGCGCAGTGGTTGAGAGTCTGCCTGGCGATGCAGGGGACGCGGGTTCTTGCCCCAGTCCGGGAGGATCCCACGTGCCGTGGAGCGGCTGGGCCCGTGAGCCATGGCCACTGAGCCTGCACATCTGGAGCCTGTGCTCTGCAACGGGAGAGGCCACAACAGTGAGAGGCCCACGTACCGAAAAAAAAAAAACACATGGAGGCTAAACAATACACTACTTAATAACCAAGAGATCACTGAAGAAATCAAAGAGGAAATTAAAAAATATGTAGAAACAGACAACAACGAAAACACAACAACCCAAAACCTATGGGATGCAGCAAAAGCAGTTCTAAGAGGGAAGTTTATAGCAATACAATCCTACCTTAAGAAACAAGAAACATCTCAAATAAACAACCTAACCTTACACCTAAAGCAATTAGAGAAAGAAGAACAAAAAAACCCCAAAGTTAGCAGAAGGAAAGGAATCATAAAGATCAGATGAGAAATAAATGAAAAAGAAATGAAGGAAACAATAGCAAAGATCAATCAAACTAAAAGCTGGTTCTTTGAGAAGATAAACAAAATTGATAAACCATTAACCAGACTCATCAAGAAAAAAAGGGAGAAGA